>NW_008795036.1:19906-102053 GCF_000699145.1 Aptenodytes forsteri
AAAAGACGTGTAGACGTGGTGCTTAGGGACATGGTTTAGTGGTGGACCTGGCAGTTCTAGGTTAACGGTTGGACTTTATGATCTTAAGTGTCTTTTCCAACCTAAATGATTCTATGATTCTATGATTCTATAAATTGTAGTCACCCTGCCTTCAATAGCCAAAAAGTTACTGAAACAAATTGTTAAATAATCAGTTTATAAGCACATTGATAATAAAATAACAAAGTGATATGAAACAGCCAACATCAATTCATCAAAAACAAATCAAGTCAAATTAACCTGTTTTCCTTTTTGACAGTATAACTGGCGTAGTCACCCTGCCTTCAATAGCCAAAAAGTTACTGAAACAAATTGTTAAATAATCAGTTTATAAGCACATTGATAATAAAATAACAAAGTGATATGAAACAGCCAACATCAATTCATCAAAAACAAATCAAGTCAAATTAACCTGTTTTCCTTTTTGACAGTATAACTGGCCTAGTGGATACAAAGGAAGCAGTGGATGTGATATATTTGCACTTTAATAAGGCTTTTGACACACTACCAGCTACACTCTCATAAGCAACTTAGGGAAATGTTCTGGATGAAATTGCCATCTGGTGGGTGCACCCACTTGTTGCAGAAATGTACTAAAAAATAGTTATGACAGTTCACTGTCAAATTGGGAAGATGTTTTATGTAATGTGCTGTACAGACTTTTCCTGTGTTTTGTTCCAGTTTCATTAATGAGCAGAAAATGCTCATCAAAAAGTTGTGATTTTTTTTTCCACTGATAAGAAGGGAATGTTTTGGAGGACAGGATTAAAATTCAGAAGTCATGGTAGTTTGAAGAAATGGTCTGAAATCAATAAAATTACATTCAGTAAACATGAAAGAAGTGCTACAGTTACTAAGGAAGAATAAAATGCCCAAACAGAAAATTTGTAATAAGTGTGATAATACTGTACAAACTGGCAGGGGTGGATCACAATCTAAACATGAAACTACAGTTTAATACTGCTGCAAAAAAAAGGAGCAGATGAATCGCAATGTTTGTATGTAAAGCATGGGAGATAGGAGGTATTTTATTTTACACATGACATTTTAACTAGAGCATTATGTCGGATGCTTGGATTTCAGAAAAAGATAAACAAATTGCTAAGAGTACAGAGGAAAGTCAAAAGAGGTATGAGAGGATTAGAAAATGGCTTGTGAGGGAGTTTTGAGAATTTGCTGATTTTTTGTGCCTTCTTTGTTTTAAACTAAACAAACATGAGAAAGCTTGTGATAAAAAGAGGAGTGAAATAGTAAGATTATTATAATGAGGAGAAATCAGAATTTCCTCCTATCCACTGAGGATAGGACAAAGGTAGTTAGCTGAATTTACCCAAGAGAGAGTTAAGTTAGATGTTAAGAAAAAGAAAGCGTAGGGACAGATTGTGCTGGAACATGCTAACTGTGCAGTCTCCTTCACTGGAGATTTCTGAGGACACGTTAGATGAATGTGTAATCAAGAGTGAGCTGGGTATACTTCATCCTGTCTCAGAGGTTTCTTTCAGCCTAGCTTTTTGTGATTTCTACTTAGTAATGCAAATTCCTGAAATTAGTACTTAGGTGGATTCTAGAAAACAGCTTTTAGGTGGATTCAGGCAAAAGCAGCTCTGCCGACAGACTGGCAGCAAAGCCCGCTGAGGAGACCTTGAAGCTAGGAATGAGGGGGTGAAGGGAGATGATGACTGACAGTCCATTGAGGAAGTGGTGGGCTGCGTTGGCAAGAAAGTGCAAAGGGTATGGTAGACAAGGCAGAGCTTAAGAATGACAAAGCAGGGTGAAGGAGGCCCACTACAAGCACATGCACCCAAACAGGGAAGTGCCAAGAGGACAGCATCATGGGGGAGCTCTCATACTTTCTGAGAAATCAACAGGCTGGAGCACACCTCTGAAATGCCTTTACACGAATTGCATTGCAAAAAAGACAAGGCAGAATTACAAAAACAGGAGGAATCAAAAGCATGTGTGTAGTTGCAGGACTACGACTTTGTACAGACGTGGTGGAAAGGCTCCCACAACCAGCGTGCTGCAATGATTGGACACATGTTCTTTAGCAAGGACAGGTTATGGGGGCATTCAGCTTTTTGTGAGATACTAGCAGGAATTCATGGAGCCTTGCCCTGGGACAGACGATGAGCCAGTTAACAGTTTATGGGTTAGGATTAGAGGGCAGACCATGTTGTGGCAGATGTCTGCTACAGACTGCCTGATAAGGAAGAAGATGTGGCTTTCTTCAGACAAGGGGAAGAAGCCTCACGTTCAAAAGCCCTGGTTGTCATGGGGGACCTAATATGTGCTGGATGGCAACACAGCATTAGACAAGCAATCCTGGGGATACATGGAATGCATCGATGAGAACTTCCTAGCAGTGGTGACCAGTGATCCAACCATGGCCAAAGCTCCATTGGACTGGATGCTTGCAAACAAGGAAGGGATATGAAAGTTGGGGGCAGTCCTGGCTGCAGTGACCATGAGGTGGTGGAGAACCCAGTCCTGAGAGAAGAAAAGGTGGCAAATAGGAGGAGCACAACTATGGATTACAGGATAGCAGACTTTGGCCTGTTGAAGGATCTACTTGGAAGGATCCCACAGGAGATGGTCATGGAGAGAAAAGCAGACCAGGAGAGCCGGCTGATTTTCAGGGATCACCTCCTCTAAGCACAACAGTGACCCATGCCAATGTGGAAGAAATCAAGCCAAAGCAGCAGGAGGCCTGCATTGATGAATAAGGAGGAGCTCCTGACTCAACTCAGACCTAAAAAGGAATTGTATAAGAGGTGAAAGCCGGGACAGGTGAAACCAGAGGAATATAGAAACACTGAATGTGCAGGAATGGGATTAGGGAAGCCAAAGTCCATCTGTGGTTAAATCTTGGGAGAGACAGGAAGGGCAACGTGAAGGACTTTTACTGGTCCATCAACAGCAAAAGGGAGATTAGGGAAAATGAAGGCCTGACACTGAATGGGGCAGGGGACTTGGTGACAAAGGACAGGGAAAGGGTTGAGGTATCCAACGCCTTCTTCACCTCAGTCTTTACTGATCAAATTTGCCCTGAGGAATTGCAGGCCCCTGAGACCAGTGGGAAAGTCTGGAGCAGTGGATTTTTACCCTCCGTTAGGAGGATCACATTAGGGAACATTAAACCAAGTGGACATACACAAATCTGTGGGACCCGACTGAATGCATCCATGAGGACTAAGGGAGCTGGTTGATGTCATTGTGAGGCCACTCTTGATTATCTTTGGAAGATTGTGGTGACTGGGGGAGGTCCCAGAGGACTGGAAAACCAAAAGTCACTGTTACCTTCAATAAGGGCAAGCAGAAGGATCTAGGAAACTACAGGCCAGTCAACTTCACCTTAATCCCTGTGGAGGTGATGAAGCGAATTCCCCTGGGAACCATTTCCAAACACATTATTGCGTTTTAGGCACTTTCCAATCCTCTGTAGAAAAATGCAAAACATTTTTTTATTTTTAGTAGAATACACAGAGGCTACATGTCCACAATGTTGAGGCTCTCTTCAGTTCAGTGATCTTGCTAGTCAAATGTCACTTACCCTTTCCTGTCTCAACAACAAGCAGAATATAACTTTTAGCATCTCACAAATGCTGGTGAAGCTCCACATAGTCAGACAGTATCTTCCAAACAGCACACTCCTATTCTGTAGTAGGGATCAGATTTCCAAAAAAATGCCTGCTTATTCTGAACTTGCCCATTTCTGCATGACCATCCTAATGCCATAATTGGGCATAATAAAGTGGAACTGTGCAGGACTAGTAGATATTTGTGAGAGAGGGTGAAGATGAGGTTATCTGGGTGCAGACTGATTGCAGTTGCAGAAGTAATAAATTCATTTTTAAGGGAACAATTTTCAGGAAGTTTAATTTGCAGAGTGAGAAAATTAATTGAGAGCATGGGTAATTTTCATCTTTCCATCTAGCAAGGAAAGAAAACTAAAGGGGAAACAGTGAATATAATCGGAATGACAGGAAAAAGAAACAGTCACTCATAATTGTTCTTGGTGACAGCATAATTTTTTCAAGAATACAGTCAGAGGTATCTGAAAATGACCTTCAGTAGCACTGAAAATGTGAATGATAACGCGGTCAACTATTTATTATGACCAAACCAGTTACACAGAAAGTCAGACACTTGGAGGGGACAAATCCATATTCCTAAATTTAAATTATTTTAAAAATCAATAATTAAGATACAGATGACAGACACACACACACAAATTCTGTGTTGATGCATAACCTGTATGTTATGCTCTTGATGCAAAACAAAAAAAATCACCTTTGTAATTCAAGGGGAAGAATTATACAGCTTTATTAAGCAAGGCACTGCTGTGGATCTCTATTGAGGCTGCGGGGGAAAAAACTGTCCTGAGAAAATTAAGATATTTTGACATTTGCATTTGTTTTGAATTAGCATAAAATTAAAATATCTAATTTTTTCATAGAACAAAACAACTTTTTGTAACAAGCTTGTTTTCACAGTCATGATGATCATGGCTCAGACTGCCTGGTTCCTCATTCTGGGGATGGTTCTGCATGGGTTATGGTGTTCGCAGAATTTTGTGCTGTTCTGTAGACTGCTAATTAGCAACTGGCCTAAAGGAGTTGTTTGCCAAACTAAGCAGAGTGCAAGAAAACTACAGCCCTTTCCAACACATTTCCTTTGCTAGGAATGGTGGGATACTACTGTATTTGTGATGATAATGAACTGTCTTGTACCAAAAGAATCCCTAGCTGGCAAAATGTGTCTCGTTTTTAAATCCTCCCTACTGGTTGAATTGTGAAAAGTAAGTGAAGCAGATCTGATAATCTGGCCCACATGACTCCTTTACAAAGTAAACATTATCAATGAACACTTGATTTCCTGTATCCTCAAGGAAAATTGCTTTGGAAGAAAAGACTGCTCATGAGTGGCTTTTGATAGCCTCTTTTCAAATGCTTATCTTCCTGGATCAGCAGGCAAGTCTTGTCTGTTAGGAGGGCTCCACTCTATCTCCTTGTTTGGGATACCAAGGGTAATTCACATACATCTGTATCTCCATCGTGTTTTGTTCTGCTGTAAATATCAGTTTTATTGACAGATATCAGCCTCTCTGATACTCCTCTGTTGGCTGGAGATGTGAAATTCCCCAGCTCCATTTTTTATGAGAACATCTCCCAGAGAGATAATGAATGGCAGCCGGCATTGGAAAAAGCACTTGATAAGTGCTTAAAACCCAGCTTTGTTCATTCTTTGTGGTAATTTGCTCTAACGTTTGCTGCCTAATAGTGCTTATGCTACAAAACAGTGCTTCCTACATGATTAGCCTTTCCCACTATTAAAACATTGCATTCTTTGTGTTTGACCTGATTGTAAGAAGAACTTCCACATCAGACTGCTGCTGGAATTATTTTTACATGAAAAACACTGGAACTGTGTTTCAGGCTCTCCAGAGTCTCACAAAAAAAAAAAAAATGCTGTCACTATCAAGGACAGAAGACAAGTGCAGTCATGAAAAAGATGCCATTTCTGCACATTTGGGGTATCTGTGTAATCTTTGCTGCATAGCACAATTATTCTGCAAATTGTGATGCTTTCATTGTTAAAAAAAAAGTATTTAACCACTAAAAATAGCTGTCTGAGTATGATGTTATGTGCTTCTGCCCTATAGAATTAGCCTTGCAGAAAAATGCCTCAAGGCAAAAAGAGGCAAGTCTGAACTTGACCCACATCCAGAATTTTTTGTGAACACGAACCCCATGGGCTGTTGGCTTGGTAATGATTAGAATTGCAGAAAGTTTTTTCTTATTCTGTTTTTCCTCATGGCAATGCAAAGCAACAAGAAGAATGAATGCAAAAACTATGTTAATACATCCATATCATAAATTTAAAAGCACTACAAAAGCAGAAAGTGAAGAAATAATATTCTGTCTTCAGAAATAATACCAGGTAATATTAAAGGTGGTTAGGTATGTATCTAGAAGTCCAGCTGGATTTCAGTCGTAGAAAATAAGAAATCAGCCTGCTGCCTTGCAGTTTTCATGATGTTATCATGAGCTTCATGCTTCTGAGGGTTGTCTTGGCTTTCTTATCTCCTCTCCTGAAAAATTTTGCCTTTATTCAAAATGGTTTCTTTGTCCTATTAATTTCAACAGGATACTTCTCATGATTAACATATCTGTCATGGCCATACTTCTTTGAAATTAGAAGTGAACTCATTCCTGACATTACATAGTCTGCTCTTCATCGCACATTTTAAAAATTGTGGGACTGCTGCTTTGTTTGTTGTCCCCTTAATTATCCTTAGGATATAGGTAGCCTTCTCATAAAAAAACCCTAAATATATTCAAACTTCTATTTAAGTGCCTGTGAAGTCAATACCATATATATTTTACAAATACATAAACTAAGATTAAAGCAGGGATAAACTAGGGACATAAATGAAGTTTTTAAGTACTACATTTTGCTTTGGCCCTTGCACCTGAAGGTAGAACAGAGTACTGGGAGAGAATTCTAGTATTTCTTTAAAATCCTGTCAACTGTAATTCCATAGAGTGGGCTCGGGTGTATGTGTGGAAACACACTTGCTGCTGGCAGAAAGCATCCCTGGGTCGCCCATGCTACCACCATCTGTGACATATGTGCTATTTGGCAGAAGGATTTCTCTGCATTTCCTAGGAGGCAGGCCCCATCCATCCCTTTGCTGTTGCCATGGCCACATTCTCTCTCTTAGCATCCCTAAGTGGAGAAGAGTGCGATCGTGTTGCTTCCCCAGGAGATTGCCTATGTACTTTCCACTTCCTTGTGCACAACATCAGCGTGCCAGAATGATGATTCTTGGTGATGCACCCGATAAAATACAGCAAGTTAACGAGACTTGAACCACAGAAGCGGGCAAACCACAACCTGGTCTTCAGCTGCAGGCAGTTTGTGCTCCTCATTTTAGCATTGAATTTAGGAGTCTTCTTACTTTAAAAAAAAAATACAAAGATGTATTTATAAATATATACTCTCTCTAAATACGTAGGTATTATATAACACATTGTACTTAGAGGATAGGTTCAGGTTTTCCTGGATTATGAAATTTGGTTTCGAATTTTGAGAAAAAAGAGCAGCACCTGTGAGTTGGTTCAGGGATCATCTCCTCGCATACTCACCACTTTAGCTTATTTCACAGCAATCCCATAATTTCAGTAAATATTCCTATTTTTGTAAGAACAGCTTTGATTTCTCAGTAAATTAATCTCTTTTTGTTAGTTTGCTTTGGTGATAACATTTTACATTACAAGCAGCTGCTCTGTAAAGATTGAAATGAGAACTATGTGATAACCCCACAAGGAAGCAACGCCAGGCTGCGAAGTGCTCTTTCTTTGTCCAGGTGCCAGCATTATGAAGAATCAATACAAAAAGAAAAATTAGGATGAGAAAGAAAACAAACATAACTGTGTCTCCACTGCTGTTGCTCTCAGACAAAGCTTGTTTCTCAATGTTAAAACCTTGTTGTTAAACAGGCAGAGGCAAAAAGATGATGTAATGCCGTGAGGTATGAAAAAGTGAAGCGCTCGGAGTTTAGGACTGTGTCTTCCTCTAAAATGGCAAAGATGACCAAGGTCATTTAAAGTTAGTGAAAGAAGAGCCATTCTGCTGTGCCCTTCAATTAAAGCAGGATTTGGGCCCACATAAAGATGATTTTCTCTGCTGCATCCTTTTCAGACTCTAACCCAGTAATGACATCTCAGTTTAGCGTGATGAGTTTGATAATCATTGTTATCTCAGGTAGGCAGGGGCAGGGGAGAAAACAGCGTCTTATAAATGCCTGCCACCATAATAAAGTGACAATATATTCCATGATTAAGGAATGGGAGCTTTATTTCAAAGAAATCATGGAAACAGTTTAAGCAGTCATGGGTAGAGCTAGAAAAGATTTCAAGAGAAACACAAGTTTCAGCCAGCAAGCAAAAACAGTTTAAAGGTCAGATCGCATGATCCTTTAATTGGGATATTAGTGGTGCACAAGACTTTAGGGGTATTATTTTTTACAGTAGACAGGCAGCCAGCAAACTCAGACACACATACCGTTTGCATATACTGCAGGATATGGGGTTGAGTAAGCAGGGGGTTACAATCCTTCCAGATCCAGAACAAGAATTCAAAAATAACAGCCTTAAAATAAACAGAAGAATTGAGTGCGAGGCTTTCACACCGTCTCCTGGGCTGAGCATCTGTTCAGCAGCTGAGGTGGATATTTAGATTCAAAAGCAAATCTTAGTAATTCTGGATATGCACAAGCCCCTTTCTGTTATGAAAAGGGATTTTTACAATCTGCTGTGCTCCAGATTGGAGAGCCACCTGGTGGGTACTAGCAGCAGTGCTTTGCTGTGTTCATGTACAGAACCCAAAATACTCTATTTGCAATGTTCCTTCGGTTATTATTCTTAGGATTAGGATTTCTGTTTGCAAAATCTTCATGGTGTCCTAATTTTTTATGCTGTTTTTTCTTCCTTTTGCTTTTGTGTTTAGTTTTCCAGGCGTGCAACTGTAGTTATTCTTTGCCAAACGGTATTCACTAACAAGGCTTATTGTTATGACAGAGCTGGACAAACTGTTGTAGCAAAAAAAGGGAATCACTTCGAAGTGTAAATTCACTTGCTCTGAAACATCTTACAGACGTAGACCCAGTTCACCAAATAGTTTCACGTGAAAAAAAAATCTTCAGCCGGATGCATGCTTGGGCTAGAGAAGGGGAATTAGTATCTCTCTGCCTGCTGGCTCAGGGGTTCGAGCACTGTGGCAGACTGGAAGGGACTTGATTCAGTTCTGTTAAAATCCACCTTCTGCAAGACTGAAGGCTAGATGTAGGCTGAGGAGGAGGTACCGAGAACCAGATTTTATGACATTTTAAACAAGGGCTTCCCCACTCTTCCCCATTGAGGTTGTTTCATTACTTATTAAACACTGACATACTTACCCAAAAAAATGAGAGCAGTCTGAGACTGATTCTCCAGCCATGTGGCTGGGACATTTGCTGGTTAGGCAGTATATGCATCAGTGTTCATATGAGTTACTGTCTATTAATACACTTAGTATCTATTAATACAGTGAAAGAACATCAACAAGTGAAATGCAAAGCACACTGCCCATTAGAGCAGCAGGGTAAGGCACTTTCTGGGGAGGTAGGAATTGGGAATTCGGATCCCCTCAAGCAAAGGAGACAGCTGAGCTTGGAGCTCCCGAGCTGTAAATCCCTGAATGGTTGAATGAACCCATCCTTTCTTCTTGGTTTGGTCAGTCCAGGCTTTCTTTAGCGTTGTTCTTCTAACAAGTTTCTGAAGCAGGGTTTTCTCTAAGGGCAAATGAAATGGTTTTTTTTAACAGAAAATTACTTTTTTTTAGGCACAGTAGCAGAAAAAGTGGGAAAAGTCTATATGATCCACATCAAATTTGGATGTTTGATTCAAATCTTGTTTGATTCAGCTAAATTTAAAAAAATCTCACAGCCTTAATTCCAAGTGAGATATATTTTATTAAGTACTCATATTCTTACTGACATTTCAAAAAGAGCATTCAGAAAGTGCTCCACCTATATTTTGCATCAGAGTTTAAAGAGAGTGTTGGAAATTCAGGCAGTGAATTTTCCAATTTCCAAGCCTTGCAGGCAAACAGAAGCTTCTTTCAGAGTTTCGAGCATCCTTTAGCCTCAGAAATATCTGGGAAGTTTTATCTCTTTGCAGGAAACAATGGCAAGTATAGTTCTGTTTTCTATTGTTTTAAATTATCACCTCTATGTAATTAATTAAATAAGCAATGCAGAACTGTTATGAGAGGGTTGAGTGTGCTAGATAGTGTAGCTCTTTTATTGGAAGAGAGGTTGGAAAACCAATTATCTATATCCTTCTGCAGGGCAATCCACCTTTCCTGCAGTGTCGGCGAGTGCTATTTACCAAACCCTTTCCCCATCTCACCTCATCCCCTTCTTTACAGCACCGTTGCATTTGTCTGGGTCTGCATAACATGCCCCCCTGCTTTCCTGAAGCATCAGGTGGACTGCATATCCTCAGATCAATCACATTGCACATGTCTGGCTGCTCTGACCTTGCTGCCCATCCACCCTAAAGGTCTAATGCACATTTTCTGCCTGCGGTACGTTTCTTTGTTGGTCTCAGGAGCACATGGGGGCAGCTGCGGGCTGAATGAGTGTCCTGGCAGGGTGCGCACAGCCTCAGCGGCACAGCCTAAGCACCTAACTTGTAGAACAAAAGTCAGCCCAGAGTTAACATCCAACCTCTTCAAATTTCTCAGTTTTTAAAATATTGATTCTTCAGCAGAATTCTTTCATATTTTTGGTCTCATTTTTCTTTCCTTAATTTCTAAAAATGCATTCTCAGTTTAATATACTTTATGTCAGAGGCATTTCTAATCTGAATATCAGAGTAACAGTGACTGTAGTTCTACTTAATACATGAGCCACTTTTTTGCCTAGAAGATCTCTCAACAAGACATCATCTCGGAAAAAAAAAATTGATAGAGAATTCGCCATGCCCTTTCATTGTGTTTCAAATTATTATATAACCTTGTTGCTAACTATTTTCACTGTAAACACAATGAAACAAAAAAAAATGTGTTTGCTGGCATAAAATAGATAATTCCTTATGTTGGTCATCAACCTTTAAAATCCTTATCTCAGATAAAGTATAAACCATGGCAGATCCTTCAGAATAAACCTTAACTGCTTTGTACTTTTCACCTGGTTTGTTGCATGCAGAAGCCTTTTATTGCAGTTCTGTCTTACAGAATCAGCTACTCACTGTGAGCATTCAAGTAGAGTTGCTGATTTTACAAACATGCATGTCCACCTGTCAAAGCCATAATTCACATTAAACAGAGACTGTAAAATTAACATTCTTTTGTGAGCTAGGTCACATGTGATCTTAAGTCTGATGAAGCAAGAAACCAGGACAGTCTGTGGTCCTAAAATTCCTGCTGTTAATGTCTAAAATGAGTGTGACTACAATTTCAATTGGCATGCCTCCTGTATCACTGGTGATTCAAAAAATTGCAATTTTTTTGGAATACCATTTATTTGACTTGTAGAGAACTGTACTATTACAGGAATTGAAGCAAAGCGCTACCACATTCTAGACATCCATAAGCTTGTTACTGAAGCAAGTTCAGCAGAGGACCACCAACGTGGTAGTGGCTGGAGTACTTGACCTGAGAGAAGAAGCTGAGGGAATTCGTCTTGTTCAGTCTTATGAAGAGGAAGCTTTAGGGTGACTTAGGATCAGCCTTCTAGTACCTACGAGGATGTTATTGAGAAGATGGGGTGAGCTGCTTCTCAGAAGTGCGTAGTGGGAGTATGAGAAACAATGGGCACAAATTGAAATGAGGGGCTTGGACTAGACGAAAAGAGAATCTTTTTCACTGTAAGCACAGTCCTGTGTCAAAACAGGTTGCCCAGAGAGGTTGTACAGTCTCTGTCCATTTTAAGATTGGACTGGATGAGTAACTGGGTCTGATTTCATAGCTGACCCTGCTTTGAGCAGTGGGTTAAACTAGAGACAGGTCCCTGAGGTCCCTTTCAACTAGAATTTTCCTGTGAACCTATGATACATTGTTTTAAGTAGATACGGTCTAGCAGTATGTCAGAAACATACTTAAACACAATATTGACACAGTAAGAGTTACATGAGAAAACCTCTAAGGTTTAGCCATCTCAAGAGACCTCCAACAACGTCATGCTAACCGTCCTTGCTAAAGGAGCTTTGCCATGATTATACCTAATGATCCCTAACGCTGCAGGAGAATTTTGTTTCTCTCCTTGTCACAGGCATGGAAATGTCTACAGCAAGGTTGACACTGGGAAGAAATAATTACAGTCATAGGAAGTTCTGACAAGAGGCACTCATGAAGTAAAGTGTCTCGTCCTTGTGTAACGCTGGCTATGCACTAGAATGGGTTGCTTCTGCTTCTACCATTCTTTTTTTAAAAATTAGCATAAAGAAGCTAAATATTTCTAAGGCTTTCATGTTTTTGTAAGATTTCTGGAGCTTTTTATGGAGTTGTTTGAGTTTTATTTAGATGTAAGATTCATGTTAAGTGGAGTTGTTTCTGCTCAGTCTGAAAGGACTCTTCAAGACAGTTTTCTGTGGCTGTCATAGTTTTCTCTTCTTCCCCAGCCAGCAGGGTAAAATCCTACATGAGATGTGCTCACAGATTTCATGTACTGTTGAGTTACATATTTGAAATACAGGTTATTTGTGGCAACTGCAGAACAAGTTCTAAACGTAACTTCTTTTCTGTATGCTTTAACCACTCAGTATAGGGAAGTTCATTTCAGTAAAGTGTTCCCTGAAGGTTTCTTCTTGATACTGTTTTTGTGAATAAACAGAGACTTGCTTTAAGGTAGTAAATCTATGCTTCTGTCAGGGATGAATTTGGTCCTGGATTTATCATGTCATTAATTTAGCACCTATGAACCAAAATTATTAAAATCCAAATTGAAATATTCAATGAAATACAACTCTAGCATAGACTCCAGCAAATTGTCAAATGATGGGTTTCTGCAACGATGCCCGTTCTTTTTAGGCATATAAGAAATATTTAGCTGACAACCTGAGTATATGAGCCTTTTCAGGAATAATTGCTTTGAAAATGAAGAGAACAGCCACAAAGACTGAGTCACTACATCCAGTTGTGAAAAACAGAAACTAAATATAACCTACATGCTCTAATAGTCATATATGAAGAAGGCAGAAACTTTCAAACACTTTTGTAGGACAAACCTCCCATTTTCAAGTATGAAGCCTAGAGAGAAATGTAATGCTAATAAATAAAATGTGTGGTAGTCAAGGAGGATACCTTGGAGTTCCACTTTTCAAGTACAGCAGAAAGTGAAATGGTCTGCTTTCAAACACTTTTTAGGTGTTTTGAAAGAATACAAGATCACCATTCCTTCCAGACATCACAAAAACTGCAAAGTGTTCCTGCCCTTTATATTTTCTTTAAAGCACTTTGTGCATGCATATATTATACTGAAATATTCTCTTCTCAAGAATACCTGAGAAAAAGTATGAAGAGCAGCAAAATTTGAATGTATACAGACTTGAGCAATTGCATATATTTTCAAAAGGTTTTCTTACAGTATCTATCTCTCTTACCACAGGACACTAAGTGGTAAGTATATCACAAGAAAAGAACTTACATGTATTATATAAACTGATGATCCAGGCAATCATTGCTCTGTTACCAAAAATGCATTGTGGTATTATTACCTTACGTTTTAGTAGTGAAAGTCAGAGGATAGTGCTTTTGTTCTGCTACTTTAGTTCAAAAAGCAGCTAACAGTTCAGAAAAGGCTGGTTTTGTACATCTATTGGTTAGAAATAGAAAAAAATATAGATTTGATCTAACAATGAAATACCTCAAAATCAGTGTGAAGATCACAGTTACTTAATAGGTTTATATAAAAGCTGTCATGAATATTTAGGTAGCAAAACTTACAGCTGACCATGAGTTAATCAGTTCAGTTAAATTTAGGAGAGTTGTGAGACAATTTAAAAGGACTGAGGAAAGGGCAGCAAAGAGAAGCATAATGTAAGAGTTTCTATTTTGAAGAGCAATTTTATAGCTGATAACAATGGTAGATGTCTGTGGCACACAGTGATGAAAGTGGAAAATATAGGAAGGCAAGAACAGAGAGATGAAAGAGAAATTTCAAATAACAGGAGGACAACAAAAATCATAAAAGAGTTTAGTTCAGGTGGTTTCTAAAAACTCAGAAAAGACATAGGGGCCAATATGAGAGCAGTATATAAAATAACTAATGGTGAAAAAGGCCAAACAGTTTGAGTATTTACTCTTTCTAATGTGACATACGCAAACTGACAGCAGAAGCCTTAATTTTATCAACACATTTTTGAAAGATAAAAGGGTGTGCTTTGCAGACTATGTGTAATTAACCTGCTGAACTCACTTGTGTAAGAAGTACAGAAGAAAAAGGTCCAGTAGAAAAAAAATAATAGAGAGTCTAACTTTTATACAAGTAATAAAGATTTTACCACAACTTCCAAAAAAAATAAAAGTCCAGCAGCTTGAGGAAAGGATTTTTTTTATTTCCTGGAAATATGGTTAGCTAGCAAGTTTTATACACTTTGCAAAGAACCTCTGGAAGCAGCTAACTGGGCTATTGGTCTTATCTACAGTGACACTTCCTTTGGCTTTGCTGTGGTGCAGTGCAGATATATTAATTACCCTAAAAAATGCAAAAACATTGAGAGAAATTATGTCTTTAAGTGCAGATTCACACCTGTCTGTGAAAGATGAGCACTACTTCAAAGTAGCAACAGCAATAAAGAAGACCTAACTTTTTCTGTAGTTTTCTATTTAAAGTCCACTTAAATGAAATGAAATGCTCTTTACTAGCAGCAATAAATCAATTCTTTATGTAAATGAAGCATCTCTACTACCACAGGAGAAGTTTGTGCTGCTTATACGTTGTCATGACACTTCCGGGTAGGTCATTCCTTCCCCCCCCCCCCACTTCCACTTCTTAGAAGCACTTTAGATATCAAAGTGTAAGGTTGAAGCTTCATTTCCTACCAGGTTTGTCCTTGATATTAAGTCAATAATTGTCATTTATGCCATGAAAAAGTGTTTTGCAGCAAGGTACAGGTGGGATCTTGCGGTGCTCAGTAATGCGAAATACAATCAAAGCTATTGATAACCAGGGTAGTAGATTGGCATAATGGTCTGATAACTAACTTGAGATTCCAGTTAGGTCCACTGGAGTGTAGTTACTGCCTCTGTGACTTTGGACAATCCATTTAATCTTTCACTTTCACAACTCCCCACCACTAAAATGGGACAATCATTCTTTTCTTCAAGATATATTGGAGGTACTCTGCTGTTGGGATTGGGAGTGGGAAAATGTCAGTAAAAGATATATTTATTTTTAAAAACCATCTATTTTAGGGTACCATTTTTTCACTCTATAGGCGGTTTAAAAAGATATCATTTTTTATTACTTTATAATAAGATGAATGGTAGAATGTCTTTGTGATAATTCTTGTCATTCTTATAAAATTCCTATGAAAAACACATGGTTTTCCTCCTCTTTTTTGCCAGCCAACTGAATGATGACACAGATAATTGGGCAGTTTCATATTCTACCAAATGCAGCTTATCTCTAATCAAGTATTGTCCATGTATGAGAAGGTTTAGACTATTAAGGACTTAAAGTCAGGATTAGCTGTAGAAGCTGTCTTCATCCTCAGGAAACAAATTAAAGGCACTGTTTGTTGATTGAACGAATGATTTCAAAAAATCAGTGTAGATAGTACATATGCATCTTCCTGTCACCATCTTTTCAAAAAGTGACTAGTATGTGAATGTATGACAGCATTACTCCCATTTAGAAGAAATTATTTGTTTACTATGCACAAGCAGGCACTGGAGATAATTTTATTTAAAAAATATGAAGAGATCTGTTGATGGCAGTTCAGAGTGTTGATGACCATGCTGCCTCTTTATTTTGTTACCTTCTTGGTTATTGGAGTCATACAGTGATTTACCAAGAAATGTTTAATTGACCTTGACTTGTTCCACATTTTGAACTTGTTTTTCTCCTTAAAGCCAGCAAAACAGCTGGCAGGATTGATTTCTGTGCCACATGTAATGAAATGTTAGACCAAAAATAGAAGAGAATTAGAGAGACTCAGTGGCCAGTGATTTCCAGCACACCATCTCAAATTTTCTCAACCTCCTTCCTCATCTGCATAGCCTGCTGTTGCCTAGCTGCCTTCCTTCACCGCTGCTCAGCCATGCAGAGAACCGGGTCCGTTTTCAAGTACTTGCACCAGTTAATAGAATTCCTGACCCCAAATTAGGTTTTGAAGTGCCTTATTTCTGCATCTCCTATCCTCCAGTTGACAGCTACACATCAAAGTGTAGGGTACACGAGGAGGTGGCTTTTTCTCTCATGTTCTCTCTTCCCACTTTGGGTATGAGGTTTTAAAGACTACTGTGCTCCAGCAGGTTAGAGTGCTCAAGTGGAAGATGCTGGTTCAAGTCTGATGAGGTGGAAGAGAGTTTGGAGTCCATCTCTCCTCCGTCCTGATAGACGAGAGTTAGGATGGGGGGAGGGAAGGGGAAAAGGACGCCTCCCCTTCCTTCCCACAAGCTGTGTTTTACACAGGGGTAGGTACTGCCTAAGCAGCTTTACCAAATCAGGCCCCACAAGTCAGCCAGTTGGGAAACATTTTGTGGTAAGGCTGATCATAAGACAGGCTACAGGAAAACAAATGTCCTGAGGTGCCATGCATGCACCTAGCTGCAGAAACAGAGGTACCTACTAGAAATTTTTGCAGAGGAAACTGAGATGTCACAGGGATCAGGTGCCTACAGAGATGGCCTGCCCCACAGGTACTAGTGATATCAAAATGATGGACACGCATCCTTGAAACCCAGCACTCCTGTCCCCTTTGTAAATACAGCCTTGAGCATCTTTGTGACAGTTCTCTCTGCCTTAATTGTTCTGTTTTGTTGTCTTTGGTGCTGGTGAGAATAGTCTCATAAAATGTCCTCCATCTAACACATTTAAAAGAATTGCCTGCTATTTATTCCTGTGTCTATATACCCATTTGCTCTTCATGTTCTAATGGCTGTTTGAGATGGGTTGCAATTTTCATGATAGATATAAATAGGATTTGCATTGTATCCTTATCTATTCTCCTCCAAGGAAATTGCTTTCAATTATTATTTAAGGTTCAACTCTAGTTACTGCTAAAATGAAGTTCTGCTTCTAGCTTTAGGGCTGAGAACTGAGCTGCAAATAAACATGAACTGAAATAATTAAATCAATTACTACCTTTGGTTATTTTACTGTTAATCTCTGTAGCCTTTATAGTTTCAGAATAATAATGTCCAAATTCATTTTAGCTGAAGTAATTTTTTTTGGTTGAGATTCATGCCTTCTTCTCAGCACTCAGAACTAGGTCTTGCTTGAGGCAGTCATTTAATTTGTGAAGAAATTTCTTCTCTAAACTTTGTCCCAATGTGACTTTTGACCAGTTTATGTGTGGATAGCTGAAAAAATACATTATTAGCAGTTTATTAGCATCAGTTGCCATTTATCTCCTTTGATATTATACATTCAATAGACTTTTTATGATTGGACGCCATCATTATAACCTGCCAACTTTGTGTTTCAGATGGGCTGAATACACAGGTAGTTTTGAAGTTAAACGTAATAGCTTCTGTTTGGCTTGGGGAGCTCTGGATGCAGTGGGCAATTATTACCAGGTTTCTGTAGTCTTACTGTTACAGCCTCCTCTCAGACATCTATATCCCTTTCCCACATGCCACGAGTAAAGGATTGCCTGTCGCTCAGCCTCCCACGGGCTGAGCCGCCCCGGACCATACGGGCGATGTGGCTGCCTCCCTAGCACTTCCCAGGTTTTCTCAGCCTTGTAGCAACCTGGCTGTTTTGTTCTCACCTCCACCACCAGAAAGGAAGGCAATCATAAACAGAGAATGTGCCCACAAACACCAGGGGTGCAAGGAATTAAATTAATTAGCTACCTGGAAAATGTTCAGAGCTAAGGAGGAGATCTCCTTTGGACAAGAGAAGATGGACAGTGGCAAGGGAAGCAGAAGAAAAGGAGCTGGTGGCGGCAGACACATTGGTTGTGAGTTGGCAGCAGTATTTGTGGCGTGGTGGTGCATTGTTCATGGAAGGCCAGCAATAGCCAAAGCGCTGCAGGAGGTATGTGGGAATACAGAGCCAGGACCCCAAATTAATCTAAACTCTTAATTGCCTAGGTGCCTCATAAGCACCTAAGTGCAAATTAACCTTCTCACAACCTCAGTATAGTTGCCACTTCTCCTTGAAGGCTTCTGAAATCCTAGCTCTTACACTTTCCAGATGCCCAAGTGCCATTTCTAGGGGAGAACTGCCTAAGCCTTGTTTGCTGTTGAGCAGCTGGGCTCCTCCACCTCTGCCAGGGTTCACAGACGGAGCACTCCTCCGTCTGATTTTCTGTTTGCACTCTTGGAGCACGTTGTCTGCACTAGAGGACTCAAAACAGAGATCACTAGCAGTAGTCTCTTTAATAACCTGTGGGAATATAGGATGCACATTTATAAATTTTTCTCCTGGCTTTTGTCACGTTTCTTGGAAAAGTACCTTGGCCTTTCTGTTTGCATGATCAGGAGCTGAAAATATCACATCCCTTTGACCAAGTGCTTGGTTTTTATGAATCCCCGTCTGACATTGTTCCTCCTCATTTTTACAAAAAAAAAAAAAAACAAACAGCAGATCTTGAGGCTGTAACATTGAAGACGCTAGGTCCTTGCTGTGATCCTCACCCATAGTCCCTCCTCCCAAGGACATTGCAATTTACAACAGATTGGGCATGGAAACCAGAGGAAATGCCTTTGGTTTTGAATCTGTTATTGAAATTTCTATCCATAAATTGAGCATAATTTCAATGCTACAGATACACACTCACTGTAGGTCCCGCAACGGTTTAAATGTAATTGTAATGGTAGGCTCTATTTTTGAAGACTTATTTTTTAATTGGAAATCAAATCCTTGCTGCCTGACTGAAAGCTGCTCTCATTTATGTAAGTGTATAGCAGCTCCACTCAAGCCACTGAAGTTGTACCAGGACCGCTGAGAATACTATCGTCTTTAGAACAGTATAAACTTATTAGGATAACTGTTTGATCTTATAAGTGAATTCAGCAAGCTAAAATCACCCTTCATCTAAAGCAGATAATTACATTAGGGATAAATTAATTGATTTATTTGATGGTTATATCCTGGAGCCTGCCAGGATCCTGAGAGTCACTCTCTCTTTACTGCCTCGCTTACTTCCTAGGATGAAAGTGATGGGGCTGAAAGAAATGTGCAAGTTGCAAATGCAAATGTGCCACCACCCACTTCTCTGTTATTTATTGCTGTTTACATAGCAGCTCAGTTTTGTGTGACATATCAGGCAAGTAAAGCGTCAGGTTGCTGCCTGACAAGATAGGAAGCCTGATTGTTCAGCACCTGGCTTAGGCATTACTGCTTGCACAAAATGAAGGTAATGTGTGCGTAACCTGATGGCAAATTTAAATTCTTCATTTGCCTACTCTCCATTAGATTTGTGCTTTATATGGAGGTATACCAGTATAAAAGATGCATGCTGTACCAGCTGTGCTCCTGGAACAGGAATCAGACATGATGAAATTTTGCTATTGTGACAGCAAAGGGGCAGGAAGAATAGCTTGCAATTGTGGAATCCTTTTCAGAAGTGATATTTAGAAAGGCAAAATGCAGATGAGAAAGAAGTGAAAATTTGCAAGGAAGAACTTCTTTCCCATACCTGTCCTGTTTTCCTTTATTTGTATATGTGTTTTCTCTTTTACCTGTATTGTATTTTTTATTCCAACTTGAATCTCTGGTGGTTTTAAAAGTGGTTTAAGGTCACCCATACAGAAGTATGGGTCACCAATTTGTTACTGCTAGGTGTACCATACATCACCTCAAGTCCCTTCAATTTTGTTCCGGACTTCAGCATACAGTCGTATGTTTGTTTTACCTATCTTTATGTCGTTATGAACACTGGTTGAATATCAGGTGTCTGGTAACCACGTTCATCCTTCAGACTCTCCTGACAGTAGAGCATCTGTGTAAAAGACACAGAGGGAGAGGGAAAGAGAGAGAAAGAGAGGAGGAGACACATCTTTGATCTATTCCAAGAGTGAAAAACATGTCAGTTGGGACTTGGACTTTATTAAACCCCTGCATCTATCAATCAAAAACACTGATTCTGAGCAATCAGTCTTCATTATCTCCATTTGATGCAGAACTACTTGTTTAAGCACAGAGTGAGATGGAAGAAGTCATAAAAGTCAATCTGTTTGTTAAAACTCTTGCTTCTGGTAGATGATATGGTAATTTTCATTGAAAATTGAATTGTAGAAAGTCATATGAATGTGGCTAAACACAACCTGGGAAATTGTTCTGAGAAGAATATATTCTGTATCTTGGGAGAAAAGTAAAACATCCTAAAATCTAGCAGTTGCTATGGAAATGCTTAAATTAAATGTAAAGCATGCATAAATTTTCAATATAGCCAGCACTTTGGGAATTGGGGACATATGTTAGGGGAAAAGCCGTATACATGAACACTAAGCAGAAGATAAGACATGGGATTTTTTTCTGCGGATCTGTGTATGGAATATTCCACTGGCATATCTATACTTCATTTTGAGTGCAGACCAAAGCCCACACCTGAAGACCAAAGTATTTCTATGCAAACTTCAGGACAAGCCAGAAGCTTGGGCCTGAGCTAATTGTGCCACCAACTATCCCATCTTCACTTGCAGCACTACTGCTTGGCCAGCTTTGAGCAAACAAACTGAATATGGAGTCGCTTTTAGAAAGGCCCTGCATACCACCACAGAAGATCATGCTGTGTGGTTGACCCTAGCTGACCCTGTGTGGAGCAGAGTGGACAAGATGACTTCCAGAGGTGCCTTCTGACCTCAGCTATTCCATGGTTCCCTGAAGCTGGAATATGTGAATAGCCTGATATCATGTTGCCCTTCCAACAGTCTGTCCACTGAGCTACAGAAGTTCTTCGCAAGATGTAGATATGAAGTGAAAAATACAGGAAAGCACACTGGGCTAAATTCCACTCCCTTACCCCCATTCTCCATGCACTGTGGATTTGACATAGACTGAGGATTTGAAAGTATGCAGTTTGCACGATACTCCAAAAATTGTCAGTTCCCTCACAGGCACTCTTTTGGCCGTAAGAAGGAATCCTTGGGGGCCATGCTTTTTACTAGGTGCTCAAACTGTTGGCTCTGTAAGCTCTGTGCACTGAGGGAAAGATAACACACTGTGGCTTCTCTCCTGATCATCTTCAGTAAGTCCCAGACTAGTTGCACATGCACAGGCATACCTGTACATGCTACAGTATCACAGGTGACTGGCTGGATGCAACACCTCTAAGGAACTACCAAGAATGACTAGTGTTTTGTATTATGGTACATAGGAGCTACCCTCACAAATCAGGCTTACCATAGAGGATACTATGCTATCACTGTTTGACATGTTAAAAAACACAGATCTAGAGTGAGAGTATAGCTAAAAAACCCCTCCAGGTTTCCGTCTGTCTGTGGTGATGCTGTCGTGGCGAATGTCTAATCAGTCTGAAGACTGCAATTTACAGAAACATTCTGAATCTCTACATGCTTGAAAGACAGCTTTTGTAAGGTGGTGTGGTTTTCTGTTTTGATCTTCTTGTTAAATTATAGTTCAGCATTCTAATGCAAATTAAAAGAGAGACTCTGAGTCTTCAACTTAAATGTTGCTCAGCTTCTTAAATGTCAATTTCCTCTTTTAAAAAAAAAAATCTGTACCAGGGAAACGTCATATGAAACTATAGACACACATACACACGTGTACATTTGATAATGCAAGTTATTGAGTTTAATCTGTCTTGACTTATGATACGAAGTGGCTTCTCTCCCCAAGGAACTTTATGTCTGTCTGCATCAGGGCTTTAATTTGGGAATGCACCTCTGGAATGGTTCTCAGAGGTGAAGACAAGAATTGGTGTCCTTTTCAGTGAAACTAAATCAGAAGGTGTGCTCCAAAAGTGTGCCTAATGTGCTCCATCCACTGATGGGTATTCAGACCACAGGACTTTGAATAGGTATGCCTAGCCCAGGACGTGATAGAGATGGTGATTCAAAGTAGCTGCAGTTGTAGGAATCCCGTCAAGCTTGAAAAATGCAAAAGATCACAAGCATAATCCTGACTCCACTAAAGTGAAAAATAAGATTTCCATTCACTTTGGAGAAGGCATATTATACCTAGAGTGGGCACTCTCCCCACCTTGGCAGCTGGGTGACAAGAATGAACAACTACAGCAATCAATTTTTAGATACGGCTACTGGATCCAAAGTCATAATATACTCTGAATTGCACTTATCTGCAGAGCTAGAAAAATAGACCCTTTTGCACCCTTTAGTAAAGACACATTAACCCTGCTGGACAGTCACATTAATGGATAGCTTTAATAACATCATAGCTTGTTTGTTTGCCACTGTCCATATGCACAAAATAAATTCCTCTGCTAACACAGCCTGCTCCTGCCTGTCTTTTACAGCCATTTTAAACACTATTTTGTACAGATGTGAGTGTTCATCATTTGTTAATAAGTGGCATGATGATGGGAAAAAAAGTGTATTCAGTCATGTCCTTCATCTGTATATTTATTACTTCTATTTTTATTGTTTCGTTTAGATAATGCTGGAATGCTAAGGGTTGAAGATAACCATTCACACGTGCAAATAGCCCCACATCCTGTTCCAGGAGATGCCAGTAAAGATACTGTTATGTCCATATAGGCAGGTGTTTGATCAGGGAATTTCAGGTATATATTTATATTAATTCTCCACCAAGTAAAATATTCTGGCAAAAAAATCCAGAAGCAACAAGTGGTACCTGGTGGATTTGATTTCAGTCTGTAAGTTACACTCTGTGTCTTCGTAACCCATGGCATAGGCAAATAATTTTAACCATAGAGTTAAACATTACTGGATTCTTTTGAGACTATTTTGGCAAACATAGAGCCTATTAAAGAGAGAATCAGGAGTCATATTTGTGAAAATATGTTGAGAATAGAAAATAAACTATAACATCTGCATTATGAAAATATACTTTTTAATTAAAAAGAACATATTTACACAGCTAATATAGATCAGAGAGTATTGGAGGAAGCTGTTATTGCTTGTCACAAGAGACGCTTGTCCTCAGGTTTGATTTGATCCACATGTGAACAATGCATATCTCAATGTTTAGAATCATGGTCGCTTGATTCAATCCAAATTGCATATTGTGACTTTTATTTGGTACAGTACTTGAAAGCAATGTATTTAAATATACTACATTGTAAATTAAAACCTTTTATTTAGTCAAAACTAGCAGCTATAGTAATGGAGATACCACAGGCTTTATTTCTTTGGGGGAAAAAAAATGTTTAAAGAACAATAAGAAGTTAATATGCCTCCATAAAAATTTAAATGCATAGGGCATTAGACATAGATGTTCTAATCCCGAAAATGTATGCAAACAAACCATGCCACTTATTCACTCTACGTAACATGTAATTCCTGGAGTTGTAACAGGTTAGCTAAATCGTGGTCTACTCAAATTGTTGCATTTGTCCAACCCATTGATAACCTAGTACTGCTCAGTGGAACATAAACAAGCGTGTGAGTAACTGTCATATCTTTCTGTCTTTCCCTGTCCATTCTTCCCTGGATGGGAACAATGGATGGATTTTTTTTCAAGCTGATACACACTGTTTTTATTAAGTCAAGATCAAAACAATGCACTTCTATTTTGCCTGGATAGGAGTTCCTGTTCCTAAAACAATAATATAGTTTCTGATTCCTATAGAGGTGAATTTCATAGCCTTCAACCACCTTCTAAGAAAGTGGGTTTTGAATTTCTAACAAATAATTGCTATTGTTTAATTTGTTGTATTGAATGCCTGACGTATTCGTAAAGTAATGTCAAGGTGATTGGGGGAACATCAGGCCTTGTTGCCATGGAAATACACATTTACTCACACAAACACATTTCAAAAAGAAAAATCACTTTTATATAAGAGTTCATCAAAAGTTAAAACAAATTTGTTAATACAGTTAGAATAAAATCCTACTTTTTAGACAGAAAAATATTGATCATATTACAGAAAGAACTATTTTCTATTTTTTGTTTATATATGTTAACTGGGGGACTGTGTATGGGATTCATGCTGAGTCAGTTCATGCTGGCGCAGACAGCGGCAGAAGGAGATGCTATTTAGGGGGAGCATGTGAACCTGGCCACTTTCTGCTTTAGCCCCCTCCTCCATTTCCGCTTAGTTTGGCAGGCAAAGGCGAATATTTGCACCATCATTTCACATCTTCCCCACAGTTTTCTTGAACGAAAATGGTCTGATGTTTCAGTCTTCTTAAGGTTTCAGTATTTTCCTTGTTCCATCAGATCTCAGCATTTCTCCCAAGGTTTATTTCTATCCTTGATGTATTTGTGAGGCTCTTATTTCATCTTCTGATCAATTTACCAGATGTCTGCTCTGCTGTATAGAGAGTCAAGTGACCAAGAGTTGTCACCACTGGCACTTTTTCAAGCCTCAGATGAGTTGTGAACACAAGCTCCGGCTTCAGTTTCTCATTGGTAAGGCAAGCTTCTTCCGGCACAGGAGCTAAGACGTCTAACCTTGCCAAGTTGGATCATTTGGCTCTTGCCATAGCTGCTCCAGAGATACTCCGTGTAGGTTTATTTTGGGGAAGATCAACTGAGAGCTCTGTAGCAGAACATTCTACATTTTCTCAAAGCACATCAGCAAAATTGAGATTTCCTGGGGCCATACCGCTGCTGCTTAATCTTACCCAGTTATTTAGGCTGGTCCTGCTCCAGGGAAGTCCTCTAGCACTGCAGCACGCAGTCCAGTGCAAAGTGCCAGAAGTTCACGACTCCTGCCTCTCCTAAAGTCTTGTCACACTGCTACCTTAAAGGGGATGTGGTGACAGTGTAATAATTGCTCAGGCAGCTCAAACAGAAGAGGTTTGTCCTGAAATGTGTGACAGGCTAGTGGCTGTAGGTGGATACTGCAAAGGAGGTGAACGTCAAGCCAGACAAACCTAGCTGACCAACCATCACCATTCAGAAATATGCTGCTTTTCCTGCCCTCGTGCTGATATTGCCTGTCTGCCTGTGCTCATCTCATCCTCTGCCTGTCTTTCAGGGAGCAGTGAAAAATGGTATGGAAGAACAAAGGCACTGATCCACTTACTGTTTCTTTTCAATGCCTTCATCTCAGAAATGAAAACTTTGGTGTAAATGTAAGCTGTTGGGGGCTGTGCTGAGAGAGATTTTTTGAGGGCTTTCATGTCAGCTTTAGAGGTGCTCTAGAAGAATTACACATGCTCACCTGCTAAAATAAAATTATGTAATAGGCGTTCCTCAAAAAAAAACCAGGAGGAATGATAAAATCCCTAAGTGCACTCTATTAAAAAAAAGATGGGTAGATTCAGAGGATGGTGGAAGCACTTTACCTCAGAAATGACCACCTCAATGAATTCTTCAAGGCTAGTGAAGATTACAAGCTTTGCTGTCAATACTGGATCCTGAAACAATCGTTTTATACTGACACCTGACACATCTGTACTGGGAAGATGCTTGTAGATAAGATCATCTGTATCTACCAAGACAACTTAAAGTTCGCATGACAAGAGAAAAAATGTACAGGTATAGATATACACTGTATATTTAGTTATAGAAAAAAAAATACGAAAATACATCAGAAAATGGTTACAGATCAATGCTTCCTATATTCTTTAGGTTGAAAATAAGCATTTTGTCTCTTCCAGATCTTTTAATACGAGAATTCACTGAAACATAATCTTGTAAATAAGAAAATGTACTACTTTTGTCAGAAGATGTAGGAATTGCAAGATAGAGTAGGTTCAGAGTTATCTGCTTGTACTACATATACATCAAACATATGCTTCAAAAGCCAAAAAAAATCAACCATATCATATGGAGCTTAACAATGTAAAAAACAATACTATGGAAATATAAAATGATTTTATGGTTGCTAGGTTTTGTTTCAAGTTGGCTTGCTTTCTTATCAACTGAAAACTCTTCTGTTGTATACCAGACAAAGAACCTGTAACATTTAAAGTGTGTGGTAGACTTGTGTTAAATGAAATCTGGTCTGACAGATGCTGAAAGAAGATAAATTATTTAAGAAAAATGTTGCATAAAAGTTTTACTGAACTGAGAGAAAGAAAAAAATCCCATGACTACCTGCTTTGCTCTGAATAACCTCAATTAGAACTGGCAACACTGAAATAGCTATTTGTAGAAGAAAGACGTAATGGAAAAATCAAAAATCTCCGTAACTGCTGTTCTTTTTTGCGTTTTGGGGACATGTAACTTTCAAGGTAGCTTAGTGCAACTATTATCGGTTCTTACTCATGTCAACTATTCCTATGAAATCAGGAGAAATACTTGGTGAATAAGATTTCAAGATTATCTATTTTCTTTTCTATAGCTTTTAAACTATCTTAACATCTCTCTATTCATTTAGAATAGAGAAAAGAGAAATTGAGAGATTTTATGGCATTTGTGGTTTCATATATACACTTTGGTCTAACTTGACCTTGGGTGTTACAGTGGTATTAGTCCTGGATATGGCTCCAGAGCAACCATGACCAGCATAGTGTGCTCCTTTCCACTCTTCAGAATTCAGGAAACATGCTGGTCCAAAGGTCCAATGAAGAGCAATAAGACTTGTTAAAGAAAGATAAAACGTATCCATAGTGAAAAACACTAGGAGCTAAATATTTAGCTTATCAAGGACTACATTAAGAGTTTACTGGGCCAAAATCTGTAAATACCAACATAAGAACAAAATTTTGTTACATAGCCTTTCAAATCATTAGACAAAACATAGTAAGAACTAAGGGAACGTGACACTAAATTCATTTTAGAAATGAGGAGCAAAATGAGGGCCAATTTTTTTGCAGTCAACAGAATTGACTCAGCAAGAGTTATATAGGTTCATCGTCACTGAATGTTTTTTCTAAAATAGATGTTTTATTTCAAACTGGAGTTAATGCAAGGGAAATCTACATCCTGTGTTTTGCTGAAGATGAGACAATTATCAAAATGGTCTCATTTAACTGTAATGCCAGTGTAACTATGGAATCCTAAGCCTCATTTCAGATTCCTTCTTTAAGGCAAGATAGGCATCAATTTAAGATTCCAAGAGTAATTTTAGTTTGCTGAGGGCTACATCTTTCACAATTGAAACAGGACTCTACCAAAGATGAAGGCATACTTTGTGTGCCTTTAGTCACCTGTACTCACCTCCAGTCTGTAGGCTTTGCTGGCATAATTATGCCAGTAAAAGTTGTAAAGATGTGTGGTTCATTCATTGGTGTCATTCTTCCCTAATATAGGATCAGTTATACTATCAAGTATGAATCTTCAGAAGTAATCTGTCAAGACCATGGATTTACAATCTTATTACTGATCATATTCCTTAATTCAGGTATTGAGATATTGTTCTCAGAAAACATTGAGTAGTCATAAGATTCATATACTTGTGAAAAAAAGACGGTCTCAGTAAGTTTCCCCGTGCAGAATTATTTTGGTAGAAAAGTGCTAAAATGTTCTTGTTGACCTTTGTTAACTAAAGAAAATATCTTTTTAATTCAAAATTACCTTTCTTTTCAAAATAGAGTTAGGTTATAACAAATAAAGGTAACAGTTTTCAAAGGTCAAAAACAAATTAAATCTTCTGAAGTAATAAAAATATTTCTGTTGACCTGACCTTTATTTATTTATTCATCCATTCATTTTTTGGATGATAGTATGTAAAAATGTTTATACCCGAGACATTACGAGTGTTGCACTAGTGGGAGAAAAAAATTGAAATCTTCAAAATTCTTGAGAGACACAAATGTTTTTCATGTATTCTGTATATTAAGATGCACCTTACATTTGACCGTCAACAAGAAATTAGGAGTTAATTTTAGACAGAGCAACTTTTGTGATGGGGAAGTTGAATCACCTAATTCTAGAAAGACTTTGGAGGAGATGTAGGTGCTTCTGCTACAACTATTGTGATGTAATTATAAGAATATACTTATTAAGCTAGTCTTAGCATTTACAAATTAAAGATTTGCTCAAAATTTTTGAAAACAAAGGAAAGACATCCACTTAATACAACAGTTTCTGAATTATGTCTTAGTACAGTCATAAAAATAGCAACAAAATCCTCCAGTAGTGCGTTGATGGACCATCATCTAACCATTTTGGAAAGTATAAAAGAATAGGTGAGGAAATTAAAATGTCCTTCATGTTGAGAAGTAATCCTTTTTATTTGCCACAGCCCAGAAACTATTCATTTGTCAGTGCCTGCATAGGGGTACAGTGGTCTCCACTGGTATTTGCCTCTGAAAATATCATACAACCCTATTTTATGCTTCTCTCTTCTCCCACAGCTCATACGTATGTTTTTAAATCCTCTTAGGGAATGGATTTTTCACTTTCTGCATGAAGACAGCGTTCATTTGTTGTTGTTGTCGTCACTGCAATGCAAATAGGCATAGTAATAAATATTGTCAGAATCCATAAATCAAAGGAATTGTAGGACATATAATAACAATATGAGACAATTATAGAGGTGAGATAGTTGCCCTCCTTGGCCCAAATAGCTGGGCACAATTGAGAACCTGAGAGGTTTTGTTGTTGGGAGGAGCAACCGATGATATACTCTGTCAGCTCTTGGGTGCAAATCTGGCTTATTTACAGGAAAAGTGCTAAATCCTGTTTCTCTAAGTGCCACAGAAAGAACAATAAGTCATATCCTTGCTTACAACTCAAAGCCTACCTGCTAGAAAATTATCTGCAAAAAGAGCCTCTACCTTGGTTCCTGCTGTGGCCACCCTAACAGTTGTCTATGGCTGTCCTCTGCATTTTTGCTCTACTGTTCTCCTTTATGCATTTGCCGTACTTCCACATTAATACTGTCTGTTTCCGTTACCGTAAGCAAGGAGGTATTGAATTGCTCCAGCCACCAAGAAGAGTGGCTGGTGTGGCCTCCAGTGTAGCAGGAAATCTAGTTAGGAAAGGAAAAAAAAACTAGAAGAAACTGCAAGTCCAGCTTGTCAGCCATGATTCTGGGCAGCTTCACAGGAAGGAAAGGGAAAATATTCTTCCTCCGTTTGTGAAGCTGATACCAAGAAGTGCACATTTCTGGAAGAATCTGTGCAGCGCAGGAGGGTCTGGGTAGTAACAAAGGTCTTCATTCCTCTAACCTGTTTTTCTTACGTATCTTGGCCTTTTGCCCTCCCTTCAAAAACACATGTTCTACTGCTGAGAATGCTTTATTAAGTCTTTGTAACACTTGTCCTGCTGCCTCCATGCACATACGCAGAAACTTTTCATTATGCAGTCCCTAGATTTGTAATTGGGGCAACATTCTCTGAGGAAATAATATGATGTAAAATTTCTACTGAAGAGATCGCTGAGTGCAGACTGGGAGGACTTAGTCAGAGTTGTTTGAAACACTCTATGATACAAGAAAATTTTGCCTTTTCCCTTTCATTGCTAGCCTGCATTTGTTTGCAGGGATCACAGGGGTTTCCTTACTCAGTCTAATCTATTATTTTGTATTTTATGTTAATGCAAATAAATGAAACTGCTTGGATTAGGGGATGATAGTAATAAAAATACCCAGAAATCTCTGGGAACCTTTTGGCTCTCAAAAAACAGTTTCATTTAAATAAAAATGAAGCCCCACAACATCAATATAAAAATCATTAGGTAAAGTGATGTTATGTATGGACACATTCACAATACAAGAGCTTATAAATAGCTCTTCTGGCATTTTATCATCTTTCAATCACACTAACTTACAGTATGTATGCGTACTGCTTTATGGAATTATTTGTACCAGAGACAGACGGGGAGCTAGAAAGTAGGTTTGTTTTAAAGATATTACAGTGTGACTGTCACTGTGACTGTATTACCAGACCTTATTGTTTTGGAGTAGTAGGAATTACAGTGGTTATCTCTAATGTGTTTTCTTTTTTTTCTGTCTTTCTTCGCTCCCATCCACTTGTAAAGTTACATCTGGATTCTGTATTTGTAGCAAGTTGAGTGTTGTAAAAAAACCACATTAATAACCTTGAAGCCCCAAAACGTGTTAGTACTTTTTTCCTTGGCTTATATGGTACATCTTTTTTATGTTTTAGAAAACCAAATTGAAAAAAAAAAAGTGGCCAGGTAAAAAATAAGGATATACATGTTGGTATTCTAGCAAATGTCATTTCATTGTGTGATGATTTCTAGCTAGCCAACCATTACAGAATTACTGTCCCATGTGTATGCTATGCTAAAATACCACTTGGAAAGAAGATTTTTTAGACGTTACAATGTAAACAGGATTTCTTCTGAACTGTTGGAAGAGTAATTTTTGAAGTTTTTGTGAAGCCAGATAATGCTTAAGTCCAGTCCATTGACTGAGGTGAGGTGGGGAGCTGAATTTCAGTATAACAAGAAAATTAATGAAGCAGAAAATACCCTGTAATCACCTTGGGTAACATAAAGATATCCTTTACTTCACGTCACAGGGTCAGGGGGTGTGTATTCAGATCTACGTGAGAAACCTTGCATCCTGAAACACTTCATACCGCAGCTCTGTGCAAATCCTCCTCTGGAGGACTCCACCGAGCCACTCCTGTTGTGGGTTTGGGAAGAAGGGGCATACTGGGCCCGAGTCCCACACAGTTCCCACCTGAGCCTAAGCAGTGGGGTTATAGTTTAAAATAATACTGGTATACTGCATTGCTGCAGTACTCATCACCACTATGGAACCATTGGAAACTTCAAGAGCAATCCTTAGTCTCATTTATTAAAGTATTTGAAGTGGCTGGAATCTTCTCTGTTACAAACTAAGATAAACGTAAGGTTTCTAAAACTTTCACAAAACACAGAGCAAATTGTTTTGCATCAACTTGAAATGCCAGTAATTTATTTTTAAGCTGTATAATTAATATAACTAAATACTGTTTTAAAAGTTAGTCACAATCTAAAAATCACACATTTTCATTTTAAATAACTTTGCAGGGGAACATCGTAAAGAATTGCAAAACTGATTTTAAATGTAATTTCAAGTCATTACATTTATTGACTTTTCCAAACAAAAAAAGATTCAAATAGAGAAAGTTTTCTTCAACATTTTTTCCAGTAGATTTCTAATTACAATTTATCATTAGAATTAGATTTTTAGAAATTCCTAATTCTAATTTCTAATTACAATTTTACTGTAGAAAACTGCTTCTATCTCTGGAGCAATAAAAACTGGAGTGAGAATTTTTATATTGATCATAGTTATCAGAAAGAAAGATGCTTTTTCTAACTCAAAGAAGTAAAGCACAATAGGCTGAATTCCTCTCAGATTTCCCAGGCAATTTGCTTAACCTTCATATGACGACTCCTCCTCATCTACAGAAATGAGGTAACAGCTCCCTTTCCGACAGTGCCATGAGCATTAATCCATTGTTCCAGTACAAAGAAAGCAAATCCACAGATTAGGGGCTGAAGCAGTTGTAACTATTTCATGAAATAAAATTTTGTCTTCCACCTCAGATGATGGAAGAAAATAAAAAAAAGTAACATTCCTAAACTTTTGATCCTTATGAGAAGTTTTTCTATTCAGATGGGAACTGATACAGCATGCTATCTTGCTGCAGTTGTGTATTCATAGTCATCAACTGTAAATGTTTTTACAAATATAAATAACATTATTTAAACAATTTGAAAAAAACAAATCTAAATTCAAATCCAAAATCATTTTCTCCTTGGGGCCTGCATGAGAGAGCACCAAGTATGCACACTGGATGCAAGGGACATTGTGGTTGCTCAGAACCTGGTCCTTACCTTCTCCTGAGGTCAGAAGGTTTATGTTTCTCATTTCTCTTGCAGGAGTCATGGAGTGGCCAGGTGTAAGGATAGTTATTTAGTTGAAAGACTACTTTTATTAACAGCATCCTGCATTCCTATACCGGAAAACAGCCCTTAATATATGAAATAGTGCTGTGCTTACCTACTAAAAGCTGATTTTCTGTTCCATCATGAAATTGTCCCATGACTCTGGATCAAAGAAAAATACATGAAGAAAAAGTCTTTACATCAATCACTGTCCTGGATCATTAGACTATTACAGAAATGACCAAACTTCCAATTAAACTTGAAGAGAAATGAAATTGGTCACTGGACTGCAAGAATCCAGTAACAGTTTTGTACTCGGCTGAGCTACTATACAACATGCAATGTGTTTCGTAATGTATCTGAACCCAAGCTCAGATATGAACAAAGACAAACAAGCTTTTATTCTAGGTTGCCTACCAAATTTTTAATGGGAAGACATTCCAAGTGAGCTACCCCAGCTTAGTATTGCATTTGCAATACTAAGTATAGCAAATACTATATTGCTATACTTAGTATAGCAATTGCATTCATGGAAGATATGACTACGCAAAGTAAAAAATATATGAAACAAAAGGGATCCATTTCCTGGCAAATCTCTTTTTCACATCATAGTTGTTTTTCTGTAAAAATACCCCCAAATTATTAAGTAATTGAAAAGTAGACAGCCTCTGATCTTTCCCTTTCTTTGTTTTTCTAAAAATACCCCCAAATTATTAATTAATTGAAAAGTAGACAGCCTCTGATCTTTCCCTTTCTCTTTTCATCAGTAATTGAGAGCCTGGCTACAGTACACTGCATGCAAAAACTGTTTAAATCCTTTTGTGGAACACCTTTCCATATGGATATGCAGTTTTGCACAGAGGAGGGCCTGTTACAATGTGCAAGTAAATTTAATTTCTTACAGAATTTATAGTATAAACTAACTATATTTAACAGCCTCTGATCTTTCCCTTTCTCTTTTCATCAGTAATTGAGAGCCTGGCTACAGTACACTGCATGCAAAAACTGTTTAAATCCTTTTGTGGAACACCTTTCCATATGGATATGCAGTTTTGCACAGAGGAGGGCCTGTTACAATGTGCAAGTAAATTTAATTTCTTACAGAATTTATAGTATAAACTAACTATATTTATCCTTGAAAAAAAAAATTTAAAAAGAAGTAAGGATAATCTTCTAATTTAGCAAAGTCTGATTTTCAGATAAGGAACCACATTTGGGCTCCATATGTCTGTTAAATGTGCCAAATTAAAAATGCCAGAGATGTCTAATTACGCTGCAGACTAGCGATAGTATACAGTCATTATGCCAGCTAGATGGAAGCCATTTAAAGGGAAGATAAAACAGAGAGTGGGATGGTATATGAAGACCATTTTAACAGTGTGACAGAAGAGTATGATCCTGCTTTTTCCTATATTATGGGAACCGCACAGTTTATTTTAAACCTAGTAAACAGAAGCTGCAACTATTTACCTTATGCTTCATATCCATCTTTGGAAAAGACTGAGGCCTAATGTTCTGATTTTCTCACTGATGAAACTGCAGCTGCAGAAATGGCAAAATGTCGCACTGGAAATCTGCTGCAAAGTTTATCAGAAAGCTTGCTGAGATTGTCCGCCTGTGAGCTGTGTTACACAGCAGCACCACAACTCTGTAAATAAGGATCATCTGCTCTACAGGCAATGAGACCCAAAGAGGTGACCACATAGAAGAATTACCCTAGGAAGCTCAAGGACTTTTGGATACTGTGCCCAGTCTGTTCTCCACAGACATTTGCTGGATGAAATGCCTTGTGGAACATAGACCCTTCCTCCCTTTAAGACCTATGTGGAGCTACAGAGCAGGAATGGCAATAAAGACACAAAATAAGTCAATGATACATTAATCGTCATACAAATATCTTCCCACTGTCTAGGGTCTTTTCCAAACGGATTTTGGCTAGTATAATAGCCACTAAGAAATCATAGTTATAGATGGAAAAAGGAGACGTGGGCTGTCTTTATATGGATCAAACAACGTCATGCCCAGAAGGCACAGGTGCCTCAGGGTGGTTTGCCCTATCTTCCCACACCTTCGCCTGAGATAAGGAAAGCTGACCATTACACTGCATATATTCGTTTATTCAAGTAGAGCCAGATCTTAAAGGAACTGAGATAATTGTTCCACAAAAACGGCACTTGCACTTGAAGCACTGCCTTTCTGCTTCCCTAACATGGGCCACTCTGGAAAGCAGCTTAAACTGAGCCTGTAGCTTTGTATTGCAATCCATAGGTATGTGAAGGAAACAAGAGTCTCACTGCTGCTCAGTTATTTTGAGGAGGCGTAGGAAGGCAGGAGGCACTCAGCACTCAGCAGTCTGTCATTGCTCCTGCCCTGGTCTCTCCTGCAAATTTCCCTGCTGGTTCCAGGTGGTTTTAAGCTTCACTCCTCCCTCTGGCAGTACCCACCTAAGCCATCGCTCACCTATTACGATGAGGATCTGCCAGCCCACCAGCAGACTGAAGAGCAAAGAAAATGAAAAGGAACAAAACTACGGAAGTGACTAATAATAATTTGAATATGCACAGAGAGGGGATATAAACGTTCTGTAGGTTTACTGATTTGGGTTGCTTTCCAGACCCAGCAGATCTCATGTAAAACAAGCATTTTACCGGTGATGATACACAACTTTTGTATGAAGTGAACAGATTAAACTGTTTATGTTCAACTGATGAAAACACTCCAGAAATTGATGTCAATGTCAGAAACCTTATTAGGTTTCAGAAGAGGTAGGAAAGCTTCAGCCTAATCAGGAGATAGGAGGTCTTCAGGCTTTTGAGAATGACATCTGAAGAGCATTTAGATTGTTTTCTATAAAAGGAAAGGGCAAATTTCCAGTACATATATAATCACTGGTAGCATTTATGTTGTCATCCTCTCTAAAGCAGTAACAAAGTGCACAAATGGTGGATGATTAGAGAGGTCAGGGAAGTGCTCCATTCAGCTGTAATTGTAGAGTTTTTAAAAATTCTTTTGACATCAGAAAATATCATGTTTTTTTAACCCAGCTTTTTGCTATGATTAGTTAATTCATACAAAAACAGTGAAGAAATAGAATGGCAAATTAAAAGCAGTAAAACAGGAATGCCATTTTGCAGTAGAGATAAGTAATCGGCAAAATCAGTTCACTGTAAAATTACTGCTACCTGCCAACACTTAACTCCACATGCACAAGTATTCAGCAAAATTTTGTTGAAAATGCTACCACCTTGCAGATCTGGAAAGTGCTTTGAAAGAAGTGCTGCACCATGCACACTTTTGCTGATGCTGCAATCGGTATTCTCTCTTTTCCTGCTCCCCCTAGAGCACTTCACAAGAATTTCTTATCTCACACAGAAAATCTGAATACAGTTTTATTTAATTAACATATTTTTAAACTGTCATTGCCTTATAAAATCTGGCAATCTTCCTACTAAGGAAATTATGTGACTTCTTTCTCTCTAATAGGATTTGAAAACAAGTTATGTTTTCCATTTCGTCGTTTTTCTGCCCGGGTCTCTCAGTTTTGAGTAATGAATGGACATATGCTTTCCAATTTTGAAGAAAAATTTGCATTAGAGAATAACCACATAGTGAAAATAAAAAGATAATCTGCCACTGACCAAATAGGAGTTTGCATTTCAGTAATACTCTTCAAAATAAGGAGTAATTCCAATTGCTCACAGTTGGTTAAAAGTAGTGGAATGATTCAGTCTAAGTGTGAGTGGAGGTTTCAATCTAGGGACAAGGGAAACAAACCACATGACATCATCCATTGCACCAAGTGGAAGTCTATGTTATTTATAAACTTCCTTGTTTCACAAAAGTACGAAACTGAAATAGAGGGAATACATGGCAGAAAGGATGTAGAGCCGGGGAAATGAAGAGACAGTCCTGTGCTGACTCCCCAGTGTGAAGGGGGGGGGGGGGAAGACATTCTGATGACCACAAGCTTAAATTTTATGTAATTTCCATAATTCCAGACCATAAGGGATGCAACTATTGGCATACTGTAACTCAAAGATGGGGAAAAAAAAAAAAATCTTTATAGCAGGCTCAGGTGTAGTTTAGAATTTCAGAAAAATGTCTCTGTAGTACAGTCCTGGTCACACATCAGCTACACGTTCAGAGCTATATTTGAATGATTTGTCATGTGAACTTTACTTCATACTAGTCAAAAATGATGTTGAACATAGCAGGTTGTAACTTTGACATGAAAAAGTACTTTCCCTTCAGTGCACCTAAATCTTAGCATTGGGCTTTTGTCTTTGATGGAGAATGAGGTAGTTTAACTGATCCCCAGACAAACATCCGTAGCATCTTAAATGTTGTGATGCCACTTAATGTTCGCAGCCATTTCAATTCTTCAGCTAATGGTTGTTAGCTTGCCATCAGCAACTGTTAGGGCAGACTCATAAGCTCTCTGGGGGAGTCAATAATTGCCTTCTTGGTTTTTATTTTATTTTAGGACACCTTTTTTCTTCTATAGAAGTCCAGGATAAGAAAAGGTTTTAAAAGTTAATGTCTTGCCTACTACAGGATTTGCAAAGAAAGTTGCGAATCATTTGACTGTGCAGTGCATAGCACAAGGTTGTTTGGGGTTTTTTTGTCCCCCCACGTCTACCTCCTTGTTTGTTACATTATCTTTTTACAATGTATGGGGGGCAATACAAAAAGACTGATAGAAGAAACTGAGCTGCGGATTAATGCTGTGACCACTGAAATCCATAGCAAAATTCATACCAGCATCAGAGGCAGCAAGAATAAGCTTTAGGAAATTATTCAGATCTCTCTAAAGTCCTTCCACATACAATTCTATGTTTCCATTGATGAAAATGTGATTTTTCCTTATCTCATATAATAATAATTATCTTTCTGCATGAGACATTTTACACGTGTTATTCATCAAAAAGGGAAATTGCAAAGCCCACTGGGACAACCAGGTACAGAAAGTTATGTCTGGGTTGATCTTAGTTTAGCTGAAGTTCAGATCCAGTGTTTCAAAGTAGAAAGTAAAAATAGCTTTCAGTGTATTCTGTAAAGCAGAACAGACTGCAGGTACACACAGCTCAGAATAGCCAACAGGAGGATTCTGCAGTATCTAACTAAAACAGGATCTCTTAGAATCACATACCTTGTGATGCATAAGAGCACCTTGTGTTCTTATACAGTGTACATCATTAAAAAGCAGTTGGACCATACCGTAATATATATTCTAATTGTGGACAGCATAGCAGCTAGTACCCGTTTGCTCTGTGTCAACCGTTTTTTTTTTTTCCTGTTGTAAAAAAAAAAAAGGTGAGGGCAATTGGGGGTTGTTCTTGCAGGTTTCTCTGAGTCTTAATTATAGCTTCTCCCTCATACAAACAGTCCTAGTAGTCTGCAAGGCCTCTTGATTCTCCACTTTTATACAATCTCCTTTTCAAAATAAATGGAAAGCTACAAAGCTTCCAGCAGTATTAAATTTTGCATAGATGTTCACTTGCTCTAAAGGACGTTTTTTCCAGATTTTTGATGATTTATACTCTCTTCTATGGAAACTACATCAGTAGCTTAGAAAATGGTCTTTGATTTAGCTGCTGGTTATCAATGAAAAAACACCTGAAACACAGCAGTGTTTCATACATTGTTTATCAGCCATTTGCCAGTGACACAAGAATCACAGATGAAAGGAGGGATGACTTTAAGCACGTTTATTTTCATGCCTGTGCATTCAAGCTGTTTGCCTTGTAGAAAAATTAGATGTCCTAAAGCTGATAAATGTGACTGACGCTGTTAAAGATGGAGTGAGTTCAGACGTTTTCTTTCTGGTTTGCAGTAGAGGTGACCTCAGCTGGTGGTAGCTATCATGCAGTTGTTTCCTCAGATCTTTGCTTTTCACTGTATTCCTTTGCAGGTTCATGGGTCTGCGGTCATCACAAGTTACTTTAAAGTTGTCCACTCTGTATTCTACACATCCTCAATCTACTGAGAATAGATTTAAGTACCTCTGAGGTGTGAATACAAATGAAGTCTAAATCCAAATATTTCACCTTCTATTTTTGCAGCCGGATCCTGCGGGCAGAGATATCTCCATCCGACCAATCTTGGAACACTGTGAAAACACTCATATGACAATTTGGCTTGGGATTGTCTACGCTTATAAAGGGCTGCTGATGGTAAGCATAGCTTGTTCTGCACAACACTGACTTCAAGCTGCTATTTACTGTTAGGCATGAACTGAATTATATTTGCTTTCCTGATGGCTGGGAGTGAGTTAAAACTTCCTTGAATACATGTTTTATAATTGGACCTGTTCTAAAGTTCATTGGGTGGTAATACGTGGATATACAAATATGTAAAATAAGTAAGACACTAATAGCACTTAAGCTGAATACTATAGATATACCGCAAACCAAGAAATTCAATAGTGAAAAGATGGGTCTATGAATGAGACAACTTTGGAAATAGAGAAGCCCAATAACCTGAATTCCTTTAGATTCTCCAAAAAGGTGGGACTAGGTTACTCTAGATGTTTGCCTCTGAGTTGCAAATGTCCTTCAGGAACAGTTGCAGGAGAAGCAAGATGAGTTTGGAGCCTGAATCAAAATAACCCTTTTGTCACTGAGACCCATGTCCACAAAAAGGTTTAGTTACTAAAATGGACCTCAGGAACCAGGAATCCTGAACCTTGATAGTTTCAAAAAGAAACCTGTAAAGGTGACTATTAATGATTAAAAGCTCCTAAGCCTCAAGGTTTTAAAAACAGCTGATTTTGACAGCACTGAACACCTACCTTGAGCTGAGCCCCATCTGGATCCTAAACCAAGATAAGCATTAGCTTACACTGCCCAAAGGGTTCAAGCTGTTCTGTGTATTTGTAGCATGCCTGTTCGTCAGGACACCTGTGAAGGACTGGGCCAGCTGCTTCCACTCAGCATGGTTGGTGCTGCTGCCCTGGGGGAAGCCAGGGAGAGGGAGCTGCTGGTGCCTGGAGTACTCATCTTCTCCCTCCGCAGTGAATGACCGCTCTGCTGGGGTGCAGAGTCCTACTGCTTTTCATGCTGCTTTTTTCAGGCTGAAAGGTCTTTAAGTATGCAATATGAAATTCAACAGGAAGGGATAAGAGCTTTTTTTTTTAGTTCTAAAGAGTCAGTAACTTAGTGGTCAGCCTGGTCTGCTGGGGAGTGCCTTCAGGCAGAGAAGGCAGTACCACCAAGTCTCTCCAGTTCCCAGGTGAGAGCTCTGATCCTGGAGCTACCAACCAAAAGGAAGCCTTCCCGCCTTCCCACTTAAAAAAGAAAAAAAAAGCAACTTTAGGTGTAGACGCCTATTTTTAGCAGTCTGTGAAACCAAGAGCTAGGACACACTTCATCCCCCCCAAAAGGATCAGGAATTAGGAGAGATTCCACATCTCAGCATTTCTTACTGGAATTGTCTCTGGACACACTGAGTGTCTCTGGATTCACAGTAACTTCAGCATGTAGCACAGCATTGAGGGATTTTTGTTTTGAAGGCAAGGCCACCCACAGTAAGATATAACTGTCCATTGGCATAAGTTATATGAGGACAACAGGATTGATGCATTTTATCTCATCACCAAAGATGTTTCTGTACGTCACACATACTTTGCCTTCAGAACAAAAACCAGAACCTCTCATGTTGCTATATTATTTTATAAAAGTTTATCTAATATAAAATTCTGCACTTTGTAATAATAAAATACTTATTGCTAATTTAACATACTTTATGCTAAGGAGCTAGTATTGCTAATTACAGTACAATGAAATATTTAAGATGAAATGGCTTAATGATTTACTCAGACCAAAATTATTTACAGTTGTCTCAAAATGAGAGTACAAAAAATTGGTTAACCTAAGAAAGTACTTTTCTTTTTTGGCTTGAAGATATAAAGTAATACTGTCCATTCTGATGACTTAAATGCGCTGATGCACTGAATAAGTCACTCAGGGTAGGGCAGAGCACAGAAGGGCAGGAGAGGGCAGGGAAGGCAAGGCAAGGCAAAATAAGGGAAGGCATTACTCGCCAGGATGCACAGGTTCCTTCTATATTAAAGTAAGCAAACACTAAGAGGCAGATTCACAATTCTTTGATTGCCTTTGAAGGGATGTGAGGAAATGCTTACTAACTGCACGAAGGCTTCTCAGTTATTGGATTCAGATTCCTCAGGACTGGTGACCAGAGAAAAACAGGAAGATGACCATCCTAAATCTTGCCTTCATCATTGTATTAGTCTTCTTAGTGACCCTAGCAAAGTCCCACCGTACATATGGGACTCAGTTGTTTTCCCATCTCAGGTTCAGCTCCTAAAAGACTACATACAAGTTCAAGGTCTGTCTGTGTGTACATGGTGACCATCAGTTGCAGTATATCTAGCTTTTCATATCTGATGATGTAGACATGGTTGAAAAGTACCTTTAGTTCATATATTCCAAAGGATGATAGAAATCACACCATCTTAAACTTGCCAGTGGTGCATTATTAGTGAGTGCATCTTTCTCATCATTTTAGTGAGTAACATCTTTCTGAGGGGTACGAATTAATTGTCTGTTCTCAGCCAGAACAATACCAGATTAAGGATGGTTTGGACTCCTCTAGGGTGCTTTGCTTATTAACCACACACATTAGACTTGTCTACAGTTTGATTCCCCTCTTCCTGATAATGCATTTAATTAACATTAAACTCAAGGTGTACATATGTTGGAAGTTTCATTGTGTTGCTGATGTATTATTACAGTTACATATTATTCAGCTACTGAGAAACAGGCTTTCAAGGCCAAGGTATATTTTCAGTTTGGCTGTTGCTCTGCATATCAAATCCTACTTTTACCCTGTAAGTGTTAATTGAGGGGATTTTAAGCTATAACTAATATTACTGACCACTTCTGATAACACAGTTTTTAACGTATGGTCCTTAGATAACCATGCTAAGGATGAAAATACCAGTATTTCATGGTGGAGATAGGAAAAACTGATGCATATACATCATGGGACTTGGTAAAGGTCACTAAGAATAAGAAATTTAATTCCTTCTAATGATTCGTATTCCAGTGTTCTGTTTTGGTCACTATAGTTGACCAAAGTATTAATTCAACTAAAATGTATCTTTGGGATAATGTTCAATCTTAATTTCAAGTCTGAAAGAATCCCTCTGCTTCCTGAGGCTCTCCAATCACTAAGTTGAATTTGTCTAGCTCTGACTTCCAAACCTTGAACCTTGGTGGGTCTTGCATATATGTTATCCCTCTTTCTCTAAAATGACCTGATGCCTTTATTTCTAGGCAAACTACCCTGAGTTTGGCCAAATTTCTGTGACTTTTCTAAAAATCTTACCGCTTTATGAAAATGACATCTATTAATCGTTTACCATTCTCCACCTTTGCTTCCTCTGCATCATTGTCAGCCGTGATGTTATAGCCTCCTTCAAGTCAATGTACAAATATGGGACAGCATTAGGTTAGGAATTTTTGGAAACCTATCCTTTTTTTCAGTAGCTTCTCATTAATAGTTACACATTGAGATCTATCACCTAGATTTCAATCAGTTTAAATTTGTTGGATTGATTTTGTTACATACTATTTTTAAATAACAATACCGTGCAGTATTAAGACAAACACTACTGAGAAATCCAAGTAAGCTGCCTAAATGTGATTATCTTTATTCAGTCGTGCAATCTCATTGAAAAAAATAATAGCGTGTTGAATTATATCGCTATCTTTTTTTTTTTTTGTCATTTATTGCCTGAGTTCATGTATCAGCCATTTCATTAATTTGCTTAGGATAGAAATTACTGTAATAGCTCTGTAATCACTGAAGATGTTCCACTTTCTCTTTTCCCATATGGCCTCTTTATATCTTAAGTGGAGCTTTGCCAGAATTCCAATAAATATCAACAATTAAGTCCAGCAGTCCAGAAAACTTCTAAATCAATTCCTAAAACTCCTGCATCCAAGTTACCGTAGCTCTCTGATTACAACAGCTTGTCTTGACAGGGTTTTCAAGAGCTCTCTTACTGCTGGAATAAGCTGCATTTCACTGTTTTGGCAAGATGTGAATGCATTGTTCCACCTCTATATACATATAGGACAAAAATATTCATTAAGCATACCTTATCCTGCATCATTACTATTGAATTTGTCATCTTCCAAGGAATGAATCATTATTAGGATTCCTTTTTCTCCACATACATTTTTAGAAATCCTTATGAATTCTGTTAATGCTGCTAGCCATTCATTTTCTACTATATATTTAACGTCCCTTTCCATTATCTGTATTTTAGAACTTTAATTCATAATCATTGTTATGAATTTCCTCTTTTTAACCTTTGTTACATTCTGTCTAGTCTTCATCCAGTTTTATTGCTTGTTTGTTTTAAATTCCACAACCAAAACAATTTTTAAGGTAAGGAAAGCTTCTTTACACTTAGGAAGTTTAGGGCAGATCGTTTACAGCACGTACCCAAACATCTTTCAATTGCTGTTTGTAAGTATTCCTGTTGCTTCCCCTGCTCCCTTCTCCAATAGCTTCCTTCGCTTTGATGGCTAACACATAGACATTAATTTTCCAATGTTTTCATGCGCTTGGAAGTAGATTTGCAAAAAGGAGTTAAGTACCATGGTTTAGAGTTTGGGCTGCAGTCAGTGCCCAGCAGCACAGTCTTCAGTCAGCACTTGGTGCTCTTGCCTTGGTGGGCAGGAAGGGAGAGCAGCTTGGCCGGGGTGCATGGACCTCACTAGCCTGAAATGCCTCTTCTCTGAACTCCAGCAGAGGTTGGCTGTGTGACAGGCACCAGTAAGCAAATACCCAGCCAGAGTCCAGGCAGCTGTTAGCGTGTACAGAAGCAGAAACTTGGGCGCTAACAGCGTTCAGGCACCTACAGATGATACTGAGGGACAGCCTGACTGTCCTTGCTGGATGTGGATGTAGCTTCTCACTACCGCTTCAGGCGCTTGAGCCCTCTCCATACATCTAGCCCAGGAGCTGCTTATGAACAGTACAGCTGTGCTGCGTAACCTGCACTCCTCATTTTTACAGTTTTACTACATTTACTCAATAGAGACTAGATATAAAGAAATTCTTTTTTCGCTCTGAGGAAAGTAAAGCAGTGGAGCAGGTTGCCCAGAGAGACTGATCAGCCTTCATCCTTGGAAGTTTTCAAGACCAGACTGGATAAAGCTGCAAGAAGCCTGGTCTGACCTCGCAGCTGAGTCTGCTTTTTTGAGCAGGAGGTTGCACTAGATGATTTCTTCAAGTTCCTCCCACCTATCTTACGATACTATATAAAAAATTTGCCTGTTCTTAATTAATCTTTTTATCAAATTAATAAATTTTCTGTGTAGAAAATTGAATAGTCTCCAATTATGTTAAAATTCCTAATTATTTTCTGAAAATACCTTTGATTTTTAACTCATTTACTTACATTCTTTCCTAATTCCCTTCATGATCAAAAACAGTACATGGAAGAAGGGACTGCCGCCTTCTCAGTTACTTTGCACAATTCCAACTCATATTTATGGTGGGTTTAGCATCAACCCATCTGTCCCATCTTACAATCATTAGAGAGGAAGATAGTTAAGCTTTGTGGTGGGGGAAGGTAGTTTATAGTGGTACCAGATATTTGTTATATCTTTAATAAAACATTGACAGTGTTTAAGTTACCATATGGATTTGTAGGATAAATTTTTCCTTACTATGGCCATAAGGAAACTTCAAATATACTGCAGATATTGCAGATATTGCAGTATTCCCTTACATGTCTCTTGGCATCAATTTTTACATAGCAGTAGATTTAAATTGTAGCACGCACTTGTTTTTATCAGAGATGTTTGATCATTTTACAGTGCTGTGATCATCTGTGGTAATCTTATGCCAGAGACAGTATAAAGCTATTTGAAATGGATATTCGCTAATAACCAATTGCGTATTGGTTTCAGCGTAGTTACTATAATGTGTTTCATGACTAAGCAGAAGTTACGTGGGAGAAAGTCAAATACAGTCTGAATAGAAAGAAGGGAAAAGATTTTATTAACCTGTTGATTTGGGAGGCTGGAGTATAAAGTGGAAAATTTTATCTGGATGCATGTTACTGTCCATAGCTTTGTGCAGCTGCTTTTCCATCTTGCTCTGGGCAGGACCATACTAAGTGCCCTGCAGCATAAAGGACTTTGCCAAGACCTTTACAAAGAAAGCCCTTCTGCTGAATAGCTGAATATCATATCTTCCAATTAAAAAAATATTTAGCTATTATCTTAATGCTCAATAGAAATATTAAGCTTCCCTTTAGTGCTGTCTATCCAGAGCAGCTGTGTGAAAATGAACTAAATACACAGCTGACTCGTACCTGATCAGGGGAGCGAGTGATGGTTTAACATCAGATTGTACTGACTGTGAAGGTAGGAGACCCACAAGGATATATTTTGCCTTTCAGTTTGCTATCCTTACTTTGTGTGCTGGCAATTAAAAAAAAAAATCACTTCTCTATACATCTTCCTGAAAACTGCTCAGTACGTTTTACTGCTCAGTTCTCCAGTGAAAACCTGAAAATCAAAATGCTTTTTTTTTTGTTTTAGTTTTGAAAAATCTCATTGAAAAAAATCTGAAGCCATTTTACTGAAATAAAAATGTGCCTATGTCTGTGATGATCTGGATTTAATGAATGAACATGTGTAGGGAAACCCACAACTCCAGCTTCACAATTATTTCAGACTGAGAGGTGTTTACAGGCCAGAGTCCGGAACTGCCTTTGTTTTAAGGGGCGGCAGGAGGGAAAATCTCCCAGTAATCTATCTAGAAAAAAAAAGAAAACAAAAAACAAAAACAAAACAAAACAAAATCCCCAAAACAAAATGCAAGATCTTTGAAGTAAAGGTTTGCTTTTGTTCTTTCATGCAGCACAGCAGGGCTATGATCCACAAGTGAGCTCAGTAAGTGCTACTACAATACGGTAATTAGCTGCAAAGCTGCAGCCTGGTCCAATACATAATCTTTCCAAAACCATACCCTCTAGTTATTGGCAAGCATGACTTCTGACAAGATTGGAGACTTTTCCTCTGGTATTTCTCTGCTCTTGTCTGATATCCTCAGTATAATTCTCTTTCTTTATCTTTCTTTCCTAATACTGCTCGTAACCCATGTTCAAAATATAAGCTGACATGACTTTGAAATGAAACATGCAGACAAAATGGTTTAAGGGCAGTACAGGGCAAGAGGGAATATAAGAGGATGCCTGTCATCTGCCAGTTTATGCAGTCCAATAACAAATTAGACACTTGATTGTATTAATATATGTTGTGGATCAATAAACAATTATTTAGCAGTAATTCTGGTGAACAAGATTTAAAATTAACTAGCTAGTAGAGCTTTGAAAAAGTGTTATATGTTTTCCAATACTTCAGCTACAAACATTTTTATTATATTCCCAGCTATCACAATTTAGTCAGTACAAGATTTTTAAAAACCAAAGTTTGCCTGTTAAACTCTGCAAACACAAATATTGTATTCTCCATAGTCCTGTTATCCCTCTAAGACTTTAAAACAGATTTCTCTTAGTGACCAGAATTCTATCTTTAGTCACAGTGGTATAATCCTGTTGTCTTCAGACACTGTTTTCCCCAAATTTATACAATGGTTGTCTCACAGTCTTTTTAGGTGCACTGACAACACAGCCTAAACCCACCGTATCAACTGCTACAAAGGGAGTACCCTAAATCAATGTAGTGTCAAATGGAAGCTGCCTACCCTCAAACAAAAGATGAAACAAACCAATCTTGCCTGTACATCCCATACCTTCAGAGAAAACCCAAAACAGCATTTCATGACACTTTCTACATCAACAAGATGTGTATTTAGTAGACCGTAATGGGAAAAGGCTTTAAGTTAATGACTAATGATGTAGGAAGCCTTCCTAGTTGCATTCTCAATGTGTCTTTGGTTGAGATCCCTGAAGGGACTTAAATTAGACCATTAGACTTGACAGTAGACTATTGCGCTCCTTAACTTTTAGATAACTGCTTTCTATAGGAGAATGCATAGCCCTGAGTTATTCAAACTCTTTCTGTGATGCACAGGAGCCTCAAGATGGGAATTGTAACTGCCAGCAAAAAGCTGCCTAAGCGAGTCGGTGTAAAACAGTGGGGACAGATGTGTCCTACCCCCTCCGAATATAGCACATCAGCACTGCTAAGAGCTGCCTGCCTCCATCCCAGTGTGTTCATGCACGCCTTCTCTAAAGACTGTTTAATCAGAATTCTCAGCAGAGATCAGAACTAACATCCCACACAAGTGCCCAAGTAATTAAGGCAGTCAGTCTCTCATTACATAAAATCTGACAGCTCTGAAAGAAGTTTGAGAGCTCCTTCTGAAGATAGCCTCTAGTCTGGGGCTAGGGAGCACGTCTCAGGCAAAATTTGGAGTTGTGCCACGTTGTCCGAACATGAAGCTATGTAATGGTCATCACCAGCATCATTGTCTTGAACGAAGATGGCTGACACTATTTTGTGTGGGGCCCAAGCCGGTAGACATGCTCTGAGAAGCCTTTACCAGCTTGAGCCCTCCAAGAGCAATAGGAGGAGAGACAGCTGTGTTGCAAATCCCAGCAGGCCTTAAATATCAAATGTCCTCAAATTGCACAGCAGCCTCAAGACTTAGGTGTCCCCAAGCATAAGAAGAAGCATGATTTACATAGCTGGGGAAGATTAATGTTTAAAGTTTAGGTACCAGGAGTAGAGAGCAGCTGAATTGGGGTACTGAGAGCCTGTGTTTTTAACTGGAGCTCATATGTTTCATATTCAAAACTTGTCAAGGAACCACGGAAATCTGGACCTTTCACTAACAACGTCTGCATCCCATTCCTCAACCAAGCCATTTTAGAGGTTTTCAGGATTTTTGCAGTCATAAAAGTGAATCTTTCATTTGTGCAGATTGGCTGAGCCTCAGGAAGGGGGAGTATGAGAAGGGAAGATGGAGGGAAAGCAAAGTGTCACATTCCCTCAGGAAGGCTCTATCTCAGAGGAGAAATCTTATCAACCCCATAGAGCCCTGCAGGCACCTGTAGCAGGCAAACAAGGAGCACCTCTGCGATCACCACTGTCCTGGCAGCAGGCTGCAGAAAACTCTCAGCTTTTATCCATGTTTGAGTCTCAAAGATGAGCTGTGACTTTTAGAAGGAGAGCGCTCTTCCTGAGGCAAGAATTTTACCCAAAATGCCAATAAAATTTTTAAAAAATGCTCTCAAATTTATAGTGCATCATTCTGAGGAAACCCACTTGCTGCAAGAGCCTCTCCCTTTCCTTAGTTATCATATAAATAAATATCTTCCTTTCATCTGGAAGATACTTAACCGTTTTCCATGCTGTTCTCAATTATAAATGAGAATGGGCCAAACCATAACCCCCACAACACTGTTCAAATGATCTTTTTCCATTATAATTGATATTTTAGATTGCTTTATAACTGCCTCGACTATAAATTCATGCCCATTATTTGTAATAAGTGCTGGCCTCATTTAAGTATGTTGGCTGTATTCCCAGAATAATGCTTTTGGAAGGGAATCTGTTCATACTGGGAGAAGTGGGGGAGAGTGAAGGATGACCTACAACCCTAAAAATCTCATTAATAATTAATTGTAGCAGGAGAAGATAGAAATATTCTCCATAGTTAATCAGGGTCTCATCCCTTTAAAAACATTATATAGACACACACGCGTGCGCGCGGATTCATTCTACCCCTCGAAACAGCTCAGCCCAGACCAGCCTGTTTGTCAGTTCAGGGGCTGGCAAAGTGTAAATTTGCAGCACAGCTGAGCTGCACAGCAGCAAGAGTGCAGGGAATGCAGAACAGGCAACCGCTGAGACGGTGGAGTGTCTGGGAGGAATATGTTTGTATCCTGAATAAAGGTATCACAGGTGTATGTCCCTAGTGCAGCCAGGTCAATACAGTGGACAGTTTGCTTCTGCAGAGCCTGTAAAGGAGTTTGTACGTTCCCTGCTCCATCTGTGCACAGTGCCAGGCCCAACAGCAGAGGGGTGCTGCCTGCATCCTTCTTTATTGTAAGCATCATCTTGGTTACCTGAGGGGCTCTAGAAAATGTATTAGGGGACGAGCTGCTTCGCTGGCACAAAGCTACCCAGCTCAATAAATGGCTTGCCCACTTCAGCTGCCCTACCTGAATGGCTCTGAGACCCCTCTCTCCTCCAGGTAGCTGTCTACATTTACCTTGACCCCTCAAGAGCAGCCCCCTCCCATGCTCCTCCTGCAGCAGCCGCTACTTTTCTTCCTGCACTTCTTAGGCTGCTGGGAAGGGCAGGGGAAGAGGCAAGGGACCGGGATGAGGTGTGGGCTCTAGTCCTACAAGAGGAGATGGGTAAAACAGAAGAGGTAGGCCTGTGACAAGGAGGCAAGGGAGTGCCCTGGAGAGGACCATGTCCTGCAGGAGCGTGTGGAGTGAGCAGGATGGGAATGACGCCGAGGAAAATTTGGGTAAGGATTGCAAGGGCAATTGCTGCTGCTGTCGCAGAGAAGGGCCACCCCTGCCTACATATCTTGGCTCGGATTGTGGCAGTGATGGCAGCATTGGGAAGTGGGTGAGCAAGAGGCTTGCCTGGACTAGGCAGCACTTCCAGCCTGCCACACTCCATGGGCTGAGAGTAGATGCCTAATCTGCCAAAGCCTCCCAGCCAGGTCTGCTCATGAAAATGTGGCAGGGTAACATATGTGCTGTAGGCAAGAGAATGAACGCCAAAGCCTCCCAGCCGGGTCTGCTCATGAAAATGTGGCAGGGTAGAATCATAGAATCATAGAATCATTGAGGTTGGAAAGGACCTCTAAGATCATCGAGTCCAACCGTCAACCCAACACCACCATGCCCACTAAACCATGTCCCTAAGCGCCTCATCTACACGTCTTTTAAATACCTCCAGGGATGGGGACTCCACCACTTCCCTGGGCAGCCTGTTCCAATGTTTCACCACTCTTTCAGTAAAGAAATTTTTCCTTACATCCAATCTAAACCTAACATATGTGCTGTAGGCAAGAGAATGAAATAAGCTAGCAGACAAGCTCAGTAATGGGAGGGCAGGGCTGGCAGTTCGGCAGTAAATCCTGGATTGAAGTGCTTGGGTGAGTAGGTAGGTGGCTGCAGCCTGCTAGTTTCTGTGGGAGTGTAAAGCAGCTGAGTCACAAATGGTTGGGTTTGTTGCCATTGTTAGTTGAGGTAAAAGCTAAGCAAATAATCAAGGAAATTTGCAGTTATTAATGTCCAGTTGTTACTACAGTTGAAAGCACGTAAGGGCAAAACTGAGTTTGTACAGCAAACGCAAAACTGAGTTTGTACAGCAAACACAAACCTGTCAGTTCCCAACATTCTTGTGCTTGACTGGCAACCAAACAGTGTTCAGGTTATTTGCCTTTGAAATTTTTAATGTTTTTTCCCACAGGAAAAAAGAAGGTAAATTTTTACTAGGCAACTGCAATTAATCCCCAAATGGCATCGTCATAGACCTCTAATTTCCTGGATTACCACATGGGTTGCAGTTGTATAAAAGAGAAGGTTATCTCCATGACATGGCAGTGGACAAATGTGATGGTCTGGGAGGAAGGGTACCAAGGTCAATGGGAGTGCACCTTTTTTCTTTCTCCTTCTTGTCTGTCCCTGCAGTGTGATCAGAAAACACAGAAACCATGTCTTGGGTCTTAGTGATGGTTCTTCTCTCTGTCCTTCCCTTCCCTCCGATACCATCTGCTGTCTGCCATTCTTCCCAGAGCACCATACACTTACCGGGCTTTGCCTAGACTGTAGACCGGGTTACCTATTTACAAGCTCCTGAGTTCGTTTATGGTTTTACGGCATTGCCAAAATTTCTCTGAGGAATGCAAGAGAAAGAAAATAATCATTTGTAGCAGTTCATGTTGTAGAAAAATCTAATTAAATTTCAAGGGATGAAGATGGCTTCCTTACACTAAAGACTTTCCCCTGCTGAATTGCAAAAGCATATTGCAAATAACAAAGGGGCTAAAACTTAAAAATACACCAAAGAAAAAAGCAAACAAAAAATTGCCACAAGAATGTTTTATGCCAGAAATCATTAGACAACTGCAATTGAAAAGCCATTACCAACTCCCACCATAATAAAAGACATTATAATTGCAGTCTGAACAACTAGGGTGACACTTTCTACATTGTATATTTGTCTCCCATGGGACACATCCTGGGTCTGCTGTATATTAATGTAGGTGATAATCATACAATGAATGACTGGATTGATAAGAGTGTATTGAGAACAGCTGCTAAAAATAGCTAAAAGAACAACGCACATTATATCTTTACTGGAATCCTTGAAAAGAAACAGGAAGGACTGTCTTTAAAAATTACTAAAAGTATAAAATAAAGATAGCCATAGCATTTAGAGAAATTTGTTCCCATCACAACAAATTTCAAGTTTCACATTTTTCTTGTGAGAGCAGGAATCTGCCCTAGTGAGCAAAACAAATCACATAGGTAATTAGATCTTGGGTAAAAGGTAGGTGTATATCTCTGTATTGTAATATCACCTGTATTTGTCAAGTTAGAAAACATACCAGTTTTAAATTTCTGGATGTCAGCCAATTCCTCTTATAATTATCATCTTTTTTTCCTTCTTTTACCGTTTTAGTTATTCGGGTGTTTCCTAGCCTGGGAGACACGAAATGTCAGCATTCCTGCTTTGAATGATAGCAAGTACATCGGAATGAGTGTATACAACGTGGGGATAATGTGCATTATTGGTGCTGCTGTTTCATTCCTTACTCGGGACCAACCCAATGTGCAGTTCTGCATCGTTGCTTTAGTCATAATATTCTGCAGCACCATTACTCTCTGCCTTGTGTTTGTACCTAAGGTAGGTGAATGTGTTCAGCATGGGTCTGGATTTTTTTTCCTTCCGTTTTGTAGTTGTGATTTAATATGTAAAAGTTCATTGCCTTTTCAAGTACAGGGGATGTGTGTGAATTCTAAACCAAACCCATCTATAACCTCTTGTCTCTGGATCCTGAGAGGAAGAGCAAAGCTTCATGAGATTTTGGAGAAAGTGGAATATGCAAAGTTACAGGAGTGTGAATACATGCGTTTCTAATGCCTATATCTTTACTGAATCTGTGACTGGGGAAACAAAGGTCGTTTTCTGTAACTTGAATGGAATAGTCTCCATTTCCAACTTTTAGGAACTTTCTGGAAAGGGTCATAAGTGGGGGTTCAGGAGGGAGAGGTGCAGTTGTCTACCCTGCCACGTTTCTTATGTACCCTAAGCAAGATAATCAGGATCTCTGCTTCCATACCTACAAAACAGTAAGACCTTTTTAGTTCACTGGCATGCCCTAAGGTCAACTATGTTGAAACCTCTAAGGTATTCAAGTATGGTGGTACAATAGGCTTTATCAGTTCTTCAGAGGAAAACTGTATGTACACTGCAAATGCTGACACTGAAGTTATATTTATTAACGGGTATATTAATGGACTAAGTGAGGCACAGACTGGGAGGCACATGCTTTCACTTCTTTTTGCCCTTTTGCGCTCTGAGGATGTGTTTGTTGTGCACTGTTGGAAGAACTGAGAAGACGCTTACCCACAGAGGGCTGGAACTTGAACGGTTCACTTGCAGAGTTAAGCTTCAGACATGAGTGTGACAGATCTTGAATGAAGGGAAAACTGGTTACTGCATAAGCTTGCTGTAGCAAAGCCTCAAGTTCTGGAGAATGTATTTGATATTTTGAAGTAAAATGTATAATTGTATTCATTTTAAGTGACTTGCATAAACCTAGCTTAATCACCCCAAATCAGATGTGCATGCAGTTGGATGTCTGAAACATTTGCAAGGCAAGAGTCAAGATGCAGGGCCTTTCACCTCTGGAATCTGTTTTTAGGTTTTTCAAATGAGTAGTGATAAAAAGTTTGTGACTCTTTACTGGACCAGGTTCAGTCAATGTATTCAGCAAATTATAGTGAATAGGTTCTGGTGCTAAGTGGAATCCCCGGTGATGGTTCTAACAGGGGGACCAAGAACTGTATGTGCAGAAGAAACAAGCTAATAAATTTATCTCAGAGTGTTCCCTCTGAAAGAAATTAGATGCACAGACTAGCAATAGAAGCTGACTTCTGATCTGCAAAAAAGCAAAGTAATTCGTTCTCCAGGACCGACTAACCGGGATGTTTTTACAAGTTCTGCAATTCATTTCTCAAATATTAAAAAGCCGTACAGACATATATAGTCATATTTTTATTCTGGATCTTAGGGAAGAATCACAACTTCATTCTAAATTAAGGGAACATTCACAAACACAGCAATGGAGAGTACTTCGAAATGCTGCAAGATTTGTGTGTGTAAGCTGTATGAAAATGCGTATTAAAACTCTAACGCCAAAAATACCTCCACAGAATGTCAGAACTCTCCTCAAAGAGAAAATATTATTAATGCTGTGACATGCTCTTCTGCCCCTTTGCTTTCATGCTCCTTTGCCCATGCTTCTTTTCTGCTGCCACAGGCTCTGAAATGACTCTTCTGTTTCCTTTTTTAACCCCTTCATCTGCTCTTCTTTTAAACCCCAGTTACCCTGCCCTCATTTTTCCTCCCAGTCCTTTCTACTCAAAATACAAACATGAACCGTAGCCTTCTAGCGTGAAGTACTTCATCTCATTCCATGTATTGTCAGGTTTCCAAATGCTTAGCTATTTTGCATTAAAAATGGTCATTGGATAAGGTACAAAAAAAGAGGTTGAAACAGGAGCTGGAATGCAGCACTTCCAATGCCCATGTGAGTGCTTTCACAGCTGGAGAGTTCTTCTTCTTGCACTCGTATATTTTGCCCTACATTTCTTCTCGCCATGCTGTGCCAGTTACAGCAGGACGGCTGGCAAGCACTCTCGCCTGCAACCTGCTCCAGCACAGGTTTCACAATAGCCTGTCTGGACCCTGCAGGAGATTAGATCTGACACCACCCAGTTTGTACATCTAGGTAAGATGTCAGTGTGAGACGGGCACCAAATCTCTCCCCTTAACAAGTATGCAGTCAATTAGTAAAATTTTGGTGACATAGGAAGATTGCTGGTGAAATGCTAAAGCCTGTGGCTCATCGAGCACAGGAGATGATACTGAGGACTTGGAAGATTGCACTTTTTCATTTATTAAACTGTGGCCAGACAGATGCAAGCAGTAACATGGTTTTGGGCTGGGTGAGTACTTCTACTTCTCTGCTATACAGAGTAAAACACATTCCTTTTAACTAATCTTCAGCAGTCTCCTGGGCCAACAGTGCTGGAATTCAATTTTGCCCCGCAGCCCTTTTATGAATCTGAATAGGCAACTATTCAATGATGTAGGCAAACCAGGGAAAGAAACACGACATTTTTTCCTTACTTCTTGTCAGCTCTACTAATCTTATTTACTTATAACATGGCAATTACTATACTTCTCCAGTTAAATGTCTACCTCATCCACTGACATTTCGGTCAGCACCAAGTGCCTCAGAAAAACATGAGGAAAATCCCATAGTAGAGTGAGATAGATCAGGGAAAAAATGGTCATCGCTCTCCCCATTTAAAGGTATCCTCAAATACAAATGTTGATATCCATTATACTGCATCCTACTTACAGTAACTGTAGATACTCTTGTTATCTGATCAAAAAATCTCCAAACATTTTTAAAACTATTATAGATTTCTGGGTTCAAGGATATCTTGTAGAAGTGATCTGCATTTAGATTCAAACATACATTATGTATATTTTTCGTGTTAACTGCTATGTCTAATTATCTTTTTAAGGTCCAACAGGTCATTAGTATTTTTCAGCACACTCATCGTTTCTTTAAAAGAAGCAATCCTAATACGTATTCTCTCTTCATGAAGTAATTTTCCCATGTTTATCCATGTTTATCAAACTTCCATGTCCTTCCATTTTTTCTGCTCCATCCCTTTTGAGACAGAACACTGTGCTCACTTCTAGTCACCCACTGAGTGCATACCATCGTTGGCTGCAACGGCATTAACACATTAATTCTGATCCAGTTTCCTGTAGAGCAGCAAGGCAAAATCAGTTCTAGGGGCCAGGATTAAAACATTAATTTTCTGTGTTGGTAGCATTTTTTGTCTATTTGGCATTGACTCTTTGTAGATATTCAGCGTTGACTCTTTTTTGAAATTGAAACTGCACAGATGTGAGGCAGCAAGACACAAGTTCCACTGACTTTATGGCCAGAAAAAAGCAAAAAGCTCATCTAACCTCATCCCTTATACAGCGTGAGCCAACAACATTTCTCATGGACTCTTCCTCTAATCCACACCATGTGAATGAATTCATTAGAGCATATGTCCTTGTGGCCAAACATCCAGTCTTTAGCTATAAACTCCCAGATGAAGATGAGTCAATTGATGGATGGTTATACTCCTATCCTATATTCAGTTTGAACTTAGACCACATCAAATTGCAGAGCTTTATCTTCTAACACTTTTGCCTGCTAATTTAAGAAGCCTTGTAATTACCGTTCTTCACCTTTAACTTCATTTTAATGCAGTTTTTGGTCTGGGAGTTAGACACACCAGTCATTACAACTAACCTAATTAGAATCAAAGAAATGGAGGAGAGGAGAGGCAGGGGGCTCTAGGAAGACTCAGCTACAGCAGGTTATTCGGGGCCTTGAGCAGTTGGGTCTTCATTATCTCCAGGGATGAATACCCCCCAACCTCTCAGCACCTATAGCAGCGTTTGACCATGCTCACAATAGAAACAGATTTTTTCTGATGTTTAAATGAAATTTCCTGGTTTTCAGTTTGTGCCTCCCTTCCTTTCATTGGGCACCACTGAGAAAAGTCTGACTCCATCCTCTTTACTCTCTCCCATCACATATTTATACACATGAATAATGTCTCCCCCAATCTCTTCCACCTCAAGGGTAAACAATCATCAGCCTCTGCTTGTATCATAAAGGCTCCAATCCTTTTCAGCCCTTCACTGGGCTTTCTTTAGTACTCTCTTGTACTGGGGAGCCCGAACCTGGACACAACACTCCAGGTGTGCTCTCACCAGGGCTGAGTAGAAAGAAATGATCACCTCCATTGGCCCAGGGTACTGCTGGCTCATGTTCCACTTGGTGTCCACCACAATCCCCAGTGCCTTTACTGAAAAGCTGCTTTCCAACCAAACACCCCTCAGCCTGTTTGGGTGGGTGCTTGGGATTTATTTCTCCCCAAGGGCAGGACTTGGTATTTCCCTTTGCTCAGCTTCAGGAGATTCCTGTTAGCCCAGATCTCCAGTCTCCTGACATCCCACTGAACTGCAGTGCAGTCATCTGGTGTATCAGCCCCTCTTCCTCTTTGAGGATCATCTGCAAACTTGCTGAGGGTGTGCTCTGTCCCACCATCCAGGTCACTAATAAAGATGTTAAACAGTATTGGTCCTAGCGTGAACCCCTGAGGTACAGCACTAGTGACTGGCTTCCACAATACTTTAAGCCTGGCAGTTCAGCCAGTTTTCTGTCCACCTCACTGACCACTTACCTAGTCACTACTTCATCAGTTTGACTGTGAGGACGTTATGGGAGACAGTGTTGAAATCTTTGCTTAAGGCAAGAAAAATAACTCTCTCCCCTCATCTACCAGCCCAGACATCTCACTGAAGAAAGCTATCAGGTTGGTCAGGCAGAATTTCCCCTTCATAAATCAATGATGACTGCTTCTAATTACCTTCTTGCTCTTAATATGTTTGGAAATGGTTCCCAGGAGGATTTGCTGCAGCACCTTCCATGGACTGAGGTGAAGGTGACCAGGCAGTATTTCCCCAGATCCTCCTTCTCACCTCTCTTGAACACAGCTGTGACATTTCCTTTCTCCCAGTCCTCAGGAACCTCTCCCAATCAACATCACCTTCCAAAGGTAATTGAGAGTGGCCTCGCAATGACATCAGCCAGCTCCCTTCGTCCTCAGGGATACACCTCATCAGGTTGCGTGAACTTGTGTTCAATTGCTTTAGGGGGTCTTAGGGGTCTGGGATTTCTGAAGGCAAGTTTTACCAGTAAAGACTAATGTGAAGAAGGCATTGAGTACCTCAGCCTTCTCCATCTCCTTTATCACCTGAAAAAGGAAATTTATTGTCTTCAAACATCATCCCAATCTGCAGACTTGGTCTGTAAATACATGCCAGGGATGAAGTGCTTCAGTGTCTGATCAGTCAGATTTCTCTCTATCAGAAGTTAGGTCCTTATTTCATGCTACTGCAGCTGCAGAACAGTTTCATGCTCTGAAGAACAAGAGGAACCAATTCCAAAATGGGGCTATACCACAAAATCTGGCTGTGCTGTGCTTACAAAATGATTGCCCCTTCTCTCTTTTCAGACAACTCAACACCTTTGGATTTATGATGCCAAGCCTATGCTCTCAGGGCAGGGAGCTCCTTCAGCTTTGTTTGTATACAAATACATATGTATGCTGCTTGGCAAGTAATCATAAATTCTGTATTCTCTGGAGTAATCTGAGAAGTTCTCTCCCCCTTGCCAAACAGCTAGTAGCTTTCTCTCCTCATGTCGAGGTGATATTTTCACGTTGTCACCAAGTGTTAAATCTTACTTGTACTTGCTTAAATTAAATATGTTTAAGGTTAACCTTTTTTTTTAAGTGGCTTATTTAATTTATTTGAACAGATTTGGTTTATTTTGGGTCACTAAATCCTAATTAAGTTTCTGTTATCTCCAGAGTGCAATCTCCCATGAGTTCTTTCTGTTAATACTCCTGCTTCATGCCTCTCTCTGCTTGAGTGTTACTTGTAACAGTAGGAAAGGAGAAATTTCATATGAAACTGTGCTTGGGAAGAGAAGGGCTTGGTGGGTTGGTTTTTTTCTTAAAGAAGGAATATATCCTTTGAAAGTATAAAGTTATCAATGAATGAGAAAAATATGTTTCATGAAATATTAAAATATATTTTTATCGTAATTAAAATCCAGTTAAATATATTTTAAATTAGTTTTTCCTATTTTTTTTAACACTAACCTTTGCAAAATCATTTTGGTTCAACCTATTCTGTAAAGTTATTCAGAAATCGTCTCAAGTACTGCACACGGCAAGCAGAGTTCACTTTCCAGAATTTTGTACTTGCAAGTCAGGAAGGAACTCTTGGTTTGTCTTTCAATATTTTGAGATACAAATGAAATAGCAGCAAAAATAAAACCCTGGACAGGATTTCTTAAGGCTTTTAAACCTTTCAGCTCATCACACTGAGGACAAATCCAGATGCAGCCACACAGAACAGACGATTTCAGTTCACTCAAAATCAAAAGAAAGAAGATTCAAAAACATCAACATCAGTCACCAGTGTCAATCAGGCCAGCACATCTCGACTAGAAGGATTGCAGTCAGAGAACCACCGCTTGAGAATGAAAATTACAGAGGTATTGTTTATTGTATACACCGCCTTGGCAATTTTTTTTTTTTTATTTTTTGTTGCAATTCTGTAATCTGCTTAAATGTTGACTACTTTTTAGAGGAAAAAATTAGCTTTCCCCATAGAAAAATTGAAATAATAGGAAAGAGAAGATTTATATGAATAGCTAATTAATACAGCGAGTACATAGCAGGTTGATAAAATGAAAACATGCCTTAGCAAATTAAAATGAAACTTCCCCTATTTATTTGTAACAGGCAAATTACCCTGCTGCTTCCTATGGACGTGCTGAGCACCATAGAGCTCTAGAAGCGTAACCTTTACATGCAAGCGTAACAGAGACTCACAACCCCAGGGGCACTTAAGAGCTATCTTTGTTCCTGTTTACGGCTGAGGTCAGAGACTGCTGTTGCTGTTATTTCTCAACCTCTCTGAGAGTTCGCTCAAAAACTTGCTAGACAGATTTTTACATCTGCCATGAAACAGGATTACATATTTTCTTAAGGTAGAAAAGACCTCTATGATCATGTAAGCTGACCCTTTTGGCACAAAGGCTGTGAAGTTTCTTCAGTCTCTACCGAGAGAAAGGCTAAGTACATGGAGTGCATGAATTCCATTAGCGCTATAACATGTGTGTTTTTAATTATGTCCATCCTTGCTCAGGAGACCTCAAACGATGACAAATCAGCCTTGAAGACTGCCCATTTTGTGAGACAAGTTAACCACAACTGATCTATATCTTACAAAAAATTACCCTGTTCTTGCCTAGCCTGTGAAGTATTCTTATACCTTGAAGAAAAGGTATTTTATTGCAACCATTACTTCTTCATCCAGATCTTAACTAACAACAATTGCCTAGGTAACTAAAAGGTGTTTACTCAGACTACCAAAGACTCCAAAAGCAAAAGTTTTCTCTGCCTTGTTAAAGAAATTTAGTTCAGCTTTGCCAGGTCCCTTTCATGTGAGAGCCTTGCAAATTTTAATGAAGGCTCAGCTGGCTACTGGCTATTTCAGTTTCTTTATCCTACTGTAGTTTTTTCTGCTAAGCCTCCTAACTCACAAGACCTCAGCCTGTGCCTTGCAAGGCTCATGACGGTGACCACAGGTAAGGCTGCTCAGGGCAACTGAGCCATATTAGTGCACGCAGGGCCCTGCTGATCTTTTTAGACTTTGCTTAAATACATTAAATGAAATACCCAGAACCAGTAGGTCCAAATAAGAGTTTCATATCTCCAAAGAGATTTGGAGCATGCCCTACCGTGGCTAGCAGTTATACCTCTGGCTTATCTACCTTGAGTTGCTATGTCCCAGTTCTATAAGGAAACAACGTAAATCTAAATTCAGCACTTTTAAAACTCAGTTAAGCCAGTAGTGAGTGGGATGTACTCTGGACACTGCATCCTGGACAACTGTTCACAGAGATCATCCCAGATCACCATTAAGACGCTTGTATATGGTTATTTTCTACTGGGGCTGTAGCCCGTTGAATACAAGTTAGCCTCTGGGGAGAGCACCCTGTGTTCAGCTCAGTGCTAAAAGCTAGGGGTGTACCAACCCAGCATTTGTGCTGTGGCTCTTCCAGTCAGAAAACATCTGTGCTTCTCTCCCTCTCCTTCTAGTCTTAAAGGATGCTTTTGGGGAGAGAGAGGATTGGGATTTTTGTTTCTTCCCTCCTCTTATTTCCATTTTTTTCCATCTTGGAGAGTTATGCTTGCAACGGCAGTTTAGTGCTAGCTACCAGATCACACAGTTTAAGATGCAAAAGATATAAAACATGGAGGTAATTTTCAAATCACAAAAGTACAGAGTGTTCTCAGCCCCAAAACTAAAATCTGTGAGTTGGATTTTCTTCGAAATTTCATATACACAGAGACACAAACAAAAAGTCTAACAGGAGTCTGTCTCTCTAAGAAAGGTAAAAGGAGTAAAAATAATCTTTAAGAAAACAAAACATTCCTCGTAGAGTTGACTGCAGTCACTCACATGGCTGGACATGCCCCTGGTGCCATAGTTCACTTATATTCTCTTGTATGTTCAATAATTTGATTGACTCAACAAAGTGGTTATAGCTGTGTATGCCACATTTGTATGCATAAATATTAAACGGTTGAGAGGTTTTCAGACTGGGCTTTCTAATGCCCATTTCTTTCTCATTCAGCAGCACATCTGAATTGCTTAAACTTTCAGCTACTAAAGCTTATTCTTCTCGTATGCCTTGTGTGCAATATCACAGCTGAACGCGGTTTGTTACTTGTAGTATGATTTTTAGAGGTAGTGTTGCAGTGCTATAAGAAAACTGCATTTGGCACAGTGTGGCAATTGCGTTATCACCTGCCTTCTAGTCTAATCATAGAAAGCTATGCAGTTACTGCAGATACCTGAAGCAATGACTCTTGAATTTTTAGGGATTCATACTCTTTCTGTTTTGCAGCTGGACAAAGACTTGGAAGAGGTCACAATGCAGCTTCAGGACACTCCTGAGAAAACAACATACATTAAGCAGAACCACTATCAGGATCTTAATGACATTCTTAGTATACGGAACTTTACAGACAGCAAAGGTGAGAGTTAGTAAAATCCATTAGTAGCTTAACCCACCACGATTTTGAATAGCAAGCTCATTGGATTGGTTCCAGAGCACTCGGACCTTGGTAAGATACAGCCTTAAATATTTTGGTTGCACTACAGAAAGCATGCAGCTTCACATAATAAGTTATATGGTACACACTGAGTAATTATTTCTCTGTATGTATGTCTTCTATTGTATGCCTTGTGTGTATAATACACATGGTAAAGTGGGAAACTTTTAAAAGCGTACTTGTGTTCAGAAGTCAAGTTTTCTGTGCTGCATGGAGGGAGGAAAGTCACAGAATGTTTCAAATCTTGTGAGTTAATCGAGCCAGTCTTCAGCAGTAGGAAGCCCAGTTTAATACGTGCTCATCTGAGTAGGATGTTCAAATCCTGCTTTTGGACACTATCAAGCACATAGAAGAGAAGCATGTAAATATTTCAGTGCGCTATCAAGCACGTAGAAGAGAAGCATGTAAATATTTCAGTGCTGATTTGGACTCTAAATGTAGAATTGAAGGCACTCATGTATGAAAATTCTTCCCTAGGAACTGATAAAAAAGGATTTCATGACGACTGTAATATTCCTAAGTTGTTTCTACTGTCTCTTGCATCACTCCCTGAAGAAATACATGTGAAAGAATTGTTTCCATTAAAGCTATTTCGCTTTTGGGAAGCAATAAGATCCGGTGCATAGTGCAATAAAATGGAAGCCAGGACACCCAGCCTCCATTTCTGACTCTAGAATGGATCTACTTTGTGACTTTTGGCAAATGACTTTGTACAGCTGAATATTACTACAGTATGTGAAAAACTAGTTGCCCTGTGTTGAGAAGTCATAGACTTGCATGTTTATTGCAATGCTAGGCTCAGGCTTCCTATTGATGTGGCAGCGTAAGCTTGGTTAAGTGGAACAGAAGCTACTCCTGTAAATATAATTGTTGAAGAATAATTTTAGAACAACAGCAAGAGTTCATATATGCTTTTGAAGTATATTGAAATTTTGGTTGGATAAGGTTACTTTTTCATGCGCCTTTTGTTTTAGCCTGGGTATACGCTTGGTTGTGTAACTTGTGGCAAAAAAAAAAAGAGCGAGCTCCATAGAGTTCCCAGTGTCCTTTTTAAAATGGAAAAACAGAAGGGGGGAAAGGAGGAAAAGGAAAACGTAAATAGCTGCTGGAGGCGTGTGATTATTGGGCTGAGATCAGCAGCAAGAACTAACATCAGTGAGTGGGATGAGGCAGTTTTACCAAGTGTTTGAAAGGAACACATAGAATGTTCCACTCATGTCAGATGCTCCAGGAAAACTGATAAATCATGAATAATATTTCAAGCAGAAAAGATACATTACATTGTGCCAAATGCCCATCTGAGTTTTGGTATGAGAAATAAAAATGATTCTCAAGAGATATGTTGGGTATAAATTTAGGATGGGACGCTTCTCACAGCAGGTTGCACTCCATTAGCAGTAGGATGCTGGCAAAGAAATCATGGAGAAAATATAACCTTTCTGCACTTACTTGTGGCTATATCTACAAAAGACATCGATGCCTAACTGCTGCTTTAAGCAGCAGCATCCAAGATTGTCTGTGTTCCTAATTTTTCCCTAGTACAGTTCCCCAACTTGTACATTTCTGCTGTGGCGTACGTATTTAAAATCACCTGTAAGTACACAGCCTTAATGTACAGAGTAGCTTGGAACTATGTATTATTGGGATTTACAGGGTAGATATTCTTCTGCACACTGAAGTTGCTGGACATGGTTTTCTGAACGGGCCTACCACATAAAGCTCCACACAAAAGGGGGCGGGGGGGAAAGAAGGATGTTTTACCCTTGGCCATCTTTATATTGACTAGGTTTTAGCATCCATTTACCTGGCAATGAGGAAGACCTGGATCCCAATTTGCAGCAGGTGTTTGAAGCTTGGTCCCATATCTGTGGTGATTGCCCCAAGCTTGAGTATAATGGAGTATCCTGATCCTGACTCGAGTGACATCAAATATTCACACTTCCAGGCTCTGAGCCACCATGTTCAACAACCCTTGCTAGCCTTTTTCTGTCCCTCCATTTCTGTTTCTTCTGCCTCTTGTTTCCTCTCTTTCCCCGTTTCCCTGTCCCTTAGCTACATGTCTGAATCTCCTCTCTATTTCTCTCACCGCATCCATTCCCAATAGTCAACCTATATGCTTAATTTAAATTTGCCATTCCAATCAAAATAACAAGGCTTTGGAGAATTCATGCTGCTGAGTCACTGCTGCTTCTCTGCAGATGCAAACAGACATCACTTAAATGGTACTTAAAAAAATTCTGGCCCTTACGGCTACAGCAAAGCTAACTCTGACTGACATAACTATGCTTTCTGTAGCTATGTATTTCATGTAACTTTCTGTAAATGAAAGTACAGAACCTTGAAATTATGTGTCCCTCATGGTACTTGAGCAAAGCTTCAGAATTGTAAATAATTTATTAGCATGACCTAGAAGTGACCATGTCTCTCACCTCCACCATGCAACTGGGGAAGCCAGTCCAATGTTGTTTTTAAGGTGATTACAAGGTTTGTGCCTACCTTGGACCTTGTAAAAAATGTGAGCTGAGAGAGAGGGGGTGGGACAGTGAAGGGAGATGCTAAAAGTAGCAGCTGACTTGGAGCTAAAAATGCTCCAAGCAGATCATTTGCCACATTTGCATTGTGGACATGGCTGAATCCTACGTCAATCTTCTTTATAAAATACCTTGCTATTCTGAAGGAGTTCACATAGAGAATGCCATGTAGTGTATCCCCATTGCTATTACTTACACAAATTCAGGGCACTGCACTTCAGAGAACAGATAATAACACAGGACTTATGCAATGCATCTCAAACAAGTCCTAATCAAACTTTAATGTCATAGTACACTTCAGTAGGTTTCTGATCTGTAAAAATTGTCCAGAGTTAAAATTCCTAACTCCTATAGCAAAGCGCCAAAGGAGGTTATTTGATTCTTCCCTTCCTTCCCCACCACCCTCATTTACATCAAATATGGATTATATAATAAGGATACAAAAGTTAATTTACTTTAGCTGAAATAGGTAGACACAGCTGTGCATTCCTATAAGTGCCTAACCTCAGGCAAAGTTTCATAACTTTGGGATTCCTGGTTAGTTTTTAACAGCAACAGCTCCTGATGTAGCCCAGGAGCTCCTTGCTGGCACGGGGACTCCTTCTTTACAGCACATTTCAGGACGTCTCATTTAAAGAGAGATATTATCCGAGACACTCATCTCTTGTTCACAAACGCATAATATCCCTGAGACATCTACAGCAATTGGCTATGTAAGAAAAGCAATTAGGAAAATGTGGTTTGTAGTTTATGGTTTGATTGCTTTTTTTTAATGCAGGCTTTTGTCTGCACTGCTAGATAGCTTTGTGTGGTCAAGCAGTTCTCAACATGCTCCATGGACTGTGGCTCTGGGACCTCAAACGGCCTCCCCAGTTGAATTTAAAAGGTCATCCCCTCAACTTGATGTGATACATTGCTCAGATGATTTTGAGTCCCTGTGTCTGCTACCGACCTCAGCTCTGTGCACGGCGCAACGTTAGCTTCTCCCCTGACATTTGTGGGATCTGGTCGCCTTGCTGGAGCAGCAGAGCCGCATTGCAGCCTGGGTTTGAGGCAGGGACGGGCTGTGGGTGAGACCAACGCTTGGCTCGGGCAGTTCCTGTAACTGGCAGCACCGTTCAGCAAAGGGAGCCAAGCTTGGAGACACGGCTGAGTTTTCCAGGCTGACATTTGGAAAAAGGAGGACAAATGCCTGTAACTGTGATGCTGTGTAAAGAGGAAGGTTGTGCCGCACAGCTCCGGGGAAGAAATACCCTGGCACGGGCACAAACCAGAGCTTCCCAGAAGGGCTCCCCGCACCTATGTAGCCGGTGTGTCAGAAACAGGAGAGACTTCGTGAAGGTAGATGTTATTTCTACCGTGCAAGTTCCTGCAGAGATAAAAGTTACTGAGGAGAAAAATATGGAGGGAAGATACTATGTGGTTGGGGGGGGCTGGATAATTTTGCTATGCTTGGAATCTTACTATCTTACTCTATTTCACTTCTACTTGACATTTTATTAGATGAAATTATTTCTACATGAATGATTCCTAGATTGCAAGAGTTTCATATAAAGCCAAGCTCGGGAGAAATCCTGCAGAAGAATCTCCATTTATTTCTACCTTTGCCAGTACATTTCGGAGTAGCGTATTAGGGAAATTAATGAATGACAACCATCCTATGGAAAGCACATAAGAAGCAAGAGACAGCCTTGCAATAGTCCCCACTTACGAACAAACACTTTTTGCAAGTTTTCTCTGTGCAGGCACCCTTGCTTGCTCAGAAAACCTTTTCTGTTTTGAGCCAGAAAACAGTCTTTACTCATTGCTGTAAATGGACTGGGAGCATTCATTTGCACATCAGATATGCCTACATACTGTCAGTTGTCACCCCACTCCAATGTTTCCTAGTGTTAGTTTTTTCCCATGTAAAAGCAGCTCAAAGAAAAACAGATTTCAAAGGCATGTTGCTCATAAATGCGAAGCAAAACAGAGTTCATCTGTGATAGAGGGGGAAATATTACTTCTATGAAGTTAGTGTGATTCAAACATTAAGCTTGAAATTGAAACCACAGATTCAAAGGAAAAGCTTTCAGAAATAAATCTTTAAAGGAATGCTGTTTTAAAGAAAGGATATAGTTCATTATATCCCTTGTATATAGAGATATATAGAGATATGTATACTAGTTTCTATGAAGCCTAGCAAATGCATTCCAGTCCTGAAATTGGAGATTGTTTCTATTTCAACCGGGAGACCAAACTGCCAGAGGTTTAGCACCTGCCCTTCCTTGCACAGAAATAAATCTGTAGTAAAGGGAGTTTCTTCTGATTTAAAATTGTATAAATCAGAGGAGAACCTTTCTGGCTTTTCTTTTTAAAAATCTTCCTTTCAAAGCATAACTATCAGAAGTCATGATTTAGACTGCCTGGTGCTGTGCACTTAGTTCAGGAGAACTTTTTCTGATATACCCAGCAGCTGATGTGATCATTTTAATTTTTCCTTTCGTTTTACTTTCTTTTCATCCTATTCACATGAAAAGCAGAAACTGGCTAGTCATGTTTCACAGTCCAAACAACAGAACTGTGAAAAATTACAGTAGATTTTAAAAATCTACCTCTAGCTTTAAAGTTTCCAGAGTTCTTTAGTAAATCAGCAAGGTTATCTGTGCCGGCTCATATAAGTCATTATTAAACCACACTTGCTTCTTTGTGGAGCATAAAATATGCTTTCTAGCAAAGAGAAAACAACAGTGGTATTGAAAGATGTGGGGTGAAGAGCGGTTCTGCCATCTAGTTGTAAGCCATTAGAGGAATATTGCCACTAAAGCGCAATGATGAAGATGTTCAATAAAGCTGTAGTGTACAAACGTCAACAAAACAAGCCTCTAGTTAAAGAAATACAGTTTCTAAAATCTTGGAAGAAATTGCAGCAGTGGCAGTCACCTGGTGTTTTCTGCCTGCGGCTGAACAGAGGTCGTTAAAATGCACGAGGCATTTAAGCCAGCCCAGGTAATTTTGACAGCACCACGTTGCAGAGTGATTATACATACGGCAGGTCTGAAGTCAGCGTCATCCCTGGCAGAGGGAGAGGCAAGCAGCTGGGAGCAGCGACCTCCTCACTGAGTCCCTCCGCAGCTGGCATTGGATGTGCTCTTGCAGCTCAGAGCTTTGAACTTGGAAGCCATTTCTGTGCTGCAGGTAGGCAAAGGTCCTGAGCTAAAGCCTTCTGGCTCTCACTGACAACAAGGCAGCGGGTTTTGTTTCCTAATGAACCCATCAGTGAGTGCCGTGCGAGGCCCTTGAGATCTATCTGTCTTTTTTCCCAACGGTTTCCTGAATGGAAAGTGCTCAGGCATCCCTTATCCAGACTTCTGAGTTCTGGTTTGAGGTCTACAAAGGTGAAAATTACTTAGAAAGTGCTTCTGGCTGATGTAAATTCAATTTTTAAGGTAGTTAGATCATCCCAGTGCAACTTATTCAGTAGCATCTGCAGTGGCAGACAGTACCCTGAGAATGAAGGGTATTTTTCAAGTGGCATACTTAATGGACAGAAGAAGAAATGATGGGGAAGTATTAAAAGCAGTGCTACGCTTTCCAGGGAAAACTGGGAACTCAAATGTTTACCTTTACTCTTAATTTATTTTCTTTCAGTTGTTCACGTATATAAAATCAGTTTCCTCCGTCCTTAAGTTTTTTAAGTGCATATGGTAATAGTGTTTTTTCTTTAAGCTCCAGCTCCTGGAAGCATATGACTAAGTGAGAATCTTACTTTTCATTATTTAAATGAAAGGTAAATGAAAAAAAAAAAAAAGAAAAAAGAAAGATATTCTAGTTTCCATAGCTGCAGAACAAAAATCTAACAACTCCTCTCCCAAAAAGCTTAACAAATAAGAATTACCCAACTTTTTTGTATTGTGAAAGAAGCAAAGGAAAAAGAAAAAAAATCTCAACATTGTGGCAATTTTATGTGGATTTTGTCTGTATTTTATACATATACATTAAAACTTGTATATGGTAACCTTGTATACAGAAATTTATGCAGTGTATTAGGGGAGAGCCATCTGCAAGAGTGGTAGAAAAGGGTCTGTTAAGAAGAACGCACAGTGATATATGGGCAGTTGGTGTTGAGAGGTGAGTAGGCAGAGAATGTATGATTTCTGCTCTACTTTAGACTAAACCCCCCACCTTTTTGACAGGGACCACCTCCTTCTCTCTCTCTCTCTCACAGCACAACTGAAAGCACAAGAGGCCCCTTTAGGGGCATACAACACAGATGAATATATGAAATCGCATACTCCTGAAGCCCAACAGTTGCATATTCCAGTCATTTGATGAAGAATTGTATCTTCAGTGGCTTTGTAAAAGTTAAATTGCTTATCTTGGCCAAAAGAGTCGGAACCCTAAAATAGTTAAATAATAGACCTTTTCCATCCCTAATTACAAAGGTTACTCAAATTTTAACTTTGGCCTATACCATAAAGTCAGCAGTTTTCATTGTCAGCTTAGATCAGCTCAGGACTGAATGTTGTTTTTAATCATGCAAGTAAAAAGTGTTCTTTTCTACGTGTCTGTTTATAGACATCACAAGGCTTTTATGCAAATGTCAAGCTCAATATACATAGAAATGCAATATATGGAAAATAAAAACTGAACTCTTGTGACAGCAAATGCCACACCAGCAAACTTCAGGCTGCCCTGAGATGATAGACTTCATTGCTTATCTTAGCCACTGTCAGATTTGACTCCTTGCTGTCCTCCTTTCACATCTAAACCATCACTGAATCCTGTCATACCTTCCTTTTAAGCACTCTTCTTGCTACAGCTGAATTCCTTAGCTCTTTTTTACTGACATTTTCTTGCCCCAACAGAAGGAGGTTCATGTGCTCTGGTCGCCTCCTTTCTCACCCAGACCCTTCTTCTCCATGCAACATAAGTGAAAAATCTTCTCTCCTGCTCTTCTGAGCCATAGGAATCCCCATGTCTGCACATTTTTGCATCCTCACCTATTCACTTCTTTCCAAGTTGCTTGTTAGATTTTTCACAGCAGAAAGTGAATGCTACAAAATAATGCCAGGGATGACCGTGCTGGGAGGGCATTTATACATGTTGGAGTTTGCCCTCAAAACATTCCTGTTTCTGCTCCCAGCTTCTTTCCTCACTCTTTGTTTCCGCTGCTTGTTTTGTCCCACCAGTGCTCGTCGATAATGCATGTATTCCTAGCATGCTGGGACCTGAGCATTATTTGGGGCTTCTGAGCATTAGTAGAACAGAAAAGCAGCTTAAGCCTTCAATATGCACTGGGTTTTCCATGCTATTTTCATTTTCTCTTCACTACTTTCCTGCTTTTCTCCCTCATACCCATTTTTACATTCAAATCCTCCAGTGTCTGTTTCAAGAATTTACCTTCGAGTCCTCTTCCATGCTGCCTTAATGCCTGCAGCAATCACTGTTTCTCTGTGTGTGTGGCAAACAACTGCCGGTGATGGATTTGGAGCTGCTCTGTAATTATTTATGAAAACTGTGCGCTGTCCTCATTACTCAGATGTTTTCCATGTGACTTTATTTGCCTTAACACAGTAGGAGACTTCGGAAATGCAGGCAGGAACAGAAAGGATCCCTGGCGAAGACAGCCTTCTTAAAATGGCTGTGTTTGTCCGCGTTTCTCAAGGGGACCAATGCCACAGGCTTCAGCACAGCTAGCCAGGGACTCCCGGGGAAATCAAGTGAAGCTACCTACAGGGAAAATGATGATCTTCTATGTTACCACTATGCAGAAAAGAGAACGGCAGGAGAAAGCTTAATGAAATCATTAGCTGTCCTTCCTGCAGACAGCCTATGGACCAGTGTAACTGATATGAATCATATTTCCGTGCTAAATGATAGCAGATAGTTAAATGATGGCACTTAATTGCTTATGCGGTTGCAAGAGTATCAAGGTTTTATACATCAGTGAGATTATAGTTTTTCTAGGAAAAGACTTAAATAAGAGGCTTTTTTCATATGAAAAGTTAACCATTTTTGAGTGCAAGATAGTATGATGGTGCAGTTACATTAATTTTTTACACAGCCTAAGACCAGGTGAGAGAGCGTGATAGGGCTACATAGAGGTGGGCAACAAGGTTTGGATTGTAGGGTTTTTTTAAAGGTGGGGGGGAAGCAAATGAAGGACGAAGGAGGTTTTGTCCCTTTTCTGTTTCTTCATGGCAGTTCCTATGAAGGAGCACATCATCGAAAGCATAAGAGTACCAAAGACTCGCAGGGAAACCTGAGGCTGTATCGGAATATAGGCAGAAAGAGTTTACTTTGTGGCATTATGAACATCTGGGAAATTTTAAAATGAAACAATTTTAAAATGGTCACTTGGTCACAGTAAAGTAAAATTTAATGTGTTGTCCATCCAGATGGTGACAAAGCCATTTTGAAAAATCATCTTGATCAAAATCCACCAGCACAATGGGGTTCATCAGACCCTTCCAGAACAAGCAAAGATCCTATAGAAGACATCAACTCTCCAGAACAGTAAGTATACACCATTACATACTGGTACAGAAAGAGGCACCCCTTGCTCTCTCGGGTATGCATGTGCTTGGGTGTGCACACTTTATACTGTTTTAGCCATAAATTCCATCCTGGACACCAGCTGCCTTGCTGATAAGATGTTAATTTAAATTATTACATTTCATCAAAACCCGTATTTCTCTTTCATGCATTTTTATGGGAAGACCTTCACTGTAAACCCTTTCAGCCAGCCCCAGCTACAGAGAGAGCCTGGACCATCAGCAACAGATGTGAATGGCACCTTCTGAAGCACCAGTGGGCAGCAACGTTGTACTGTGATGCCTCCCTGCCACCAGCTCACCATCCCCACCAAATTTAGAGGGTATCAGGGGCACTAGATCCTAAGGTGCCCCAAAGGCAAACGAGCATACTTCTTTTCTCTTGTCAGAACCATCCATAACATGACGTCTAAAGTTTCTGTAGAGAGTTACAGGACAAGCTGTGCCAACCACCAATGTATATTAAGGAGAGAAGAGGATGTACGTATGTGCACACACGTTATGACTATTGTCAAAAGTCCAAGTCCTTCCACACACCAGCCAGAGGGGTTCATGGTGCACATAGCCATTTTGTTCTCTTTTGATCTTAAGCTAGCTGAGAAATAAAAACATTCTGAGGGCTTTTCAACGTTGCCATAGCAGCTGGACCTGAGTTTTGGCACAGGAAAGCCTGCACCAAGTAGTTTCCCTTAGAAACAGTGCTGCAGCTACAAGGAGAGGATGGCACAAAGCACTTGCTAGATTCATGGAGGAGAAAGAGTCTTATGGTATCAGCTTTTCTCTCCAGGAACCTATACAATAAACTCACGTACTACCTTCCACCAGCTCAGCAGGGCCTGCTGTGGGCCAGAGCTCAGGGAAGTGCTGTGCTCATTTGTCCCTGGATCAGCCATTTTCCCACAGCAGCCTAGTTACACGGGCATCACTTCATCAGGATCTGAGCTAATAGCTGTCAGACTCCTGTTTTGTACACGGGCAACTTAAAAGCTTATTTAAAAACAGAATAAATTAAACAAATTACTAGCCTGAGTCCCATGTTTCATCAGTGACAGCAAACCTGATTTCAGATAGCAGTTACTGCCTTGTACTACCTGGTGCAGGAAAACACATGGATTTCTAACTCTGTCCTTGCACTCAAAAAAAAACCCAACCCAAACCTGCACAGGAGCTAATCCACACACGCACGCACATATATGCACCAAAAAAAGCCCCCAGTAGCTGAAATATCTGGTTATTTTACAAAAGCAGAGCTCTCGCTGAGGAAGCTCTCGTGACTTTATGGGGTCAGGAGAGTGCTTTAATGCATAGCTATTAAAGGTCTGTCTTTTTCCAGCACCATTTGTCAGAAATAATGTAGTGTGAGTGCAGCCTCATCTGCACGTGGCCCCCTTACATTAAGAGAGATGCTAAGAAAAACACACTCGGATAATCCAGTTGTCCCGGTACAGATTTAATACAGAAAAAAAAAGAAAAACATTTGGTGACGACAGACCCTCCTCTAGGCAGTGGTAACTGATGAGAAGACTGAGATTTCCTAAAGGTCTTAAAGAGCGTGTCAGTAGAAATCTGAACAGTCACTGACATTTATGGAAAGCAATTAATAAAGTCCTGCTAAATTAAAACAGTGTCATTCAGCACTTGCACAGCTGTGACTGTGCCAGGTCCAAGGGTCAGTGTCTCCCCTGAGGATGCGTTGGCAGTTTGGGTACCAGAGCCACACCACCCAGGCACAGTGGACCTGCCAGACAGGAGAAGTGTAGCTGTCTTCAGGAGTAGGGTTTTGTGATTCCCTCTCTTTGACAAGAGATTGCCTCTTTCCAAACTTTGTGCTCTTTAAGAATATCCTTCCACATGCATGGGCTTTTTTTCAACTTGCCTGGCAGCACTTCTGGCCTTTCATGGTTATTAAATATATCATTTTTGTCAAAAAAAAAAAAAAGAGTTAAAGACAAGCTGTAGTTTGTGCCTTCACTTTCTCATTTCACTGCATACATAGGGCATCTGATCGAGAGGTAGTCACACAGTCTGCTGAACCTATTTCTTATTCATGAACAAAAATCTCGAAGACGTTAGTCTGAAAAAGATTTCCTCCTTGCCACAAACCTATAAAAGGAGGATGTTAAGATAATAATTTGCCTGCAGAAGTGTTAACTCTTTAATGGCTATAGCAAAAAGAAGCACCCCAGCTTCCTGTTATTGAGAGCACTCAGGAGAGCTGACGTCTTCCAGTATGAAAGTTCTTGTAGAGTACAGAAGAGTTTGATCTGGGATTTTTTCATTCTTTCTTACCACTAGTGCTACATTTGACTAACTGCAAGTGTGATCCCTTATTCTACAGTTGTGTCCAAAGTGAAGGCACAGCAGTACACACGCACTTCAGGAAGTGTTTCACATTTGTTGACGGTGTGATGTTTATATCATCTCAATCAGAACACGAAAAATAGCTTGGCTCAGATTTAGAACCCTGCACCTAAGGAAAATGCAGTCTGTATGACTGTAAAGCAGCCTTAGAGCATGAATATAGATGATTCACCGTTCCCTTTGCCTCTTACTCCCTTTCCGGCTGGGCAGGACCCAGTAGGTTGTCCATAGTGCCATGTAAAATTTGCCATACCCAGTCAGACCATCAGACACAAGGAGCAAAAAGTGGATGCTGGCTGCTTTCTCTCTTGTTCACACTGGCTACACAGTGTAAATTAACACTTCCTATAGTAGGCAAAGCAAAGCTGGTGCACAGGTTCGAGCCCTGCACTTTGATTTTCCATGGTGTTTATTAGCGTACTCCCTAAGCACAGTTGATCAACTTGGGCTCTCCCAGCTAACGCTGAGACACAATCTGGTATTTGGAAACCCTGTCTGGGGAGAGCTTAGCCAGGTCATCTCAGGTCCAGAGAGCAGTCTGAACCAGTTTAGAATAGATATAATAGTTCATTTCCCAGTAGGCCAGGGTGTCTCTCATGCAAAGTCAACTCTTTCCTACTGGGCAGTCCTGCTTACTTACCTAAAGTTCCTATCAGTCAGTTTATCTGCACAATGGCCACACGAATACATTCAATGGGATATCTTCCGTGACCCTTAAAGACATTCTTCTGTGCACCTTCATTCCTGCATGTTGTCCCATCTCATCAGTGACCTATATTCGGTGAAGTAGTTTTTGGCACTGTTAAAATTTATACTGTTCTCATTTTAACAGCAACAATACATAACAGTCTTCCAGATCTCTGAGTAAAGGCGATGATAGATTTCTGCAGGACCCCACTAAAACCTGCCAATTTCATAGACTATTTCCTATATGTGGTCATTTTTTAAAACCTTCAAAGCAGCTAATCGCTGTGTAACCCTTATAATAGAAACTGCCTTGATTTTTTTTGAGCTAAAGCTCTGCTTTTAGCAGCATTTAAAAGACAGACAAATACCCTGCTGGAGCCAGTTGTCTCAATTTTAGTAACCAAAAATTCTCATCAAAAGAAGTTGGTTATGACTGGATTATTGCATTGCAGCCATATGCCTCAGCATGAACATGCCTCTGTTATTCGGTTTCTTCACTGACAGTGGTTCATATTAGTCTATCTATGATCCTACTCATATCTGTCATTAAAATAAGGTAGATTTAGAATGGTTAGTTTACTTGCTAGTAGAACATCTTGCTTTACTGTAGTCTTTTAGAACTTCTCCAGCTTCCCAGCTGTTGCTAAAAATCAACATTAATGAGCTGAAGAATCGACTGAAATGATCCCTGAATGCTTAGACACAGTTTACATACTCCCGCAGATCTTCAGATGTTTGACTGTAGCAGCAGTTGTTTCAGTCCCCCCACTTACCAATGGATCTCATCAGTGGTTTTCTATAGCAGAACCAAAATATTTTTCAAATGCCTCTGCCCTCTGTGTAGTATCGCGCATTCCCATGTACATTGCATTGTGTTCCTATGTGCATTGACATTGGAAGTCAAGCTTTTACTTGATTTTATTTATCTCTAATAAATGGCATATCTTTACAGAGCTGAGGATATGTGCCCTATTCTAACACGGTACCCTGAGGAGTGGCTGCTCTGTGTGGGGCACCACCTTTTCTTTCCATCTCCTTCAGCGGTTGTCTATGATTCTATGATTCTAAAACTACTAATACTAACCATTCCCTCACCAATATACTTGATCATATATATGCTTTGACATACCTGTATTGTATGGACAACTCAAAACAAATTCATAGAATCATCGAATCATAAAATGGTTTGGGTTGGAAGGGACCTTTAAAGGTCATCTAGCCCAACCCCCTTGCCATGGGCAGGGACATCTTCAACTAGATCAGGTTGCTCAGAGCCCCGTCCAACCTGACCTTGAGTGTTTCCAGGGATGGGGCATCCACCACCTCTCTGGGCAACCTGTGCCAGTGTTTCACCACCCTCAGCGTAAAACATTTCTTCCTTATATCTTGTCTAAATCTACCCCCCTTTAGTTTAAAGCCATTCCCCCTTGTCCTGTCACAACAGGCCCTGCTAAAAAGTCTGTCACCATCTTTTTTATAAGCCCCCTTGAAGTACTGATAGGCTGCAATAAGGTCTCCCCGAAGCCTTCTCTTCTCCAGGCTGAACAACCCCAACTCTCTCAGCCTTTCTTCATAGGAGAGGTGTTCCGTCCCCCTGACCATTTTTGTGACCCTCCTCTGGACCCGCTCCAACAGGTCCGTGTCTTTCTTGTGCTGAGGGCTCCAGAGCTGGACACAGTTCTCCAGGTGGGGTCTCACCAGAGCAGAGTAGAGGGGCAGGATCACCTCCCTCGCCCTGCTGGCCACGCTTCTTTGGATGCGGCCCAGGATACAATTGGCCTTCTGGGCTGCAAGCGCACATTGCCGGCTCATGTCCAGCTTTTCACCCATCAGTACCCCTGAGTCCTTCTCGGCAGGGCTGCTCTCAATCCCTTCATTCCCCAGCCTTTATTGATACTGGGGGTAGCCCCAAAAGCATTGACAAAATGTGGCAGGGGTGGGTGAAGGGAAAAACCACTGATATTGGAGAAAAAAAAAACGACAAACAGTGAGGTAAGGTACAAGATCTACTTTCGCTTAAGGAGAAAACAGCAGTTTTGTTTGGATTTTGTTACTTTTTTGTTTTGTTTTGTTTTTTCCCTTAAGAGTTTTGTCTAAACTCTTAATTGTGTGCGAGTCTCCAGGCTACAGTCCTCTGCCCCAATTCCAGAACCAAGTTTTCAAGTGAAAGTAAACTTTAAGTACAGTTAAAGCAAAATTTGCCACCCACTGCAGCCACCGTTGGCATAGCCAAATAAACATGCTTTGTCCATGGTATGGCTAACACTTAAATGGGTGAAAAAAAATCCCATTCACTTGATTATGCAACTGGATTCTCTTGGAATAGCTTCAAAAAGCTCTTTAATGAGAAGTCTGTAACAGTTGAACAAAGTAAGCATTTCCACTGGTGGGAAAATAAGCGCGAGCAATTCTGCGTTTGACCCTGCAACAAGAGACAGAATGACAATCTGCAGCATCAGGCTCATAAGGATTCAGCACATGGAAGCAGTGAGCCATGCCACCTCTGCACTCCTTGGGAACGAGGCATGATTTCATTGATAGCACCAGAAAGAGTCGGGCACAGTAGCAAAATAACAATGAATGGATTTTGTTTAGTCCCAGGAATGCATTGCCAGCACTACAATGACCAACACTGTGGACTAATATTGCATCAAACTTTTAAAGGGAGTTGGGGGGGGGAGTGAGAAAGAGTTTCCTGGCTAGGCAGACTACAACTATTTCCACTGCATCTCTGTATAAACAAGCCTTAGTCTGTAGTGAAGAAACTAAAGAGAAGCAGCATTACGTTTCTTTTGGTTTGAATTTGAAAGCTATACTGCTTGGTCCCCGAGCGGCACAATGGATGCCTTGGTAGCTGTCTCCGCTTCCTAACACAAAGCAAAAAAGAAATGAAATGCCATTTGAATCAGAAAGGCTGTCCAAAGTCAAGCTTTCAAACATACACTTCTTATAAAGGCCTGTCTATACACAGTCATTATATCAGATAACAGGGAAATATAAATTTAAAACTCTATTGTATTGATACGATGCTTTGTATGGGCATTTTTCTTCTGGAATCAAAAAGCCGGTCTTCGGTTCAGCTCTGTCACTTTGACACCTGTCTTCTCTTAAAAAAGTCCCTCCATGTTTCAAGAGTGAATGTCTCCAAATGCAGAAGCAATCCAGGTATGATAAGATCTTAATCACTGAAAACCTCAACTGGATTTTGATTTTATGTAAGGTGCCAGTATATCCACAGCATAGGGGTAGCAGAGCCCATGTCCCATGGTACCGTCCTCTCCATGGAGAGGGGTTAGTTGGGCTATCTGTGAGCACAGTTTAGTGTCCCTTTAGACAAACAAACAAACCAACCAACCAAAACAAAGCCCGACCTGTTATGATTACGACAATCTGCTTGGAAAATTGGATACAGGATGTTGGGTTCCTAAACACTGAATTTTGGTGTAGGTAGTAGGTTAGACTGCTTTTAGAGTGCCAACTCCTCATTCCCACAGCACTGACTGTGCGGACTTGACAGCATTCAGCACCTCAAAAGCACAGACCTAAACTGCAAAGAGGAACTACTTGGAAAAAACCATCAGTCCGAATTCCCTCCCTCCCTCCATGCATCTGTGTTTGCCTTAGCTGGAGTTGCAAAAATGCCATCCTTAATTCTAACATCCTTGTGCCAAGTGATGCATGGCTTAAAACTCAGCCTGTGACCTTGTGCATGTCTATGCAGTTAGCCAGGGCTCTGCATGCAATAGATCACTTTGCGAGGGGTGGGGGGTTGCTAAGTCATATGCCCTCATTGCACACTTAACTTTTTCCAATACCAGCAGTCTAACAATTACTCTGAAAGTGCCTGGGAATTTCAGAAGGTTGTGGGATGCTGAGAACACACCTTTAGATTCCTTTGTCATGTCCAGCCTGTCAGAAGAATTCCCCAAGGGGAAATAACACCATGGTGGCATAGCTCAACAGCAGCGAGTGCAATGCTCTTGGCATTAACCCTCCCTATCACAGCAGCAGGCACAGAAAATATCCTTGCACCAACCTGCAAACATACCAAGCATGTAACGTATTCCATGCTCCTCTTGGCTAACGCTCCTCTCTCTCTGTCTTTCTTGCAGCATACAGCGTCGGCTGTCTTTGCAGCTGCCCATTCTTCATCATGCCTACTTGCCATCCATAGGAGGAGTTGATGCTAGCTGTGCCAGTCCGTGCGTAAGCCCCAGTGCCAGTCCTCGGCACAGACATGTGCCGCCCTCCTTCCGAGTAATGGTTTCAGGGCTGTAGGAAAGGGAGATCAGTGCTTCCTGAACTGCTTTTAAGTACTCAATGACTGGACTAAACATCTGACCTAGAACTCTGCTACAAACATATAACATTGGCTCTTACCGCAGAGGAACTACCGCTGAGGCCATCGTCACAGGAGTGCCCATGTAACTCGTGTGGGAAGGCAAAGGAGAAGGACACAAGGAGTTTGATCTGTAGCCTTATTCATGGAGTTTTTATTTCTTCACGTAGAAGTCACTGAAAAACCTTTCTTCCCAAATTTCTACTAGCAACAAGGAGGCTGGGAAATACGGTTCTTGCAAAAAAGACACTAGGAAAAAAGAAAACCACTCAAATGTCACTGAGCTTTATGTGGCTGCTGAGAACATGCAATTCTATACTGTATCCATGTAAGGGAAATACAGTGGTTGAGCTATACGATATTTATTGAAATAGATACACTCATTTTTACAAGAGTTGTGTTAAATTACTGGAAATACTCTGCACTGGTTAGTCTTGCTTGTTTTCATTTCAGGGACGATGTTTGATAAGAAAGGAGGATTGTGAGAAATGATTCCTCGGGTGTCATTGAGACTCTGCAGTGCTGTGAGCAGGGTCACCTCTAACTTGCAGCTGTACGTGAAACCCAAGCAGAGGCTGAAGCTCCAGCTCCAAGTTGTCACCAGCTGGAGAGCTGCTGGTTGGAAGCAGAGCACTTCACCCTTCTCCAGGGATGATGGTAGTGGCTGCTGACGATCTGCAGCTTCATTTTAGCAAAGTTTCTGCACCTATTTCAGAATAAACACCACCAACCATAATGTACTAAACTGTCTGGAAAAGTCCTAGTGCTGATAACTCAAGAAGCTGAGGACAGATGGGTAGTAAAGTCTTAATGTCACAGGATGGATTGTTTTTCATAGTTTGTTTGAATTATGTCACACATAATTACAATAAAATTAATTTAGTGGACTTGGGTGGGAGGGGTTAGGGCACAGCACCTTGCTGCTGCAGGCAAAGCCTGCAGAGCACATAGATGTGAATATACACTATGTTTGCTTTGTACCTGCGTGTGTGACAGTTGTAGCGGATAATAGAGAGGACAAATCAAATTTACCAATAGAAATGAATCCTAAAAGGACTGTGGAAAAACAACAGGTTTTATACTTCAGCTCCATCCCCTGAAGCGAAGTAATTAGGAGGAACGACAGCGGCACACCGCCTGGACCAGCTCTGGAGCCAAACCCTCAGGCACAGGTGAGACACACATGCAGCTTCTTTTTCCAAGGGACTGGAAATGTGTCATCTCACTGCCAGGGCTGTTTGCTAAGAGCAGGGGGGGAAAAACACATGAAGCACCCACTGGGCTTTCAGTTTTCTTTGACCAACGCCTGTGCACCTCAGACCAAGCCTTTGGAATGACGTTTCTACAAAGGGTTACAAATCAGCAATGACTGAAGCACAGCTGAAGAGGTTCATTAGCTGAGGGACTTAACCGCAGCTTTGACAAGCTAGCATAAATCTCCATTAAAAATAAAACACACCTCATAGTGGCCAAAACCAACATGAATATGTATCTGAATCTTACAATCAGGAGCATCACAAAATATTTCACTTGGCACATACAGTAAGAGAGGTTATGGAAATATCTGTAGCTTTTAGAACAAAACCATGTAAGTATAAACACAGATAAAATAGAACTCATTACTCTGTTTAAGCACTAAACACTGACGTTGTCACTCAATGTGTGTTGACAGTATTCTCTTGCTTTATTAATATCATCAGGGCCTGGTTTATTTTAAAAGGAATGTTAATTTTTAAAAAGAGAAAATTAAAATATTGTATATAATGTATACACAAAGATCTCTGTAGAAATATTATTCCAACTTAGCAGGAAAAAAAATAATTCAGAAGTATCGGACCATTGGAGGTGAGTGTGTGTGTGTGTCTGTAACTTCGTGAATACTGACTGTGTGACGTTTATTAGGTTTAAACCATGCAGTACATTCTTTGTCTCAATGATACTGTAGTTTCTCCCATAACATTTTTTTTTTACTTTACTGCAGATAACAAGACCAACCAAGTGAATATAGCTATTTAATGTTTCTGTTCTTTTATACTGCAGCAAAAATGTACTGTAAATTTATGAAGAGGCTGTGCCCCAATGGCATTTTCCAATGATGTTAGTGCACAAATGCTTTAAACTAGACTGGAACTGCCAGAATAAAATGTAAATGAAGAATTTCTTGTATAACCTTATACTGCATGAGATCAATTTTTAATAAATTGTTGCAAATCTGTTTTTATGAATAAAATATATAAAACCTAGCTTTTTGGACTCAGTGCCCTCTTCCCCCGTAGCAAAACCATTTTTAATGTGTGTGTGTATAAAAACATACATGTATATATAAAAGCCTCCCTGGAGAAGGAGGAACCCTATTACAACACCACATTGTAATAAAAAGTCAAAATACACATCCTAGTAGTTGAAGGGTTCACATCTAGAGAAAATAGATAGACGAGCTTCTGCCCTGAAATGCAGTTACTGCAGTACTCATGAGTGAAGTCTAAGCCCTTTTTCAAATGGGAAAATAATCAAACATATGCTGAACATTTACATCCAAACCACACTTAATACATGCACTATTCTCTCTTGCACCACAGTGAGTCTCAATTCAGAAGAAAAAGAAAGATTTTACTATTTCACATAAATTATTGAAGTTGAGCCAATCATCTTCTAGCTCTATAGTATAATCTCTGCTTCAGCAAATGAGAAGTTTCTGAGAATAATCACCGATTCTTTCGTGAAGGCAAACACTAAACCTCTCCATCCAGTTTCACACATGTGGTGGGTTTTGTGTCCTATACCAGGTTCTTCTGCATGGCAGAACAGGAGGTGGGTGGGAACGTAGTGCGACGAGCCAGCTAGAGGAAAGAGCATTTTTAGTTGTTTGCTTTTCAACAGGACCATCTTCAAGCCAGCACAAAATGACATAAAGCCCAAGATGAGAGAATTCAGAGCCACCACAAATGTGTTTTCTGTAGATTTCTGATGCAGCTTAGGAGTCCCACCAAACACATGCAAAAGAGAAAATACCAGTGAGGAGTGAACAGCATGGATCGTGGATCTCAATGCAGAATACCAGATGGCAGGAGAAACTCAGACAGATACATCAAAGCTCATTCAAGAAAGAAAAAAAAAACCTCTAGAACGACTTTATTGTGAAACCTATATCGAACCAGAAATTGTGGGAGGATGTGAACGACTTAGAGTTGCTCAAGAATAAGAGGAAACCAGAACAAAGCAAAACATTGCTTTAAGAGGTCAAGAAAAAAATGAGGGACTTAAAAATAAGAGGGACTTAAAAAATCAGGGGAGCAAGTTTACTCAAACTGTTGAGTTTCCACAGTCACAGCAAATACGCTTCCTATAAAATCATGAAATTTCTATTGAATTCATGGAAGATTACTAATGTTGCAGCACTTCTTTCAAATAACTAATAAAATCGAGGATGGTAAGGGAAGAGCAAGAGAGGCACTTTTTCAGTTTTTTTTTTAAAAGACATAACACCTTTTCTTAAAGGTTTATAATTAAATCTTTTCTGGTCTTTTCAGAACTTGTTCGTTCATTGCAAATCCCAGTATGCTGCGCCTGTCCTCCCCAAGACTGGATTAGCGCTTCTGTCCCTTTCTGCTCAGGCTGGCTTAGCTGCCAGAAGCCAGTCCAGCAAGACCTGTCCCAGCACTTCCACAGCACCCTATGGATGTCAACAGGGCTTTACCGTGCTCTCATACCACAGCCCAAAGGATGGGCCAGTCTGCCTGTTCAGTGAACTGACTCTCCCTGTCTCTGACTTGTTTGATAGGGATTTTCTTCTCACTGCCTGAGAAGACTGACAGGTTTATTAGTGACTTAAACATCGTGATTTTTATCTGAGTTCAGTTCTCAGTTACTGACTGCCTTTTCCATCTCTTGAGATGGTGAATAGGACTTACGGCCATTACTTTAATATGCATTAATGTTACTCAGGAGTGCACTTTCAAGCGGACTCTGCCTCTTGAGCCAATCAGGATTCTGCCAGTGCACTACTGCACTTATCACTACTCACTAAACGGCATTGCAGAGGAGCAATAGAGGGTCTAGGGCTACATTGGAAGAGCTGGGGAGGAGACGGCCAGAGCCCGTGTTGGGCTGCTGGCAAGGGCAACCCTGGGTGGCAGTACCATATCACATCAGTGTTGCCACAGACCTCTCTTACCTGCAGACATTTTGAGCCACCAGCTTTGCAAACTGCAACTGGTTTAAACCCCCTCCCCTGGTGATGAGGTGCTGAAGCGGGCCAAATGAAGGGAAAGAGTGGAGGGCAGGCAGGAGGAGAAAGGCGGGAAAGGCATCTCCAATCACTGAGCATGTCCTTTACCACCCCCAAGAAAGAGGCTGCTACTGATGCCATCAGAGCCAAGCATCGCACAATCGTTTAAACAAATTACTGAACTTGAGAGGCTAAATTCAGTAGAGGTCAAATAGATCTGAGGACAGGAGCAGGAGGTGGGAATGCCAGCTGTAGGTACCAGCAGCAAGCAGCCTCTGGGCTGGCTTACTAGCAGAAGCACAGCAGAAAGAAGCTCAGATGACCTTGAGCTTCAGCAGAAAGGACAGACATTTTCAAGTGTCGGCAAACACAGGCTTTGACTAGAATTGAGGATTTTTATCTCCTGACAAGAGGTTATGCAGCAGGAGCCCTGTACTCACATGCAGTGGGTGCAACTTAAGCCAAGAAAAGTATCAACTAAATTTACAACCTACAGCTGTAACCACTTCAGGGACCACATCACCCACTTACCTACTACTGCAGGCAGCAGTGTGGGATGCTTGCTTGCGCAGGGGAGTTGACACTGGTAGCAAACCGCCCCACAGATGTGAAGTCATCCGCTCATGCAAGTCAATTTGACTGGAAAATAGTGTGTGTGTTGCAGAGAGCACTGGCGGGACACTGAGCAAGCACAAGCAGCCCAGCATTAATGGCCTGGAAAACACCATGAGGGCCAAGGCAGCGACATCCACGCTACCTCCTGTTCTGGGAATTTGTCAAGCATCTAAAAACAAAACCCATTCTAAGGACATATGCACACAAGCCATCCCTGACTCAGCAATTCTCCTTGACCCTGGCACGCTCTGCCACACAGTGCAAAACCCTGAGCCTGTGCAGCTGAACATCCCGTTTGTCCAGGCCTAAGGAAAAAGGAGCATGAAGCAGAAAGGAAAGACTGTGGAAAAGAGTGGGCAGGAAATACACGCATGGCTTTGCACTCATAAAGGAAGTGCTCTGCTGCACTGTTATCCCAAGTGGCTCCTACTCTGCCCTACCTAAGGGTACTCCAGTACTCCCAAACACCAGAGACCCCTTCCAGCAGACAGAGGGATGGAGACATCTGTTCTGCAGGAGGGAGGAACCTCACATCCTCACCAAATAAGCTAGCTGACTTAATAATTAGTTCATATTATTAAGTAGGCTATCAACTGGTGATACAAACCAGCACTAGCCTTGTAAGAAGAAAGCATTCCTCTCCAGCTTATGAACATCTCTCTTTGGGAAACCTTGTCTTCCTATTTCTTTGGACACCTCTGCACAACACAGCACCAGCACAGCTCTTGCTAACCCAGAGAACAAAACTGTTCCTCCAACTTGACAAACCCTTCACTTTATCCCCTACTAGAGCTGTGCTTAACAGCTGATGCCTCTGAAGCAGAGAGCCACAGACAAAACATAGAATCATAGAATCATAGAATCAGAGAATCATTAAGCTTGGAAAAGACTCCTCAGATTGAGTCCAACTGTCAACCCAACACCACCATGCCCACTAAACCATGTCCCTAAGTGCTGCATCTACACGTCTTTTAAATACTTCCAGGGATGGTGACTCAACCACTTCCCTGGGCAGCCTGGTCCAATGTTTAACCACTCTTTCAGGAAAGACATTTTTCCTTACATCCAATCTAAACCTCCCCTGGTGCAACTTGATGCCGTTTCCTCTTGTCCTATCACTAGTTACTTGGGAGAAGAGACCGACACCCACCTCGCTACAACCTCCTTTCAGGTAGTTGTAGAGAGCGATGAGGTCT
>NW_008795036.1:102403-135059 GCF_000699145.1 Aptenodytes forsteri
TTGGCCTGGGCCCATCGATCCAGCCTGTCCAGGTCCCTCTGCAGGGCCTTCCTACCCTCCAGCAGATCAACACTCCCGCCCAACTTGGTGTCATCTGCAAACTTACTGAGGGTGCACTCGATCCCCTCATGCAGATCATTGATAAAGATATTGAACAAGACCGGCCCCAAAACTGAGCCCTGGGGAACACCGCTCATGACCGGCCGCCGACTGGATTGAACTCCATTCACCACAACTTTCTGGGCCCGGCCGTCCAGCCCGTTTTTTACCCAGTGAAGAGTCCACCTGTCTAAGTCATGAGCCGCAAACAGTAGAGATGAAAGTCATCTCTCAGGTAGTTCAGGAGATAAAGCCAAGTGAGGCAGCAGTGCTAGGATCACCTGCCCATCATGTTCTGAGGGGCACCTCCAGATGTAGGTGCCACTAAAAGACCTGCTGCAGAGAAGCAAATTGCTGAGCATAGAACAGCTTCTCCTCAAGAAAGGAAAAGGAAGCAAAGTCTTAGTTGCTCATCTTAAAGGCAGTCACATTTACAAAGACATTGACTCTCCCAGTGATGAATGGTGGGTGGAGGGAGGGCACATGGGAAAGGACAATAATGGGGAGGCAAGGACAGTAGCTTCACACTAGAGCTGTGGAGGGAGGGTGACAAGACAAAGGTTAAAGGCTTTAAGTTAAGAATTCCATAAGCCCCACAGCTCGTCCCGACTCTCAACACTGGAAGGAAATCCTCCTTGGTTTGGCTTGGCCCATACTTAGGTCACTGGAAGACACTATTTGAGCAAAGTAACAGAGCTAATGGGCGAAAAGGGAAAAATATATCAAAACAACGAACACACACGTATGAGAAGATGGCTTGAGAGTCATAAAGATGCAAATGAACAAAGGACTCAGCTGCAATCGCTTCTGAGGAAGACACATCAATGTCAGCATCAGATACAAGCACCCCTAGCAAAAGATAGTCACTGTCATCCCACAAAGCTAGCAGTACAAATGAAGCTGTTAAAACTGTCAGAACTGAAGCCAAAGCCATCACTAACTGCCTTGGTGTTGCTGGTAACTAAAATGGGAGCAGATTTCCTCCATATTTTGACCTCAGCTTCTATTAAGCTCAAAGTTTGAAATTCAATTCAATACTTCAATAGCCTAGGCTGTTTCCAGGCTTTCATTATTACTGGAGGGCTGCAGGAGCACGAAGTTTGCAAATTACCAATCCTCATGAAAATTTTGCAGAAACTGGTTCTTACACACATACAGAAACATGTTTTTTAACTGGACTGCCTTAATCTGGGTGTGGGGAGAGGGCGTATTTCACTATTCTCCCTACGTATATACATTTTACTGCTTTCAGAGGCCTCCACAGAATTTCCCTTTGAGATTATATATTCTCCAACTTCAAGCTGAAAGTACAGCTGAAAAGCTGCCATACTGCTGTTGTAATAAGGAACATTTCTCTAATAAGTACCCCCATTCTTTGAGGACCTTTCAGTCTTTTCCCTCCCCCCCAGCTAACAGTCTATATTTACTGCTTTGTTTTAGTTTTAAAACCCAGGAATTTATTAAATAAGCAATTTATGATGAGAGTGAAGCTCAGCAAAGTGGAAAAAACAAGAGTTGTTCCAGCATAATCCGTGTAAAAAAATAAGAACAGTACTTGCTACAGTTCAAAACTTTCAGAGGTATTTCATTGGGACAAATGAAAATAATTTCAAAACAAAATCAAGTAAATATATCCCAGGTTTAATTGACCATTGAGTTAGAGGACAAAGTCAGCTCTGTTATCCTTGAGTGGCTGATTCAGGTTGCCACAGCCTGGGATCCAACCTGACTGCTCCACCCGCTGGGGCCTGTTTGCTCTCTGCTTATTAAAGCTGCCCTCATCTCCACAAAAACTGGCTTGTAAGTTTTTGAAGGTGAATGAATTAACTGTGAAATTCAGACTATCACATGTCAATTCTCCATAGACCTTTTCTTGCTTTGTGTTAGCCTGCCACTCCTCCCATCCCATTATGCTCTTCACGATACTGCCATTTAATATAAAATTACTCCTATTAGGGACAAGTAAAATTGTAACGAGGGTGGAAAGACATATAAAGACATTCATTTAATTGGACTGTGGCACAGCATTCCAGTATTAGGGGTGGCAAACTGATGAATCCAAAGGCATCTCCCCCCACTGAGGATATTTGTTTTGTCATGGGTGGGAGCAGTCGCATCAGATGTCCATCGACTCCTCTTAGGAGAAGGTTTTTTTGTGCTTTATTCTAACCCGATCCCAGGGCAGCAAGACTCACTACCCTCCTCTCTGCTTCCAGACTTTAACAAACTCTCCCGGCTGAGCCATTTTAAATATACCAAGAAGGTGAAACCTTGACTTCATCCTCCTGCACCTGCTCGACTCTGCTACTGCGCCCTGTGCATTTGCAGGCAGGCAGAGCAGATGGGACGTTCGGCAGCCGGACAGACCCTCTCCAAACATTTCCCTGCGATACAACGTGCAGAAAGGCTGCACTGTTGCACATCTCTCCTTTTATTTTCGGGGGGGGGGGGTTCAGCTTCGTTACCAGCTTAACTCCGTGTGTCACTTCGATTGTTCTTCGTGTAGTTGTTACGAATGCTGGAACATCTGATATGTTCAAATCCTTCTGAAAAGGCTGTCAGTCCTTGCCTGAGAAATCATTAGGAGCAAGCACTCACTTCAGGCGTCCCAAATGTGACAAAAATAGTTTCAAGAATTAAAAAATGCCTATTTTAATACGGCCTCCTTTTAAATAAGCTATTTTTTCCCAGTGTACGTCAGCAATCATCAACCACTCATTGTCTTCTACGAAGTGGGTACCCAGCTCTGTTTCAGACCTCTCAGGCATGCTTGCATTATTTTTTCATACCCCTTATTTTCTGCTTTTTTTTTTCACGGCCATGTTGCTGATTTATCGTTTGTTTGTTTTCAAGCAAGACAGAAACAAAATGAACTTTCCCATATGGAGAACACCAACCACAGAGCACTCACGTCTGTGCAGTACAAATGCTTGAGTATAAACTGCTTTTCCTCATCCAGCATGCAGAGTGCATATCCAGGGCTGTGCGAGTAGAAGCTTAGAGCTTCAGTCAGATAAAAGATAATAAAATGAGCTTGGGCCTCATTAACTTACCCTGTTGATGTGAATATTAACATAGATTAAAATCCAAGCTCCAAAAAGAAAATGCATTCCCAGCCTTCGTCACAAGCAAACTGCAAGCAATAATAAATTCCTTGAATTAATTTAGTTCATCATACTCTAAAGCTACAGTAAGGCACTCTACATAAAGGCCTTCTCCACATGGTTTTGAAAGTTTTGTAGCCAAATGCAATTTCAAGAATTAAATCTCTGGTTATGCACTTTGCTTATGGCTTTGATGAATACCCTGCTGCTCTGGCTGCATATACAGAAAGAGTCTAGGAAGGCACTTTTCTTTCTTTCAGGACCTAGTTCAGCTTGGTATGCGTAAAAATGTTTATGAACATATCGGAATTTAGACAACCTTGCTCAAATTAATTTAATGGGGTATATTCAAAATCATGAAAAGATGTTTCTCATAAATTTCTCTTTCTTTCAGAATAATGCTTTCCTTTTACTGATACTCAGTTCTTTTACTCTGTTCTAAATAGACGTTATGTTACCTTCATTATGATTACATTACATTACTAGCACTACACTAGTGATGCAAATAAGGACTCTTAATCTTATTTTTCCCCTTTTCTATTCCTATAGGGAAACGGCATTTACAGTATACTATTTGTACTTAGGTAAGAAAAACTAAGGTGAAGAAAGGTGCTGCTTTTTTTTTACTTACGCTGCAAAATTCATGTTTATCATGGAAGTTCAAAAATGTGTTTAACACCATAACAAAGGGAAAGAGATTTATGGAGACCGTTATTTCCTCCAAAAGTCCATTCCAGTCTTGAACTGGTCCTTTGGAAAGCATCACCATCCCCCTGGGGTAGGAAGTTCATTACACGAAGCTGTCATCAGCGATCCTCACCCCAAAGCTTTAGGTCATCTTTTAGCTTTGTTAATCCAGTCATCAGCTTATTATTTAAAAAGTACTTTCCTCAGACTCCACCACCTCACTTGACTACCATCATAAGATTCCTCTGCTACACCACATGAGACTGCTCTCTTCTTTCCTGACATAGCTGGCACGGTGAGATATTGAAGTTGGTTTTACCCTCAGACTCCCCATGCTGAATGGACAGACAGCCTTGGCCGGGGGGATTGTATTCGCTATGGAACTTCCCCCACTCTTTGGGATACACCTGCATATTTCTCCACTTACATGCGATGTTGTAAGCTGCACCATATAAACTGTGGTGGTCTAAAAGATAGGCGTCTGCTCCTGCATCTGTGACAGAGAAATGTCCTATCAGTAGCTTGTATGTCACACTAAGATAACATTATCCCACAAGAAGGGTAGAGTAGCCTATCATATGCTTTTTAGGGATGTATTTACCTAATCGGCAAAGATTTATTTGGACGTTTGTGGTACATCAAGCAACACTGCTTTCTGCACTATAGTTTTCTTTATATCTAATATACAGATCACTGGCTTAGCATACAATGGATGCCTTTTTGCTGATGACAGTCCTCTGTCATGTGTACCTTCACTTTGGCACTGCTCCCGATGCAATCGCTGTGGGCAAAACTGCGCTTCCCCGAAGACAGACCTTTCTGCATGAAAACATCCAACAATGTGCTAACTTGCTTTTGCACCTGTCAGGCAGTCATTTGGCTACCCATAAATTACAATATTGCTTCTTGCCCTACCTAGCATCCTCCTCATTTTCCTTCAGTCCTGTTTGTGAGAGTTTCTGGCTTCAAGCCCTAAGAAGTTCTTTTTCTTTAGCTGAAAGCTGACTCTGGAATGGTAAGGTTTAACTGTATACGGTAAAGGTCTAAGAAAACATAGTGATCGTTGTGTAACTAGCTAGCTCGCCAACAAGAAAGAGTGGCCAGACTGTTTAGGAAGATACAAAGATAATCCCCCTAAGCCAACCCAGGACTGGAGGAAGGGAGCCCGCTCCCACCACTGAACTCCTCCTGGTGAAGAATTTGGGTCACCAACAGCTCACCACGAACCCTTTCTTCTAAAGGAAATCCGGCACTGTTGACCTTAGGGCCCAGAAGGGCACGGGAAAGATGAACACAAAAGCCCACAAAAATTTCACAGGGTCTAATGCAACAAAGAAAAAGTGAAATTTCTTTCATCTCAAGTCGTTCAATCGCCTGAAAAAACATGCATCTGCTCCTCTTCTCCCATCCCCCAGCATTAGCACCAGAGAGCGAGAGAACATGGACTTCACCAGCTCATGTGAGATGCAAGGTATTTTCTGTACAAACAAGTCTATATCCTCAGTTACACAAACTGAATGATTCAATGCTCCCTGCAATAGTCATAAAAAAGGCTGACAACAATGAGAAGTACTTTTCTGCTTCTGCCTCAGCACTCACCATTATTTCTAGTATTTATGCCACTGTAAATTCATCTTAGGTTTACTCTACTGAAACAAGTTCATCTTGTCTATAAGGGAGAGCACAGACTGTTGCCTTATTATGATCATTTTTTAATCAACACTAAATATGGGCAAGTATCTGGAAACCAAAGGGAAAAAAAAAAGAGAACTAGGGAATACATGAAGAAGAAGAAGAAGAAGAATGCTTTCCCCCTTCTTCTCCTTGGGAGAAAATATTTTCACACTCAGTTTTTTGATTAACCTGAGCAACATCGCAAAAACAGTAAAAACAAAAAAACCTACAAAAAAGAAGGTAACGAGTTTTCCACCACTTGCTTACCCCTCCTCCCCCAGTTGTTACGCTGGTCAAACCAGTCACCGGGCAGAAAACATTACTTGTAGAGGGAGAAGACGATTCAATATTGAACCACAGTTACTTCATATGGTTTCCCAGATGGAAAACCATAAAGCAGGGTGGGGGTTTACTGAAAAACAAAACAGAGTCTGGAGAAGGGGGAAAATATATGCATGGATGCATATATTAAAAGCAGTTTTAGAAAATCAGTTAGTCTTCCAGAAAATGATAAGGAAATACAGAATAAGTTTCCACATTTTTTCCAACCAAAGCTTTACATCAGAAACTGTTGTCTGGACGTACTGACAAGTTGCATACGTACAAGCACATTGATTTTATACTGTGGAATTAAACCTCTCTGCTCCCAAATTCAGAACATTGAGGTCCTATATGCAGAGTTAATATAACCCATATTCATGAGCTGATAAGAAATATTACATAAATAATACTTTGATTTATCATGTAAGGAATTTTTGACAGGATGCTCTGGGCTCATACATTTTTTATAAATTGTTGCTATTTTGGTAAAGCAGAAATGTGGGGTAAACAACGCCAGCAAGTAGTTATGATTTCCTGTATTGTTACTACGCAGCATGCCAAGATTTATACCTAATTTCATCAATAGCTTTCATTGTCCCACCTTTATACATTTTGCTTACTCTGTTGTTGTTGTTGTTTTAATCATTAACTTCAAATTTACATCCTTGGGCCAATTCATTTTTAATTTAGGAGTGTGAAACAAAAATAGGTTTATGAGTCAAGAATTAAACGAATGAGAAATGAGCATATGGCAAAACCCAAGCCGTTTTAGCTGCTCTTTGAATGTACTATGATTTATAATGGTGAGGTTATGTGGTGAAATTTAGAGTACAAAGCTTACTAAATAATTAATACAGTGCTTCCATGTAATTTTGTTGGCAATAACCCCGAGCAATTTTAATTAGCTTCACCTCCCCTTAAGTGCAAGGACAGCTGTGGATGTGCAGCTTTCCTACAAAAGTGGAGTTCTTCAAGTTCTCTTATCTAGATTTAATTTTTTTGCTATCAAAACGCAGCTTTGCAACTGATTTACCAGAAGCGAGCCTGGATTTGTGTCATTTCCGTTAGATTATGCAATCAAAGAATCAGCCCCACAGTGACAGGCAGGGAATCCCCAACAACGCAGTGAGGGAAACAGAGCGCCCTGACATCGCTACCACCCAGGCATCACAGGGGAGCAGTCAGATCAGCAAAGGTCCGTCTCCACCAACAGAAAGGAGCACAGACGAGTGACGACAGGCAGCCAAACCCCAATGTCCTAATCAGACACGAGCACCCTGACCTGGCTACTCCCAGGCCCATCACAGGAGGATGCTCAGCCCACCGTCCTGGTGGGAAACCCATAGAGATGAGTTTTGGTGGGAGAGGCTCTCCAGATCACCTTGCAGACTGAGGAAGGGTTACTGCCTTAAGGGGCATGGGATTCCTTCTGGGATGCAAGGGAAGAGCATTTGGGGACTGTGCAAGACTTACTGCAGGGTGTTTAGAGGAAGGACCAGAGGCAGGGACAGTGAGGGATCAAGGTGGTTTGGGAGGTATAAGCATGGAAAAAAAAGACAGGAAAGGGGATAAAAGCGGCTGATTGTGTGCAAACTATTGGTCAATACACTTCTCTGGTCATGGCCTGTGCCTGATCACTGCAGCCTGTCCTGTCTTCTCATTAAACTCTATTTCTAACTAGTTTTCTGGCTGAGGGCTCTTTATTCTGTGCATATGTGTGTGTAAGGAGGACTAAGTGCCAGCAACTGGATTGGGGGATCATGAGTCACAGAACCCCTGTGTCTATGATGCCAGCAACTGGAGAAACTGGCATGGCTGCATGCATTCACGGGTGTGTATTTTGCTGTGTATATTGCTGTGTAATCACTAGCAAACATCAGGCTAGACTAGCTGTTGAGCATGGTAAGAGTCCTGGGCGCGAGGTATTGCAGCAGCCAGAAGTCTGGGCCAGGTAGCAGAGAGACCGGAGGGTCTGAGGGCTGGCCACTGGAGAGGCCAGGAACCCAAAACCAGCTACAGGAGAGACCCTTAGATCCCACGATCTAAGGGGCGACTAAGAGACCCCTTTGGTGGGATCTAAGGGGCGACTAAGAGACCCCTTTGCATGTGTGTGTCTGTGCCTGAGGCAACTGGCGACCAGAGGATCCAAGGGCCAGCTACTGAGTAGGCTGAAGGTCTAAGGCCAGTGGCTGGAGAGACGCGTAGTGTGCATCTGTGTGCCTGAGCACCAGCAACTGGAGTGGGGCTGTGGGTCTCAGGGGCTCGTACGTCCAGGTCCCAGCATGCCCAGGTGCCAGCAGCTGAGGAAACCTGGGTGTCCAGGGACAGCTGCTGGACAGACTAAGTATCTAATCCCAGCTATTGGAGGGGTCTATACTGTGTACGTATATGTATTTTCCACTAAAGCACCTTCATCCTGATCAGCCAGAAAGGGAAACAGGATGAGGTCACTGGTGCTGTCTGTGTTTTTGTAAGCACTGTGTTTTCTGTCTGTGTGGATCTGTGCAGCCAGCCATGTGTATACGTGTCCTGTGTGCCTGTGGGGCACACCCGCTCAGCCTTGCTGCTGGCTGGAGCAGGGGACACGGAGCTGCAGCAGCCTCTGTCTGGCTATCAAATTTGGCAGCTCCTAACAATTTCCTCCCCAGCTTGCAGCTGGAGGCTGCAAACAGCCTCCCACGTCATTTCCTCAAGGAAGGGTTAACGGGACATCTTGCTCCTACCACAAGGTCAGAGTCCCCAGGTAGTGGGGGACTGCTAGTCCAGCAGGTAGGTCACTCTGCCGCTTCTCTGCCCTGAAGTAGCGAGTCTTACGTCTGTTGTTACTATCTGCTTTCTGAAGCCTGGTGTTCACCTAGATCATTGGTCTCTGCTGCAGTCCCCAAAAGGCACGACTTAAGCAATCAGCCATGGTTCGGTACTCCTTCTCCTTAACCACTTAGCTGCTGCCACATGGAGAATTCACATAATTTATGTTCTTCTGCCCCTTTTACTCCTCTGCCCCACGAGCTGGCTTCCAGCTTGTTTTGTTTTCCCTCCACTGCTGAAGCCTTCTGGCAAATCACTTCAACTCAAGAGATTGCTATAACACCTAGAGAGCAATGTGCCACCAGGAGCCGCTCACCCCTTTGCTGCCTCTGCCTGCCATGCTGATGGCTGGAGAGCAGACCTCCTAGCTCAGTTGTGAGGCATGGATCCCTTCTTGCTTCCCAGCATCAGGAAAACTGGGGAGACAGCAGTAAGCAGAGGTAACTTGCCTCAGGACCAGAGACCAGGTGATAAGATGATGACTACGGCTAGGTCTGCCCAAAGAATTTTAAACCTGTCCTTACTTGTAGCTCAAGACCTTTCCAGCCCCAACACCTGGTACAACGAGTTTCTCTAGTGAGTGTGGATAAGGTCTTCTTAATTTGCAAACAAACATGTCCCAAAATGCAAGATGGATGGTCTGTTCCCTGCCTGTCCCAATTTTCACTTACTTTAAAGGAGGAAAAAATAAATAGGGATTTTTTTTTTGTTATTTTTTAATAAAATCTAATGTGATATCTGTATTATTACCAGAGGCATGTTATAAGGAACATAAATCTGACCCCACAGTTCTCATTATCTTCTGTTGTTTAGTAGCAATTTTGCTGGTTTTTTTTCCAGTCACTAAGGGAATGAGAAAATTGGACCTATTCTGCTTCAGTATACCAATTTGCTACAAAAAGTTGATATTCTTACACAGCAGATGCTTGGAGTCTTGCCAAATGGGAGAAGAAAATTGACATAGGTTTTCTGTTGTTATTACAAGAGTACTGTATATTTATAGGTCTATAACATATCCTCACCTCTGTAACAGTCTGTCAGACAGCTGGAAGGTTTCTAAATTACATGAAAATACCAGTTTTAGGTTCTGTCACTACAGATACTTAGAGCGGCCAAATCCAGAGAACAGAGCAGAAGTCTAGACCAAAAGGATGAGCCAGATGGAAGGGCTCTACATGATGGCAGACCCCACCAAGCAGGCTGACTGCACAGTGAAAGCTGAATGAATTACTGAAGTAGTTTTTCCTTAGACATCCATTCATGTTTACTGCGGTATATGTGAGCCCAGATGTCTTCTCCTGTTGTATTTTAAAAGAACTCTTACCGCAATGGATATAACAGCCTAGATGTTTAATTCCTTCAACAGCTGCTGGTGAAGAGCTCAATGATTTCAGCTAGTTTGTTGGGGATGATGAGAAACAGCCAGAGGAACTAATGAAAGAGAAACACCAAGTGGGAGAGGGACTTAGAGGTCAATTAGTGCTTGTACCCTTTGTTTTCCAAAACATTTCCTCCCCAACCTAACCCACCCTCAAATCAAGAAGTGTTAGCTAGCAGGAGATGCTCAGGTGATGTCTTCACAGCCAACACTTTCTCCACATAATTGCAACGCTGCTGGAGCATACGTGCATGAGGCTGCTTTGGCAGTGCTAGGCATCCTCAAAGCAAGAGGCTGCGTTAGCAGAAGGACAGGCAACCAGGCCTTAGAGTTGCTAATACTGTTTTATTTGATTGTGTCTGTGCTGTTATCTCACCAGTGACTGTACAGCAGATTGCTTGAGCCTTTAGAAAGGTAGTTTTCTGGAGGCAGCAGGCTAGCTTTTGCAAACTTGCAGGGGTCTTCTTTATTTTGGGTCTTTCTGAAACCTGTGGTAAGAAGTGGACTATCCCCCAGTAAAACCATAGACAGAATTAACAACAAAGAACAGAGCACACACCTAGAGAAAGTGACTTACTCAGTACAAGACAAAAGCTAACAGCTATGAGAAAACCAGTCGAAGGGTCTGACTGCCCAAAATATATATAAGGGATTTCAGTTTTAAAAACCACTTGACCCTTAGAGTAGTCTGTAATCAGACATGCAAAACAGAGGTATCTAAAAATCACAAATCATTTCTGAAAACTTAAGGCAGGAGGTCTCCCTCTCAAGAAAGGGAGGGTGCACTGTCTCTAGATAGCTTTCTAATTTATGAAAATAAGTTCTCTTTATACAAAGATGTTGGCAGTCCTACCTAGCTTTTATCAATTCGGTTTAGGCTTTCTAACAAGACACCACATGGTGTCTTTAACTAGGGAGTTAAAGAAAGTTTCTAGCTCATTGGCTTACTGACAAAGTTATCTGCTTTTAAACTACACATAAAATAGGCATTTAAAAAGTCATCCAAACCTCTAGGCTCAAAGGTAAAATACATTAAAAGAAGAAAGTAACCACACATATGTTAATGTCAACGATCATCAACCCTTCATGAACCCCACTAAGTCTCACCCATCATCCTTTCCTGATCTATCCCACTCTTCTCACCCAGGAAATTTTGCAGCAAAACCTTCAGATGCAGAAGTACAGTCCCTGGAGGATGAGCATAAAAGCTGTTTCCAAGGTCAAGGTCTCTTCTGTTGAAAATACCGTGTGTCTCAGCTTCCTCCAGCTAAGCTGTGAGATGTCAGCTTTAATGCTTCAGGCAATTGTAGTTATCACCAAATGACTCAAGAGGAAGTTGGCCTTTAAGATATTTGGGAACTTTAACCGCTTTCTGGAGTACTTCAATTTGCAACAACAAGAAATTAACTCAAGGTCAAAATGTAATGCAGAACATGGGGTTAATCACAATTTAACTGATGCGCTTGTTCACACAAGGAAAAACAGCGCATTTGGAAAAACAAGGTAACTAGTGACTTTTAGAAAGACTAAAACTCTTGTATTGGGTACTGATTGGCAGAAACAGGGCTGGTTCAATTTTGAAAGGTCTTTGCTAAAAGCTTCCACCTAGAAATCTGGAAGTTAAATTGTACTTTCCGGGGGCTCAAGAGCAAGCTGAATGCAGAAGCGGCATTATATGAATGAACTTTAAACAATCAGAAAGGGAGAACAGGGAAGACAACACGTCAGTACAGAAAACCTGAATCAATCCTAAAACCCAGAGCATTCGCATCTTAGAGGACAGCAGTAAGAGCCTTGACCATGTCCTCCTTCAGCCCTGCTCCTGGTTGTATCACACTCTCACTTTAATGCCTAAGTACGAAGAAATCCACGTAAGGGACAAATCAACCTGTCGCACAAAGGAAATATTGCCTTTCCTAGCTAGGTAAGGAAGCCTTATCAGAGTTGGTGCTCCAGGCTGCTAATCTTGATGACCTGACTCATCTGTCCATCACTAGGTAGGATTACTTTGGCCACACCTGCTGCTATTATTATGAAGCACGTGTGCCAGAAATCTTGCACTCCAGTTACTTCTGCTGCTCTGTCTCGCTGGGCCACCACTGACAGCAGTCCCAGATGGTTCCTCAGATGGGTTGTACTATGCTCCTTGTGAAAGCCACAGAGATTCTGAGTGCAAACTCTCTCCTCCTTTTAAAAAAGAAAAGATCCCTCTTAGACACTTCTTTTCCTGCAGCTTCTCCTCCCAGTCAAGCAGGTTGCTGTCACTGACGAAAACAGCACTGGACCCTAGCCCACCTCCAGGCACACTGGGTACAATCTAGCCTAAGAAGTGACTTGAACAGGGGACACGACACAAACCTCTGCAGTCTTGGCCAGAGACTGTTTGGGCCACAAACCTCTGGCCCAAACAGCCCCAACCTCCTAGGCAAAGACCCCAGGACAGAGGGGAGAGGTGATATCCAGAAAGGGTTTGGACTCTGCAAGGAGTGAAAAGGGCTGGGTTACTGCTCACGTGTTTAGCTTTCCCTCCATGCCCTCGTAGCCCTCCCAGCTGTGGGAGGACAACCTACCCAGGTTCAGTTTCCCTTCCTCACCAAAAGGAGGCCCCACCAAAGTGGTTTCTCTCATGAGCGCTTTGCACGTGGAAACAGGAGGCCACTTACTGCTTAGTAAGATACATTCTTCTACCCGTGTATAAAGGAAAACTGCTAAGGTCAGCCCTATCAAGTTTCTGACCCACACCCTGCCCCTGCTGACACCTGGTGAAGCTGTACAGACTAGCCAGGCATGGTTTTCATCTTACCCATCCAGGACCTCTGCAGTATCTCTCCACCTCTTCCCTCATCTCTCTTTGTCTAAGAGAAGGATTTATTTTTAGTTCTTTCATTACCCCTTTGATTGTTGTATTAGACACCAGTTCCCAATCTAAGCCCAGACTGCAAGGGGACAGGTGCCTGCTGGGTATCTGAATAAATGAAAATGCTCACAAGAACATCAGGATTTTGAGATGTCTGTCTCAGAAATAACAACTTATGAATGGCCTCAGGGTGCCAGCCTGCCACCTGCCTCCCCCAGGACCTGGTCTCTCAGTGGGGCAGGGCCAGCACCCCACTCTGTTTCTGTGGGTAGGAGCTGCTGTTGCAGCAGCAAGGCTTCTGCACCTCCTTCCCCACCAGTCCCCTCAGCACTGGGAGGGAGGTAACCCCATCTCCATTGCAGCCACCACTGGCTTCCCATTGTCCTTCATCATCACCATCACAGTCATTGCCACCGCCTGTCCCTTCCTTCACCCGTCATTAAACCACAGACATTGTAAAGCAAAGGACCTCATCGGCCTTACTACAGTGAAACTTGCTCATGCTGGCAGAGAGTGGACTTGCTGTCCCTGGTTTCTCTGTCCTGCCCCCTAAAAAAGGACTTAGACAGATGGAGAAAAAGCAGGATCCTACCCTTGCCATTGCTATCCTCTTCCCATTGCTCCTCCACAAGCAGACACTAGCTCCATCCTCCTCTTCATACAACAGCTGAGGTGGGAAGGGACCTCTGGAGGTCATCTAGTCCAACCCCCCTGCTCAAGCAGGGCAACCTAGATCCAGTTGCCTAGGTCCATGTCCAGATGGCTTTTGGATATCTTCAAGGAGGGACACTCCACAAGCTCCCTGGGTCCTCCTGTGTCTGTGTTTGTCCACCCTCACCATAAAGAAGATTTTTCTGATGTATAAACAGAATTTCCCATATTTCAGTTTGTGCCCATTGCCTCTCATCCTTCCACAGGGAACAAGCATCCTCCCTCTGGAGATCACATTGAGTCAAGGCCTCTGCTGTAACAAGGGTACTTGCTTGAGTTGCTGCAGGGGACCATGTCCTGCAGCATGACACCTCCACACGGCACCCAGCAGACTCCGTTGGCTGCCTCTGTCAGCACCGCTCCCACTGCCCTCCTGCATTTTCAGCTTCTTCTGATTAGAAACAAAAAAGCCAGTACACAGACGCCTCCCCACATCTGTTTTTCCCTTCCCTGGTTTCCTTCCTTGTCCTTTTTCCTGGATCATTCCCGCTCAGTGCCTGTCTCCGCTCTGCTACATCTCCCTCCCCGCACCCTACCACTCGCACCTCTGCATGGTCTCATCTCCTTTATTAGCTGCACCCTCACATCAGCCCCACCATCTCTTACCGACTGTTTAGGGCAACCAGAGGTGAAGTTATCCTTACTCCCAGGCAACCCAGGTCCTCACAAGTCTTTAGGAAATCCAAAAGGATTATACTGAGCAGCCCAGCCTTACCCACCTTTAGGCAACTCTGATACATTTATGAGACAGGACTTCGGCACGAAGTCACACTAACATTTCTGTTTGCCATGTTTTACTGCCTGTCCACTAATTCTCTTACTTTCATAGTTCCTATTAGTTTTCCCACCACAAGTGTCAAATTCACCAGCCTACAGTTTCCCCTCTCTCCCCTGGAAACCTTTTTAAAAAACTGGCATCATGCTGGTGGCAGCCTTATAACAGCAAGCTGGTTTTAGACAAGAGGTTGCACACTGCCGCCTTACTACAGTGAAACTTGCTCATGCTGGCAGAGAGTGGACTTGCTGTCCCTGGTTTCTCTGTCCTGCCCCCTAAAAAAGGACTTAGACAGATGGAGAAAAAGCAGGATCCTACCCTTGCCATTGCTATCCTCTTCCCATTGCTCCTCCACAAGCAGACACTAGCTCCATCCTCCTCTTCATACAACAGCTGAGGTGGGAAGGGACCTCTGGAGGTCATCTAGTCCAACCCCCCTGCTCAAGCAGGGCAACCTAGATCCAGTTGCCTAGGTCCATGTCCAGATGGCTTTTGGATATCTTCAAGGAGGGACACTCCACAAGCTCCCTGGGTCCTCCTGTGTCTGTGTTTGTCCACCCTCACCATAAAGAAGATTTTTCTGATGTATAAACAGAATTTCCCATATTTCAGTTTGTGCCCATTGCCTCTCATCCTTCCACAGGGAACAAGCATCCTCCCTCTGGAGATCACATTGAGTCAAGGCCTCTGCTGTAACAAGGGTACTTGCTTGAGTTGCTGCAGGGGACCATGTCCTGCAGCATGACACCTCCACACGGCACCCAGCAGACTCCGTTGGCTGCCTCTGTCAGCACCGCTCCCACTGCCCTCCTGCATTTTCAGCTTCTTCTGATTAGAAACAAAAAAGCCAGTACACAGACGCCTCCCCACATCTGTTTTTCCCTTCCCTGGTTTCCTTCCTTGTCCTTTTTCCTGGATCATTCCCGCTCAGTGCCTGTCTCCGCTCTGCTACATCTCCCTCCCCGCACCCTACCACTCGCACCTCTGCATGGTCTCATCTCCTTTATTAGCTGCACCCTCACATCAGCCCCACCATCTCTTACCGACTGTTTAGGGCAACCAGAGGTGAAGTTATCCTTACTCCCAGGCAACCCAGGTCCTCACAAGTCTTTAGGAAATCCAAAAGGATTATACTGAGCAGCCCAGCCTTACCCACCTTTAGGCAACTCTGATACATTTATGAGACAGGACTTCGGCACGAAGTCACACTAACATTTCTGTTTGCCATGTTTTACTGCCTGTCCACTAATTCTCTTACTTTCATAGTTCCTATTAGTTTTCCCACCACAAGTGTCAAATTCACCAGCCTACAGTTTCCCCTCTCTCCCCTGGAAACCTTTTTAAAAAACTGGCATCATGCTGGTGGCAGCCTTATAACAGCAAGCTGGTTTTAGACAAGAGGTTGCACACTGCCGCATGCAGATGAGCTCTTGCACCCTTACATTATCCTTTAGGAGACCTGGGTGAATATCTTCCAGTCCTGGTGATCTGGTAGTTCTCATTTTGTCTATTCCTTCCATAACGTCTTCTGCAGTCACTTAAGACTGGGCAACTGAATGGGTGACTTCTCGATGATGTGCTAATCAAAGATGAACTCTGCTGTCAGGATCCTTTCCCCTGAAGCGTCCACCCTTTTCCAGATGGTCGGAATGGGGAGCAAACATTCTCACACACCCACTCCCTGCCTACTGAAAATGTATCTTTTTATGCCCACGCTCAGAAGGAAGAAATAGAAGTGCTGCAATTTCAGTATACTCATTTTGTTGTGAATTTATGCGACCTGCTTGCCTTCTGCTTCCCCCACCCCGAAGACTCAGAGACCCAAGCGAGATGCGTTCAGCCACTGCTGGCAGCTGACTGCAGCCGCCGAGGCACGCTGGTGTCGGGTGCTGCATTTCCCCGCTGCTGCACAGCCTGGACCGACCGGGCCGTGGGCTGGTGGTACAGTGCAGCCAAGTCCTCTGTACTGCAGGTCTACTGAAGAGTAAAACTTAGCTGTTACGTAAAATACTTGTGATTCCGTCGGTAGTGCAGAAGATGCCTTTGTTTAGCTTTGATTCCTGCCCTGGAGGATCGCACAAATGAGATGTAAATCCATTCTTATTCCACCGGCAAAGGAGGGTGGATCCTGCCTGGTCTCACATGCCTTTACACACTCGCATTTTAGGGTGGGGTGTTTTTTTCCTGCCTCCCTGACATCACTGTAGCTTAGATCTCTCTCCTTCCTTAGAGGGCTCTTACCCTTTTGAAAAGGCCTAGCTCCACTCCGGTGGCTTTGACAGGAGAAAAAGAATCCCTTCCCGAGCCTCACGCTTACAGGAAAGCCCATGCAGACTTTTTAAATATGTATCATCCCCCTGCCTTTTATCGAGGAAGACTGCTGTGGATTTCCATTGCTTCATTATGCAAAAAATATATAATCAAATATTCTGCCAGCCAAACTGGCTGTGAAAATGAAATGTTACAAGTGACCCAAATAAAATTTAACTGCTATGTTTCTCATTCACTCGTAGCACAGGTACAGCCATCACCAGCTCTGATCCCTGATGACAGATTACAGAAGCAAGATTTCTAGTGTACTTCAGCTGTTTGTTTTTCCTTAGAAATATATAAAACAATTAATTTGGTATAGAGTGATTCAGACACAGGATTCTAATCTGCATTTCTACAACCTTTCAGGAAAACATTTGTTTCAGCCTAAATGGACATAGGTTTGCCACCTGGATGTAATCCTGATGCGATTTCACACTGATTATCAAGGACTTTTACTGTGGCACAGCTGATTGGAGGGGAAGTGGGCTCATAGGTGATTCTGTAGCTGTCTAGGTGGTCTGTAAAAGCATCTTACTTCCTTACGTCTTTATTTTTAATACTAACCAGGATTGTTACATATAATGCCGCAAAACAGAATAAAGGAGTAAGAATATTAAAAATTGGTTTATGTAGCGTAAGCAGCAAGGTGGTGATGAGACCCCGGAGGAGCCTGCTGATCGATTTTGTTGTCAGAGAGCAAGACAATTTCATTGCCAAGAAGCGCTGCTGAGGAGGGGAGAATTGCTAATAGCGCAGCAGCTCCACATAGCATCCATACTTCTGCCTAACCATGTGCTTGGGCAACAGCATGGGCAGCGAAGCATAGAGATACTACCGGTGTCCCCGAGATCAGCTGATGGTTAAACTCAGTACATCCACAATAACCGTCAGTGCCCACCCTCAGGTAAAGGATTTAAATTACATAGAACAAAATGTTGTCAGGAAAGCCTTGTTTTGAAAAGTAAGGCCTGCGTTTACCAGTCCTAGGCCTGATCCCTCACCACACTGCTTCTGCCCTCCTCACCTGCTGGACGGGGAGCCCGTGCTCAGCTTCGTGCCAACCCGCTGCAGTCAGATTCAGGTATTTTAAAGCCTCACCTTGAGCTGATTTCTATCATCAGCTCCAGTCCCACCACGAGTGGAGGGTTTTAGAGAAGATCACAGCCAGTTCCCCACCAGCCGTTAGCCTCCGCCTCCACCCCACTTTCCCCCTTCACTCAGAAGTGCCCGTGCCGAGCTGCTCCTGCGACTCCTCTCTCTTGTCACCAGCTGTCCCTGCAACAGGCAGGTTTCTTTCCCTTTCCTCACCCTTCCGTCCCAGGCCGGGATCCAGGACAGTTTCTCCGCTCTCTAAACGCAAGGGAAGAAGCAAAGACGACCTCTCCTGAGCAGTGTGGAAATGCAGCTGATGCTTTTCACCCTGCATGCACAGGACTTCAGCTTCACGTCTAACATCGGCTGCTAGGAACTTGCAAGTGCACAATGAAATCCATGTACTTGTTTCATCCTCCAAATGGGAATATTTTTGTACTTTCCTACAAGAGCATTACTTGAGGAAAGAAGCTGAGTATTGAGGTTATGAAACAGTCAGTTAACAGTGTTTCCAGAAACACTCGTTCATCTGCTGTTTTTGAAGGACAATTTAAACACTTACACAGCAGCAGCAATTAAAGTGCATCAACTTTTAAGCCAAAAATAGGACACGCTCCTAGCAGTAAACTTTCTTTGTCACTTAATTTTGCAGTTATATTGATTTTTTTTTTTTTAACAGTTTGGGCCACTGTTTACATAAAAGATGGTTTAGAAAGGTACACTATATCAGTTTTCAAATTATTTGCTAATGCATTCCCATACCAATTTCTGTTATCTTTGCTGTCTGTCCCCCTATATTAGGAAGGGACTTTAAACAACTATCCTAATTCCAGAATAAATGAGATAGCAGTGCCAAGATGTATTCCTTCTGTCCAATCCTGCCATTCTCAAAATCACTGAATTGTCCAAATTCATTGCTTTCCAAATTCAATTATTTTCAAAATCCCATTTCACAGTTTCCATTGGGTTTCTTAGACGCATGAGTGACTTTCCAGTCAACACTTAGGCACAGAAAACCATTCAGCAAGAACACCCTACACATGTTCTCTACTCCTAATAAACACATAAATTTCCACCTGCCCTCTGGTAGCTTCACCCAGTGGATAAACAAGACTTTCCCTCTTTCAAAGCCCACAGGAGCCTCCAGAGCCTCCCCAGGAAAGCAACACCTCCACAGCCACCCTGCAGCCAGGTAACCCAACTCTGCATAGAAATGCAGGGTAATTACAGCTTAATTTCAGCAGCAGGCACAACTAATTAACTCACAGACGCTTGCCATCTCCTGGGGGGCAGAGGCAACTCGACTTCACTGGCGAGAGAGGCCCTGTGGGGAAAGTACCGTGAAAAGCTGAGCCTGGGGAAGGTGTTTAAGCCACATGTTAGGTTTTGTTGCAGCTACATCTGTTCTCTTTGCTCTGCAGTCTGTCTCTCCCCATAGCCAGGGATCCTCAGACCTGCTGATTTCAGCTCGGTACCCGAATCATCCTCAGGCTTTCTTCACCTAGGTAGGTGGCAGGCGGGCAGGCATATTGCTGGCCAAACCACCACAAGTGGTGGCTGGCATCCTCGCAGCCAGACTCCCGAGCACCTGAACCACAGCTTCCCTTATGCATGTTCTGCATTGCAGCTTTATCCCTTTCCTAATCAGCCTGGTGCTGCATTCAAATGTCCGACACGCTCCAGGTACCGCTCGTCCATTGGGCACGTACACCTGGCCCTTTCTGGGGTTATCCCACACGTCAAGAACCCTTGTCAGCAAATTATGGTGTGTATGTAGCAAGCCGTGCTGCCAGCCTGGCCAGGTGAACTGCAGCTCCTTTGTTTTCATTAATCTGCTGCCGTTAGCACTACTCACCCCGTGACAGGAATGTGACGTTGTTGCATATCTTTTTGTGATCAGTCTTAGATTTTAGTTACTAATAAAACCGAGCCAGGCTGGAAAATACATTTTTTCACATGGCTGGGAATTGAATGGAGACTAGCTGCTTAACCAGCAAGAAAGCAATTTTATTCTTTCAGGTGCTTTTTCCTTAGCCTAATTGCTAAGGTCTGTTTTATATTTTAATTAATGTTACTTGGTTTGTTCAGGCAGTTTTGACTTGCTTGTTCATCCCTCTGCAGGTAGGAGGTGTACTTTGTGAACACAATCAAGTCTGTTTGTAAGACCAACAGTAAGGAAGTCATATTTTTAAAATAAAGCATCTTGTAACCGCTTAGAAAGTAAATATATAAAGTGTTTTGAAATTGCAATCAGCTAGTCCCCCTACTGAAGCAGAAATTTGTTGGAGGAACAGGGACATTGTCTGAGGGAAACTGAGGAACAGAAGTTTAGTGACACACTGAAAATTTCTGATGGAAAAAAAGACAAATAAAGCAAAGTTGTGATCTGTATTCAATTCAGCCTACCGGAGGTCTGCATGTGTTATCCTCTACAGATCTTTCCCTCCTTAATTATCTCGCCATCTTCAGTGGCTCTCAATCTCAGGGTCACCAAAGCCACTTGCTAGTAACCTGATTGCCAATGACAACAAAAGACTCAGAATTGCCTATTTTGATTATTGTTTCATTTTCATTCAATTCACAGCCAGTCCATAGTGAGAAGGGCTTCTTAATGTCTGTCTGATGACCTGGAAATCCACACCAGTGAGTGAAAATAGCTGCCCCTCAGAAGGAAGTACAAGTCCAGAGCTACTGATCACTTGAGGACCCCCAAACACCAGCGGGAGCTATTTCCTCCTAAGTGGCTGTCCCAGATGTGCACTTATTCCTCAGCCCCTTCTCCATCACCCTCAAGTAATACTTCAGCTTCCTCTGGTGAAGCCGTCTGAAAAATATTTGCTGTGCAAAGATCAAAGAAGCAACAATTAAAACTGGGCGAGGGCGTTGTTGAAGTTTAAAGGAGAAATGCTGGAAGACATTCAGAGAGAGAAATGTAGAGATGATGGGCATGTCGTTTTGCAACACCGGAGCTCTTTTTGATGTGTGATTTCACACGGCCGTAACTGCCGGAAAATTTTCAGAAGACCTTTTCAAACTGAAGTGAGTTTCAGAAATTCTCCAGACTTCCTTAGGCACAGCTCAATCAGGCTTGAGTGGGGAGATGAGAAGGGGAAGGTTAAAAAAAAAAAAGGAACACAGGCCAGTACCCCTCCCTTTGCTTTCTATCATCTTTTCGCTACCCACTTGTCAGGTAATAGCAATGCTGAGACTGCTGCTATTGCAAGCAGCTGGTTTTCTCTGGGCCCTCCAGATCTGGTTGGGATGACAGCCTTACGCAACAAAGCTGCAGGAGCCTGTGAAGAAAACACCGTCAGCTCGGTGCAGGAGGCAGAACTGGCAGTGATTTAATGTGTCTTCCTCGCACAGGCGCCTTCTCGCTGCAGCCTCCACCGAGGTCCCTTAAAGAAGGGCTGCGAGGGAGAAGTGCGTGGGAGAAAGAGGAAAGGTTTGCTAGCTGGCTAGTACCTAGTGCTCCTGTTGAAATATTCAGGGAAAGAAAAAGGCGTGTTCCTTCAACCACCTCTTCTCTTTCATTTCCTGAAACTTGATCTCAGTGGTTTTTATGTGTGAGAACCACTAGCTACCTAGTAATGCCTTTAAGGTATTTAAGGTTTCATCCTCGTGACATACAAACAAGAAGGACATTGATAGTTTCAGGGTGTTAGGGAGAATGAAGTGGTGGGATTGTTGGTAGAAATGGTAACGATCTCATTCACAAGAACTGGTGATGGCCAGAGAGATATGTCTTTTAATGAAAGAATGTAGTACCAACAAATATCTGTAACACGACTCCAAAGAGGTGCTCTGAATGGCTTTTAAATAATTGAAGAGGGAGTTTAGATGCTGCTGAATGGTGATGCTCCGGCTTTCAGGCTAAGTTTTCTGAAGTTTACTACAGACTCCAAAGACGGAGTGCATTCTAGCTTGAAAACAGAGCTGAGCGAGCATCCAGCTGCAGTGGGATCAAAGTTTGTTAATATTTTAATGTTTCTAACATGATGCAGAGTGCATGAAAAGTCTAAGCCTTTGGGACCATCTTGCTTAATTTATGTAGTGAGTCACTACCGAAAAACAAGGCTGTAGTTCTGCCTTCCTGATGGCAGATTGAATTCTGGCTATTCTCTGTAGTCCAATATTGATCACTAAAGCAACATCTTCTTCCCCTTCTACATTTTTAACAAAGAAAATAGAAAATTAATCTGGTTCAGGACAATAATAGGCGATCTTGAAAAGATGTTGGAGCTGACTGTCATTAGCTATACCACTTTTCAGGCCAATGTAGAGATAAATCAGATCAGCATTTGGCAAACAAAAGAGTCATGCTGGCGCTGGAATAATTGCATGCATTGTCAGAAATGCAAGTAAATGCCCTTCAAACATTCAGTCTGCTTAAAGTCAACTCTGGTCTATTTAAAATAGATGTCTATGGAGCAAATATGATCTAGTGAAAAGCAGCACTGCAAGGCATGAATGGGTAACAGTAATCACAAAAAAGCTGGTGTTAGCTGTGCACTTGTGAAGGACTCGACCATTGGACAAGCAGTAGCAGGCTGGCTGCCCAACAGCAGGACACGCAGGTGGATTAGGGAGGGGAGAGACCACTCAGGGCTCTTCTTTGCCCCTAACTATCCCACATAAAAACAGGCAAAGCACTGGTTCTCCAGCTCCATGGGCAGAGGTGTTAGGACAGGAATCTTCCCAGTGAGAGGGTGATGTAGCACAGCTATCTTCTCTACGTAGGAAAAATTTTTGTCAGCCTTAGCCTGGAAGCCTTAGCTCTGCGGTGAGTAGAATGAAGAAGAGCCCAAAGCTCCAGATAGCTTTGGACACTGAAAACCACTGTGCCACCCATGACACGTTTTGGCTCCCCTGCTGTCCCCGCTGCCTCTTTTAATTCCATTTTGCTCAGAGCAAAATGCCAAGGTGAAACCCAGGACAACTCATTTGTGGTCACTCAAATAGTAAGATGCTTCATGAGAAGGGCTGTACCTGTCCTCCTGACAACAACCTTGCTGAAAGTCAGAGATGTCTTGGGTGGCATCCCCCCTCCAAGGAAGTCTGTATGGACCACACTGCATTGCAGTAGCTACTGCTTTCCCCTCCCAATACACAATATGGGGCATTAGGGGAAGATCTGTGCAGTGAGCATTTGGATTCAGTTCCAGTTTCTGGTCTCTCAAAGCAATGAGCTGTCTCGTCCTGCCCTTCAACATTTAGTTGGTGGGATGGAAGCGAAGTGCTGGGTTCCACGGTTAGGGTGGGACCTTGTCACTTTCTGAAGTGACTTGAATGCAAGCAAAGGCTATGAGTTTGGCTTGGTCACCAGCCCCAGAACCATCTCATTCATACAGCTGCTGCTGGCCAAGCTATAAACTGAATTCTGCTACCTTAGGTGAGTGTCTTGGTTTCAGCTGGGATAGAGTTAATTTTCTTCCTAGTAGCTGGTACAGTGCTGTGTTTTGGATTTAGGACCAGAACAATGTTGATAACACACCGATGTTTTAGTTGTTGCTGAGTAGTGTTTATACTAAGTCAAGGACTTTTCAGCTTCTCATACTCTGCCAGCGAGGAGGTGCACAAGAAGCTGGGAGGGGGCACAGCCAGGACAGCTGACCCAAACTGGCCAAAGGGATATTCCGTATATGCTCAGTATATAAGCTGGGGGGAGTTGGCCGGGGGCAGCGACTGCTGCTCGGGGACTGGCTGGGCATCGGTCAGTGGGTGGTGAGCGGTTGCATCACTTGTTTTTGGGGTTTTTTTCCCCGTTTTTTCCCCCCGTTCCCCCCCCCCTTGTCATTGTTTTCTTACCTTTGCTCTTCTGATTCTCTCCCCCATCCCACCAGGGGGGAGGGTAAGCGAGCAGCTGTGTGGTGCTTAGTTGCCAGCTGGGGTTTAACCACGACAGTGAGCTTTAAGGCTCAAAGAAGAAAAAGGGAAAGCAGATTGATGTTTTCCTATTTCTGATAAGGCAACAGACCTCAATATATCAGCCAGTCTTTTAATGTCACAAATAAAGAAGCAAAAATTGCACAGTTCCACATGTACCAGAATGACTGGCTTTTACCTCATTATAAAAGACTATACAGTGATATAAGTTTTTATCCTAGTTTGAAAAGACAAAAGAATCTGATGATTTTGTTACAGCTCTGCTCATCCCATCACAACATGATTCCCCAGAAAGTTTCACTAAGAGTGATACATTATTCTGTTTGTGTCATGAAAGACTATCACATCTCAGAGATGTTGCAACATGACATTGGTTTGGTGTTTGAGAAAGACTTCATAGCAGCTAGACAAGCCCAGGGCTTTAGGAAACAGAACTACACTGTGTAGGGGCCAGCTAATCCTGTGGCAACCTGGAGATTGCTATTGCCTGATGCTTTTAAAGAAGCAACAATCATTGATCTGGGCCCCCAGTGGATCTCCCAGAATAGCCTGGTACTGACTATCCTACTGGAAAAGAGAAGAGCACAGCCAAAACCCTGCAAGCATCTGGCACCAACGTGCCTCCACATGTCATGAATGCCTGCTAGCAAAGCTTCATATGGCCATTATCCTATGAAAGGTTCATTTGCATATCTGTGCCACTTGGGAAGTGAATATTGTTTATATTAGCCAACAGCTGACGACAAAAAAAAGAGAATGTCTGCCTGGGACAAGGTGTGCTTTCTGGAGCAGGTGAATCAGTCATCTGCAGACACACTGCCATGAGACATGTCAAACTGCTTTGAGATTCAAACATGGGAACGGCGTCGCAGTCAAAGTCATAACTCCGGCCAGTTTCAGATGCCACCCTGTTGACAAAATATTGTACATGCCTAAAAAAGGGTTTCCACCGGCCAGAATGGTGAGTGAGCAGCTGCGGTACAAGGTGGGAAGATGTCTGTAAGAAAAAGACCCCAAAGAAGAACGACCCTAAGCCCCCGCAGCCCAGCTGTAGAAAGACCAGGCTTGTCACCACCGCTAGCTGAGGGGATGGTGCAGAATATGAATCTCAGATCCAAAAGCACATCAACCTCCACATTAACCTCTGAGCCTGCTGCACCAGCAGTGCTGTCAAGAGCTACTCCTATCACAGGGTAAAATACGTCCCAGTGACTCAGAGAGCGCATATGGCACCTTGAGAAGAAAACAGGGATACAAGAGCTTCTTCAAAAGCATATGTTCACCTTTCTCCCACACCTACGCAGAAGCGCAAGGTGCAAAACAGGCTCCACACACACATCGTCGTCATTGCCACAGCAGAGTACGGTCTGCTCCCAGGCAGGGAGGGGGTTTTGCAACCACTGAGCTCTTAGGCAAATCTCAAAACTCCGCGACGTCTTCGTCTTCATTTGTTGTGGTTCTGCCACAGTGAAGCTGTGCTTGGGCTGAAATCAGGCTTTTTTGCCTCGTTTGGGCTGGCTCTTTGCCTGTGTCTGGGATACCAGTTCTCACCCTCAATCAAACAGCCATTGGAGAGGAGGGATAGGGACAACTCCGGGCAATGTTTTTCTAAGATTTGCTTCCTCTTAGAGGCAAATCAAAAAACAAACTTTCATTTGTTTCCTCGAGACATGTGGAGACAAGTGGGTACTGCCCTTTTTATGTGACTTCTCTCAGTGGTTAGTAGGCCACATTTTGGTGTCTTATAGATGATCACCAGGCAACCCTGACACCACCATAACAGACCAAGTCTCTAAGACCAACAGCACAATCTTGCAAGCTCTTCCTTGCTTTTGGAGAACCTCTTTTAGCCACATTATAGTGAGCGAGTTGTGGAGGAGCAAGGAGATGTTTCAAACTTCATTTGCTTTTAAAAAGATCTTCCTGGCTAACAGAGTGCTGCCACGGAAAAAAAAACCCACAAGTCACAGCACTGTTCAGTAACTCAGCAGGGTACAATAATTCCCTCTATGTTATGCAAAAGGACAAGCTGAACAGCTACAGCACTTTCTTCTGGACTTAAAAATCTATGATTTGTTTGTTTTTAAATCTGTAAAATCCTATGGAGACTTTTTCCTCCCCGCTAATTTTGTTGGCAAGGTCAACTGGAAAAGGTTTCCAGCATCTGTCACGTCTGTTGGGAGGCCTTCCACACGGTGTGAAAACCCCTCTCCTGACGTGGCTGGAAAGGCTCTCACCGAACCACAGAAGTCACTCACCAGCCTCCTCTATTTTTACTGAGTCAATAAAGGAAATTCTCACCACCGTGATTGACTGATTCTTTGACAGAGCTGCAAAGACGCAGGAGGCATAATATCAGCTGCTGTGCAGCCTTCCCAAACATATGCTGCCAGTACCTTCAGTCTTGGGTTGCAGCTACCGTGTTATTTTAGTATTAGGTTTATCCTTTAACAGCAAGTGCTAGTCGTTCCACACGGCATGGCGATTCTGAGTCCCCTGACACTTGTCACTGCAGACAAGAACAATATTAGAAAAATCAATTTATGACTTAAATGAGGAAAGAATAAAACAGTCCAAAGGCAAGAAGCTGTGCTCTGTCACAAATACCCAAAAGACAGCATTAAATTCACATCACATGCCTTAAATGCTTCAAATAAGAAAGTTTTGACTTGCTTCAAAGCAAAACAAAAAAATTTGCCAGCACTTTAAATAAGCAGTTTGGTTTACTAGGCACTCCCAGACAAATATTAATAAATTAAAAGGTGCAAAAAGAATAATAAATACTTCTTTATTGGTAGAAATATTGTAGTGCTGGGGAAGAGGCAATAAGTTTGATGAAAGGAAAAGTACAGCTCCCATAAAAGGGACACTTAACTACAGCAGGACTCTTCAGACTGGAAAAGAAATCTTTGGGTGGGGAATATGCTAGAGGTCTATAAAATCAGGAATGACATGGAGACAGAGAGAAACAACTAATCCTTTTCTTCTCTGGTACAGTAACAAGCAGGCATTAAATCTTCCAAACAAACAAGAGATGCATCTTCTTATTGGCACAGGGTTAACCTGGGGAATTCTTTCCCACTAATCACTGGGGTAATTACGGGTTTGCATGGATTCAAAAAGCAACTGGACAAACCCATGGAAGGAAAAAGAAGTTCATCGACAGCTAATAGGCACAAGGACACTTCCTCTGGTTTAAGATGTTCCTGAAACATAATTCACTGGAGTTTGGGAGAGTTTCACCATATGACAATATGGTGACAAAGTAACAACTTCAACAAATTAAAGTAAGAAAATTACAAATTTTTTATATCTTCTTCAGATGGAGATGTTGGGATGAGGGAGAATGTATATAACAGACAATAAGACCCTCTGTAATTAGGAGGTGCTCATAATTTTCTGAAGTTGTACAGAGAGTTTCCCAACTGCAGGACCAAAACAAAAGAAAGGATGCTTTCAAAATCAGCATTTCATGATGAGAAATGCTTATCACTGAAACACTGCATTTAAACAACTCGGAGGAGACCAAATACCTGTCTTTGAGTATATTTGTAATTTATTTTGAATTTTCGGGTATACATGGCAGGTGCTGGAGACGCACACTTATCCTTTTCCTTATATTGCCACCTGGTGGTCCTAGGCATATGGAAGCAATAAACTCACCGATTTTTCAGTAAAATGACCACAGTTTAAACATTTTAAATGACATCCATTTCTTTTCCTCTGAGATAGAAGACAAGTACTTTTTTAATACAGAATGTGTAGGGGTGAGGGGCTGTTTGGTTTTACCACCGATACGATACGATAGTTCCTGTGTGTAGTGTAGTCAGCTCTTGATTATCTAAATAAATGGCTGCACTGGCCACCCCAGGTCACAGGGAAATGGTTAATATGGATTGCAGCTCTGCTGTGGGCTCTGGACGCCCGCTTGGGCTGGGTGCCGTGCTCCCCCCACTCAGCCAGAGGGCAGGAGGAGAGCAGAGCTTCCAGCCAGAGCCAAACCATCATCTCTTCCTTCTGCCCTTTCCACCTCGCCAGTGGTGGAAACACAGCGCAAGGATATTTAACTAGTATGAAAGAGGCTCTTTGGTTCCCAGAAGCAGCATAGCCACATGGTCGGAGCAATGTCCGAGTTCACGTCTCATGGAGATGTCGGAGTACATTGCACAGTGAGTACAGGGAAGGTGTTAAAATCTGCAGCCCTCAGTCTCAGGCTTGCATTGCCACCACACGCAGTCAAGTGCACTCAAAAGAATATTGTAGGAAAGGGACATTATAAGGCTAGTTTAAAGAAGAAAGCATTAAAGACTTGGACTTCATAGGGCAGGAAATTGTACAATAGACTTTAGACTGGTCTATTGTAACGAGGCCACGTGTACTGGTCCAGTTTTGGGTTCCCCACTACAGGAGAGATGTTGTTAAACTGGAGCAAGTGTAGCAGAGGGCCGCCAAGGTGGTGAGGGAGCTGGAGCAGTTGCCCAGTGAGGGGAGGCAGAGGAACAGGGCTGGTTCAGCCTGGGGAAAAGAGGGCTTTAGGGGCACCTGGCAGCAGCCTTCTGATACCTAGGAGGAGGCTGTGAAGAAGATGGAGCCCAGCTCTTCACAGTGGTGAGTTGCAGGAAGATGAGAGACAGTGTGTAAGCTGAAACAAGAGAGGTTCAGAGCTGACATAAGAAGAAACTTTTTCACCATGAAGACAGTCAGCAGTGAAACAGGTTGCTCAGAGAGGCTGCACATCCTTCAAGATTTTCAAGACCAGACAGGATGAAGCTCTGAGCAGCCTGGTCTGATCTCATAGCTGACCCTGCCTGGAGCAGAAGTTTGGACTAGATACTTCCTGAGCTCCCTTCCAATTTTAATAATCCCATGATCCTATTGCTCTGTGAACCACAATCTGTTTTTATTTCAGTTAACAAAAGCTCTGTGCTAACAATTTTTAGTACTACTAACCTACGGAAATGCACTTTTGAGCAATTAATGGGAATTGCAGAATTTCACATCCCAGCCATAACTCCTGTTTTGAGCTATGATAATACTTTTTACATGATAAAACATACCCAAATTCTTTTTAATCGGTAGAAAAAGTTGAAGCTGTCCTTTGCCTAGCAGTAGCTAACCAAAACCAGCATTTACACCTTTTCATTGGCTTTACCAGACTACACTACTTGTAGCTATAACTATAGGGGTGGTCTACCAGCCTGAATCAATGCTCACCAGCTGTAGAGGGGCTCCCACCTCAACTAATCCCAATGGGCTTAGTGAACTGGAACTGTTACTGAAAGCACAGCAACGTTTGCGATACAGAGAGACTGTATGCACACACCGAAGAAGGAAAGTTTGACCAAGGCACCCATGGTAGGTTCCTACATCGCACCTTTAGTGCCTGTGTAGGTTGGACAGACCCACCCTGAAGACATACGCAAAGCAACTTACAGGCACCTCAGGTGCTTCCCTGCACTGCAGCATTTTCAACCTCCCTGGCTGAACCTCTTCTGCAGAGAAAGTGAAACATGCAGCACAGCTCAGTGCTCTCTGCTGACAGTGGCGAAGGCTTGTAGCATGCAGAGAATCGATAGGCGACTGCCCTGTATAGGACTGCCTGCCACGTCAGAGCAAAGAGCTGAAAACAGCAGAAAGCTCCTATGCTCTAAAAAGAGTGTCTGTGGAGTACAGATATTCTCTCTGAGATGTACATCTTTATATGCAAACTTCTAGGATGGAGACTCTACAAGATTATGAAATGGAAAGGCAAACATAACGATTGCTTTATCTTGAAAAGCACTAGGAGAGCTTCCCTTGGGGAGACTGCAGTCAATTCATTTTTGCAGAGGAGAAAAATTCCCCCCGGTGGCAGGTAGACAACTTACGCTTCAGCAAGGGAGAGAGGGTATGCTGCTCACACATACGCCAGTAATTTGCTGTCAGGGAAAAAGGAGGTAATGAGACTGGACAGCCTGTGTAAATACCAAAAGCCCAAAACCTAGCAAAGGAAGAATCAGACAGAGAAACATAAAGGCAGAAGAGAAAATACCAAGAGGATGTTATACTTGGTATGTATAAACTCCCTTAGGATCATGTATTAAAAAGCATAGGATTATCTTATAAGAACAACAGGAAGAGAGAAGAGGATGTTGAGAAAATAAGGATTGATTATGTGAGGATTTAGGGGCCCGCAAGAATGGAGAAGGGACTAAGAAGGCAAAACGCCTTCTTAGAAGAGTGGGTGAGTAAAGAGAGAAAAGGCTCAGAAAAAACCACAAGATCACGCACCCTTGTTTGCACGAGCTCTTGTTTCAAGGGGAAATAGCTCCTCTGCAGTAAAAATTCTGGTTGCTGCATCCCTTGTTATTTCAGTTGGGATCAGCTGGAGTCTATATAAGGGTGACACTACCATAACACGGCAGTTACCTCAGGCATAACACCTCCTTTCCTCTCGTCTGTACAGCAGCAATGTTGGCTGAATCACATACACACCAATTATATGGAGCGGCTCTCTTAGAGGACTTCAAGTCCAGGGCACGCCTGGTTGGTACAGCTACCCCAGGGTACTGGAGCTAACCCCATTATTGTGGCACAGCATCGGGCTTTGTCATATGACCTACCCTAAATTCCTTCCAGAAAGAGTGGGAGATCATTTTTAGTTTTATCACTGCGCTACAGCATAGATGAGTTACCACAGAAAATTAAACGGTGATGCTGGCAAAGTTTGAAAATGTCATTGAACACAAACTATTTGAATACAGTCACCAGAGCTGGTCACACAAGGTAAGAGCAGGAGCTGTGCTTGAGCGTGAGCATCAGGGACTGGCAAAGGGAGCCTGTAGCCCTCCAGGCTTTCTACCAGAAAAGGCAGAAGCAGGATAAGGGGAATCTGGTGGTTGGCATGGGCACAAAGGCAGCCCCTGGCTGGGGAAGAGGAGTGTCTGAAGGAAGGTCCCACAACTGTACGAGCATGTGCCGGTACACAGGGCAAAAGTGGGAATGGTTGGAGGGTCAAGGGCTGGGAAAGTCATGGGGTAAACACGCTGCCCTGCCACCTCAAAATTACCACTGTAGACCCTGATAAAAGTACTGCTGGTAAAATAGCAATAGTAGAGCATTGCTAAACTGTGCTCAACAACTCCCACCTCCAACAGCTTCCTACTGCACTAAAGGCAAATTCGGATTTTTGTACTGTCAGAGATTTTGTCTCATCCTTTGTACAGCTCCAGATGCTCCTTAAAACAGAGCAAGCAATATTTTTGCTGCCCATTTCAGTTATTTTAAAGTTTTCTTATTTGCAACAGCCACTTCTTCTTTAAAGTGAGATTCGAGTCTAAATGAGGACACAGCTGTTTCCTCCTCTTCCCTCATCTCCGCAATAGCTGCAATCGGCAGTGAGCCTCGGAGCATTCTCATCTCTTCCCGTTAAATATTTGGGAAAACAGAGATTACTCAGAGTTGCCAAAGTGATGTTTTCAATAGCTGAGCGCTCAATAATTGACTTCCTTGAAATTTTCACCAGCTTCTAGTCACTTCTGGAGTCCCAGCCCACAAGACAGATGACAGCAGAATAATATACTTTTTTTTTTTTTAAGGCTTAGCATAACATCATACTTTTTTTTTTTTTTTTTTAAGGCTTAGCATAACATGGAACCTGTTCCTTCTTTCCCATTTCATAACTGAAAAATGGGCACAATCGATAGCTCACTGCTGGCAGCAGTGTTGAGAGAGCCTGCCACGTGGAGCCCAGGCAGGTGTTCCTGGGGCTGTCAGCATCTCTCATCTTCCCAGTTTACACAAGCAGCTCATTTTGTCCTCCAGGTCCCAGTGCACCCCACAGCACCCTCACTACTAAAGTCGGTGTTAGCCTGCCTTTTTGGTCCAACACGGACTTGAGGATGCCTACGTTTTGGACTGACAGATTTAAGATGGCTTTGAATACTCTCAGTAAACATTTGATTTTGGTTATAGAACTCAGATTATAAACAAGACCCAGGCCATTTCTTGCTTTCTTTTTCAGAGATGCCTCTCCAGTAGGACAAGACAATCCTACTCCTTTAAGTCTGACTACATAAAACAGTTTGTTCATATCCTCGGCCATGAGGTCTCCACAAAACAGCATAATGCCAGTAAAATATTTTCGATAGTGTGTATCCAAAATATTGATGGGATGGCTTTACTTCAAATATATCACAAGGTATTAGAATATTCTTTGTAAACCTTTAGTTTTTCCCATCAATTTTTTCAACTCCATTTTCAATGGCACTGTACAATGAGCAGAGAATTTCAGAGCACCGTGTCCATTGCCAACAACACATTTCTTAAAGTAGTATTTCAGACTAGTCCAGAGGACTACAGTTTATTACACTTTCTTCTAGTGCATAATGTTTTATAATCAGTAAAAATAATTTTCATTTTCAGTTACTTACTTGACTAGTCTCAAGTCTTAAGTTTTGATCTTTAAATAATTCTAGAGCTTCACTTTCAGTACCAGAAGATGCATAAGGGCTCTTGCATGTTCACTAAAACAAAGGAAAAAGCCTCAGAGAAACTACAAACTGTGTTCTCCTTGACCTTCCTGTAACTCTTTAATTTGTAAGTTTAAAGAAGTCTTTAAACATCTTTGCTCTGCGATAAAAGGACTTTTTTTGTCCAGGTAAAGATGCCAAAATTGAGATTTCCCCCTGCAGAACATGACACACTCCTTTCTAGTGGTGCGCTTTCCAGGTGGTTGTTAATGGGACACCTGGGAGAGGCTAATGGCACCAGCTTGTTTACATTGCCTTTGAATCAGGTAGGGGGAGATAAAGCAGCAATTTAACTTTACAATGAAAATTTGAGGGGGAATAAACACTACAGTGCGTAGTATTTGAAAGCAGATGCCACCGAAATTCAGACTGGGATGATTACAGGCTTTTGAAATATATTTATGGCTATAATTGAGGCAGAAAGATGCAACAGCTCATATT
>NW_008795036.1:135176-148021 GCF_000699145.1 Aptenodytes forsteri
ATATTTTAAACTGAAAAAAAAAAAATCTGGAAACCCAACTGCAGTGTAGGAAGCAATTTGCTTCTTGGAATTGAGAATTGAGGATAAAAGCTGATACCGCTATTGTGATATTTTCCAACAGCAACCATATGGACAAAGCAATAAACCGGTTTTAAAACTAGATGTTCTGTGTTGTTTTTCTCTTGGTGCCGTGCAAGCTTTACCTCTATTGGTAAAGACCATCATAATCTGGAAACTTACTCACCAACTGCAGTGTAGGAAGCAATTTGCTTCCTGGAATTGAGATTTTGGGATAAAAGCTGATACCGCTATTGTGATATTTTCCAACAGCAACCATATGGACAAAGCAATAAACCGGTTTTAAAACTAGATGTTCTGTGTTGTTTTTCTCTTGGTGCCGTGCAAGCTTTACCTCTATTGGTAAAGACCATCATAAAAAGAGACAATTAAAGCATTAATTGCATAATGGCAAAATATGAGGTGAGTGTTGGCATTTTGTCAGAGCTTTAGGTGCGTATTTGTAAATTGGCTTTAAGTTTTTACCCTGGTCTCTTAAAAGTACACCGATCTTGTTTCTCAGTTTACACACATGGACACACATCCTTATGCGTAATTTTAATCAGCTGGATCACTTCAACTCAGGTCTGTCTGAAAGGTAGTGTTCAAAGGTAAAAATCCACAGATTTTATAGGCTTGAGATATAAGAAAAAAATTCCATGAGTGTCTAGGCAAGAAGCTGCACCTTGAACTCACATGCTGGAGATGAAAATCCACAAATAACAGCTGTAAAAAGTAACTGTTCACAGGAAAACTAATGAAAACTTACAACCTGCAAAGAGCCCCAATCTGTGGAAAACAAGGCCTCATCTGCATCAGTGCTTATGGCAACATTTAATTAAATGTACGCTATTATTTAGCGGTAAGGTACACGAGCGCATACGTCAATCAGCCCACGGTACTTCAGAAAGTAGCACTTGAGGGCTGCAGAAGCGCTACGCAGCGCAGCTCTCTAAACCCGCATAGACCCAGTTCTGAGCACTTCGGATCCAAAGGTTAGTTAAAAAAACTGGACAGTAAAGTGTAAATAGCACTATGGAGAGCCTCAGTTTACAGGGGATGCTGCATCAGCTTTGTATCCTGCTAGGTCACAGAGGTTTAGAATAAACACGCTGCCCTTGTCCAAGCCGGTCACAGAAATGAAGACAGAAACTCAGAAATATGTAACACTACTAGAGTCAGAAATTCATGCGGAGGATTAGGCTGCTATAGAGAGGTGCATTTTGACCTGTACCATTTGCCTCTGGGCTTTCACCACTGGAATAGCGCCCTTATGCCTTACCTTAGGACCGGCAGGAAAGAGCAAAGCTGGGACCACCATGACTCCAGACAGCAAGTTTTCACCTCTGACCATTGGACGTGATCTTGCATCACATTGTTATGGGAAAACAAATGCAGTATCGGAGAGGCTGTGTGGTGAAGAGTTGGAGCTTCCTAAGATTGGAGTTGGCAGGGCTTATTTGGTAGTCTTGAAGATAAATGGGAAGAAATAAATAAGATTACACTTAACCTCAACTTTGTTTTCACTGTATGACATTGAACTACCTGCTATAAAGAGGGTGATACAAGCAACTTGCAAAGTAGAGAGGCTAACTCCATCTTCCAAAATACACCTGAGCGCAATTAGAGTTTTCATTTAAGGGAGGCCATGAAAAATAATCACGTTTTTAGGAAAAAGGAAAAAAAAAAAAAAGGATGGGTAGGAATGGAAAGAGGTATGGCACTTCACAAGAGAGAACAGCAATGACAGAGCACTGGGGAAACATAGAAGAAAATGCAGAAATAAAGATAAATATATATAGCAGTTAGACATCTTGGTAGGTAAACAGGACTACGGTCAGGTCAGTCACGTAAATATGACTGAAGCCGTAATTTTTTTTTTTTTAATGTATGAAATAGTACATGAATGTATGCACTATTTTTAATGACAAATAGTCTCTCTGAGTAAGCATATACAAAAGAAAAGCACATGGAAGATAATAAAAGCAATAGCCATTCAGTGGACAAAAACAACAGTAGATTCTTTCAAATAAAAACCTAATTAAGACAGGTTTTGGGATTCCAGCAATATTCAATCAAACCTATAAAACAAGAATAATGAAGTAGAATTAAAATAGTAAATGTCTGGCAAATGCTTGCTTTTCTCCATTTTTTACAACAAAGAAACCAAACAAAAGAGAAAACAAATTTTCTAGGGACTCTTATAATAATCTCAAAGGGTACTATTTTGCTGTTTAAAGAACTCTGTTCTTCATTAGGCAGCCAATGCTACCCCCAAAATGATCGCTAAAATTACACTGATTTTTTCTGATATTAGTTGAGATAATGAAATCAGTACCTGACTTGTCATCCCAATGCTGATTTACATGCTGGTTTGAAAAGACTTTAGTGGGTTTACTGAAAAGATAAAGGCATATGTAAAAGTCACACCCACTAAACGCATAGTAAAGTGATATGTGAACAAAGATAACATCGTACATAAAAAATATTAATCATGTGTCGAAGTGTCTCTTGACAACCTCTAACTTAATTGAAAATAAAGTGTCTATTACAAACATTTAGACTTGGGAGATCAACAGATTAATCTGATGTATTTGAATTTGGAACAATGAGGTATATTCTTCAATGTGATTGAGTCACAAAAATCCCAGGGGTAATGGAATGGATTACTAAATCATGTAATAGCTGATGCTCATTTAATGACAGCATTTCACAGAACAAGAGGGACTATATGACGTTTCACTCTTGCCTACAGGCAAGAGGGGCTGCAAGGCAAGATGTACTAGTATTGGAAAGTATTATCCAGTATAATCATCAAATTGCAGGTAAGATACCAATTACAGTTGTGACATAGAATAAATTTCCACTTTTGGCAACTTTTTGAAGCCTCATGAGTGATAAGTTATGTCTTCCTTTTGCCAGGATACGGTCTATAGCTGTTTAAAAGTTCACAAACAAGTAAAATACACTACTCAAATGCTTAAAGCACACACGTAAGGAAAGCACGGGGTACTACAAGTAAAACATAGCAAAGCATCTTTATTAAGAAGTCAGGTTTTTATTCCCCTAAGTGATTTTAAAGAACGATTTTTTTAATGCTGAAAAACAGAATTGAAAATAAAAAGCTAAAATGTAAAAACCTTTAAAACATGAACTATAATTACTCTGAAAAAGAGTTTGGCCCACTCTGAAAGAACTGTTCTTTATCTAAAGATGCAACACAGTAAAAAGTTGAGCACAATTCCAAGTATTTCTGCACTACCAGTTCGGGTAGCAAGTGGTTCTGGAACAAAAATAATTTCACTCCCAAAATTTAACTGATTTCTAATTAGACTTTGGAATTGGAGACGGACCTGCTGAGGTCTACTATCACTCTATTTAAATTACAAGACAACCAGACAAATAAGTTAACTGGTTCAACTTCTCACCAGAGTAGGTAAGGAGCACTCAAAAGTCAGGAAGAGTCCAAAAGCAGTATAAGGAATGGCTGCCACCTTTCAGCTCCTGCCTACTGATATTTGTAAGCTTTTTCCAGCCCAAACTGTAGAAGATAGCCCTCAAGCAGAGTAGGAGGTGGCTTTTCTATAGCACTCTGCTCAGAAAGGGCTCACAGGTACACAGAGGAGACACCAGAAGATTTAAGTGGTTTGTGAGTTAGGCTTTAAGCCCCACATGACCAAGAAGCACGAGCCCAGCACTCTGTGCAGCAGAAGAGAGAGGAATCTAGACAGGAAAAAGAAACAAGCAGGCCTGTCCAAGCATGCAGACACAAACTACTCCTTCTAAAGTAAGGCGGTCTAAGACTTGGACAAGGCCGTAATACACATTCAGAAGGCAATCAGAGAAGGCTGTGTATTTAACTCTGATCTCTGGTTAACCGCACATGCTTAAACACGCAGTGTCAGCACTGGCAGGTCAACTGATAGTTGAGTTTAATAGGAATAAGGAGTTCAAAACAATTCAGTACTGCACTCACAATCCCAAGCACAGAAGAACCCAAGTACTGGCAGCTTCCCACCCACCCCTGGAGTCACAGTGAACAAAGCTTTCTCATTATTCTTCTCCCATCCCTCAGTTCCAGGATATTCACCAACCAAAACATATAAAATACTTCATATTCCTGGAACTGCAGAATTAGAAAAATATTTGACATTTCAAACTGCCACAAAAGTTGCTTTAATAAGTTACATGTCGGATGTTTCACTTTCCACAGCAGAAAACAGAAAATTCAACAATCAAAATGGTTAAAACTGAAATAAAATGTTGTGAATCTGTTTTGCAGACAGGCCTGCTGTCTTTGCTAAAGAGCAAATCTATTGACATTGAATATCTTAACACAGTGATCAGCTCCACAACTTGCAAGCTGCAACCACTCGCTGCTGTTCTGATCATTATGTCCAGCTCTGCCCACATGATGTCTCCAACATAAACGTTTCACAGCAAGAGCATGACTTTGGCTGCAACGAAAAGAAATCCATACAAAATATCAAACACAGTTGGGCATGAGAGTGTAAACATCAACATTTATATAATTAGTACTCTTCTTTTAACACTACCAACTGAGGAAAAACTGACTTGTGACAACCAGCAGGTATTAAGTTCTTAAAATAAGTAGGGCCATTAACAGTAATGACATTTTATCCTCTCACTCATCAATAATTTAAACAGCTATTGATTTCAAGTTTTACCACATTAAGCTGCAGGTCTAGTGTCTCAGTTACTGAGATATGACAGATTTCTGGCTTTTAGGCTGCAATTTCCTGTTACCTGGTGTCTCTTTCCAATTCACTTCAAGCACACACAGGCCAAAGTCACCATCAACTTTCATTTCTGGTGGTACCAATGCCAGTATGTGAAGGAAGAATCTAGGAGAGTGTTCCAAGTGAAACATTCAAAGTCTCTCCACAGAGAGTTTCTCTAGCTGTCACTGCACCAGCACCACATACAGCTTGTCATTCCTTTGGTTTCTGCTAGAAGCTGTTCTTGAAAACTTTCTTTCATCCACTCCAAAATGTTCTGCTGATGTATATAGACAGTGATTCTTTTCCCCCCTCTTCAGTGTTTTCTATCATCTTATTTTATGGCTAAAGGTAACAAAGCTTTTGGGTTTTTGTTTTGTTTTTTTAAGTGGGGCCAACAAAGGGTAATACTTCTCAAAGCATTTGCATAGCATGAAGTATTTGGGGGTTTAACCCCCCCTCCCTTGGTTTTCATTGGGGTTTGTTGTTTTCTTTAATAAAATTATTGGTTAGTTAGATTTATTTCCAGGTTTTGCTTAAAGACATCTTTAGACTTTCAGGAATCAGCCTTTTCCTAAAAGGATAACAATTTTTTATGTACAAATAAACCATTTTCATATAATTTTTTATTATAAGAACAGAACTCCAGCACTATCAGTCTCAAGAATAATATTTCCTTGCTCCTAACTTACTTCAAAAGACATACCTGTTACCCATCTCAACACACGTGGTCCAATCAGCTAGCGCCGTTTCTTGCCCGCTCTGCTTCCATGTGTACAAGATAATCTTCCCATTCTCTAAGCCTACTGCAACAATATATCTATCAAGAGAACAACTGCATTAGTGCTGAAAGAGATTACAGTGGGCAGCGCAGTGAAGCCGGCTCTAATGCAAACTGGAAAGAACTATCAAACACTGCATTGCACCTTGCCCTTCAAATCAGTATTTACTTTTTCATGAAAAAATGTCGCAATTCAATTCAAAGCTTCTTCATAAAACGTGAGCAAAGAAGAAACCTGCAAAATCTATTCGGTTAGGAAAAAAATAAGGAGCTTATTACAGCATCAGACCAGTCAATATTGTTGGAAGAATGAATGTGTTTCAGGTGCATTAGTGCCTCCCTCCCCTCTTTTTTTTTTTTTTCCTGTTTACACCGTTTGGAGAAGTCACCATACACCTGAAAAGAAGGCTAGGAAATAAAAAAGGAGAGTTAATTCAGTTCAAAGAATGATCAAAATATTTGACAGGTAGATCTTAGTCAGTTTTCTGTGGCTAAAGAGCTCCTAAAGGGAAAAAAAAATACTGATTTCAAATTAAACACAAAACAGCATTACAGAAAACTAGCAATACCTTCCATCAGGAGTAAGCACACGGTTGATACTAACAGCAGTAACAGAGTCCCCGGCATCCAGTACTGTTGAACAAGGCTTGACTGAATCCAACATATTCCCTTCAGTAGTAACAGATAAATCGCACTGGCCCCAGACAATGACCTGTAAGAAAGAGAATCAGCTAGGAATTTTCACTTTAATCTTTTCGTAAATGCATTTACAAAAACATAAGGAATAACTTAGTTAAAATACTCCCAGGGCACAGAACAAAGTGGATGACCCCTAAAATAGTAAAAAATGTCTATCTACAAAGATTCGACTTTTTAGACAGTCTGTCTGATTTCATTAAAGATACTGACAACAAAAACAGATTCTGTTATGAAAGTTAAAGCAAAACTTAAGAGGCCCATAAGAGTTGTGTGACATATGCTTGTCTTACTGCATGAAAAAAGGGAGGAAGTCCAACTAGCAGACCACAGTCTCGTACATACATATTCAAACACTTTATTTAGCATACGAAAGTCTCACTGGTTTCTGTGGTAATACACACAATAAGCTTTTTGTGTATTTATAGAATATGTGTTCATTAGAACACTGCATTTGCTAATCTAAAATACATTTAAAATAATTCCTGAGTTTTCAAATTCCTTTTATATTAATTACCTTTTTGTCCCGACTGCCACTGCCAGTAAACTTGCTATCTGGTGTCCAATCACAAGACCAAATGATTCGACTGTGAACAGCTGTATTTTTGTCTGTGTGTGCACAGCAACTGAAAACTGGTCCTGGAATAAAACATATAGAGGAAACCCCTTGCTTCAATTACTCTACATATTAAAAGTAATTGTTACTCTTACCTACTCTATGTAAGAACTGCAGGAATACTCGGACATTGTTCCACTCATCTTTAAAGCAACTGGGAATACTTAGCACCACATAAATATTTTTTTCCAACACTTACCACAGTGATAATTAGCACCTGTTCAAGACCGTATCAGTCAGCCCTTATAGCACTAAAACAGTAGGAACAGTTTGATCTTTTACACACATACCTGTTTCAGAAGAATTTAAGTCGAAGTATAAGACCTTCAGGTTCTTTCTATACAAGTTTTTCGTAAGAACACTGACTTCAAAAGTTTTAGTATAGTGCGTTTACCATGTGTACACGTATCCCCAATAATTTCACTACAGTTCCTATTTACCAGTAAAGCCCCAAGAGCTCAAATCATAATGATCTAATCGTAAAGATTAATCTGTTCCCAAAGAGACAAGCTGCCATTTCAACATGCATGCAATCAGGCAATAAATCTGATCAGCAGATGAGTAAATGGGAATGATTTTCCTAAGTAGAAAAGGCTGTCATTTTGGAGCACAGGCTTTGAATAACCACTTCTTAGGATGCCAATACCAGCAGTTTTGCTTTACACTGATAATGATGTTCTTTGTAGACAGAAAAGCTATTGATGAACAGATGAAAAGAAGATTTCCTTTACTTCCGATGAGAATTCATACTCCTTATCCTGAAGCAATGTGTAACTATTGTGGACAATATGCCAAGCTTTAGAATAGAAGTCTGAACAGAACAGAAATCTCAAGCCAGGATACAATCGGACACTGCCTGAAGAGGCCAAAACTCACTGCCAAGTCTCTAGGAAAACTCTATAGAGCCCAGTAGTGTTTATGTGCTATTAAGCCAACAGTGCAACGATAAACGGTTTTCAGCACAAGCATCTGTTCTAGGAAGCCATTAAAGGGTTCAATAGCAATCTCCTCATGATTTTGCAAGGCTCAAAGTCTTAATGAGAAAGTCAACTGAATCATCACTATCAGCTCTTTTTCCAGACAGAGCCAGTCCTAGCCAAATTAATCAATTGTGTAGGATTATCAGAAAGCCACACCAAAGATAGAGATTAATCCTGTCAAGAATCTCAGAGTGTCACGCCCTGCAAACAGGGACAAGGCAGCTCTGTGCAGGACACGGGTGTAGCAATGAACCTTCCAGCCTAGCCTGCACCTATCACTGAGATGAAGGTTTTCCTTGATAGAATACCAGTTTGATGTTCAGGCATTACGCTCCAGCATGTATACTCGATTTCAGTAAATCTGAAACACACAATCACAAGCAGAAAGCAGGAGGACAAATAGCAGACTTCATTACATCCATCAATCAAACAGCATTTAAGGCCTGATTATATTCTTCTCTGCATTTTAATTCCCTTTCTAGCTTTCCTATACACCATTTATTACACTTCTTAAAGCCACAGGAGCCTACAGCACTATTAATTCTTAAACGTTTTAAGGAAAATGGCCATTAAAATATTTTTACCAATTCTCTTTCAAATATTTTGAAGCCAAAAATATCGAACAAACCACAAAGTCTTCAAATGTGTATCTCCACTTTACATATCTTACCTGACTCTGATGAGTCTTGTTTCCTCCACAGTGACCAATTCCTGTCTCTAGAAACTGCTAATAAAAATTTGTCATTAGGAGAAAATGCCAGCTGAGTAACAGTCAGATTGTGAAATGACAAACTCTGCAGTTTCTTCCAAGAAGTAGTGCTCCACAAAATAATTGCTGCATGTTCTTTTTTGGAAGCCTGTATTGATGGAAAAAATATCAGAGAGAATTACTGGAAGTAAATATAAATACGTTTCAAAATACTAAGATGTTAAGGGGCTTGTTATAAGGCTTGCAATCAAGATAGAATCAGCTTTCCTCCGGGAATTTTAAAGATTGTTTCACTACTTTCTACTCATGCTGACAACGTATCAGTAAGAAAATGTTTTATAACTATATTTGTTAGAATTTATCTTACTAATATCTTCAAATGAATCTTATATAATTTATGAATAATAGCTTATCTGCATTCACTCTCACCTTTGCAAGGCAACTGTCATCTATACAAAATCTTTCACATTTAAGTGAAAGAACAGAATTCAGCCCAAACTGAATTCTGACTCCTGCTCCGTCAGCCCTAGAAATCTGGTGGCACTTTTCACTAGATGGTGCTAGAATCCTTTCTTACCTTACATGCTGAGGCAATTACAGTGTTTGACCTTATCTGCATTCACTCTCACCTTTGCAAGGCAACTGTCATCTATACAAAATCTTTCACATTTAAGTGAAAGAACAGAATTCAGCCCAAACTGAATTCTGACTCCTGCTCCGTCAGCCCTAGAAATCTGGTGGCACTTTTCACTAGATGGTGCTAGAATCCTTTCTTACCTTACATGCTGAGGCAATTACAGTGTTTGAATTATTGCAAGCAACACAAAAAATTTCATATCCATGTCCGTATCTGAAATAAATGTGAAAAGATATTTAACACATCACAGTCATTTTTGCAGTATGTATCAAGGTTCTTATGTTAATTTAAATCCCTTTGCAAAAATGAAAGGCACCTGCCAGGAACTTCTCACCACTGTTTCAGTATTACATACCAAGTAATTCCTAATAATGTTCAGCGTTCAATATAAACATCTGCATAAATTCTTCCACATTTAGGAACTGACTAGAACAATCTCTTCATCCCATTCCACAGTCCTAAAGCATCAGCATTGCAGAAGCTACACTAATGATTAACAAAGCAGACTAAAGCAGCATTTAACGTATTATTTTCTTGTAAAGCAATTTTAACACTACCAATAAAAATCAGAAGCCTCATATTTGAAGATCACCAAAGAAATACACCACAAACACCCAGCCAAAGGATGCCTGTTCTGTGAAATACTGAAAGAAGATTTCTGAACTAGAGGACAAGAATCATGTCAGAAAAGGAAAACAACACTGTAAAAAATCCAAAACTTCTAGCTTCCTCCAGAAATACATTTTTAATTAGTCTTTGCATGAGTTCTGCTGGAATTCAAGCTCACATATCTGGACTGGGATTTAACTAATAAGCAGAAATGCAACACAGACTAACACAAATTAAAATCAGTCACAAAACGGACTGGAAGTAGAGTAAAACTGGAGATGCAATCTATGCACAGTGGACAAATACAAGCTAAATACCAGTTGTGGGGGGGTTTCCTTTGATTCCTAGCTCTGAAGAGATGGGCAGTTCTCTTAATAAACTCCTTTGGTCAGCAGTGTTGCAAAGAAGTTCTTATACGGGATTGATGTTCATGGGATTTCACTTACAGCCAAAACAGCCATCTGCTTAAATGACAAATTATCGTCTGTATCTGTTGAACGGAGTCCAGAAGAGTCGCTGCTGGGCATATCCCATAGACAGACTCCCACACTCATGTCTGAAGATTGGGGATGCACTGCCTTTTCGCGAAGAGTAACTGTGCCTGGACCTTCAGAGGGGAGAGGGACTGGTGGCTGCGCTAAATTGGAACGTTAATTTGCAAATTTGATTGTGTCTTATAATGAGAAAGGTATTACTGCGTGTCTTCCCCTTACTCTGCCACCAGCAGGAGTTTTATCATAATGCCTACTTTTAAAGCACATTCCTGGAGACTATTTTGTAGTGAAAACCATTGAAAGTCAAGTTTCTAAAACTGAAAAGTATTTATTCCATTGAAAGTATAAATTTGCTGAAATTCAATGAAGGAAAAATAACCTGTGGAACAATCTGTGAAACAAGCCCTCGGTTACTTTGGTTTTATCTCCTAAATGTAGTATTGAAGAGCACTTGACAGAAGCATTTTGAGCTTCTGCAAGCAACTTTGTTCTTGCTAAATAGAAGCATTAAAATGTACTCTTTCTCTTTAAATTAAAATAAAACCTAGAATACCGTCTTTTGCAAAGTCACATGAGCAGGACTATCATTGGTCAGACCGACAGCCTATACAGCCCAGTGCTGTCTCCAGTAAAGAGAATAAAGTTAGTGGCAATAGGAGATGCTGTTTACAAGAGTGTATGAGCCTTGCAAGTATAGAAGCTCCAGTACAACCCCTTCCCCTGCTCCCATACACACAATCTGATCCCTTCACTATGTAGTACAACACCAAAAAAAGGTTCACAATGGAGAAAAGCAACTGCATGAATGAATAATGAAATGACATTTTCAACCACAAGCAATTTTGCCTTAGCAATGTGCAATTCATAGCATTTTTTTATACACAGGTAAACTGACTGGACTTTCAAAGCGTCCGGACAAATGATTACAGTAATTTTCTAGTGTCAAAAAGGATCTCTCAAGGCTTCCAAGTGTATTACATAAAATGTACACACATATAAACATATATATTTATGTCAACACTCAGGCTTTAATCTTAGCCTGCTGCATATAAACTCTCTATGGTAATTTTCCAAGAGGATAAAGATTAGCATACTCTCACAGGATTTATCATATTTTTATTTTAAAGTTATCAGATTATGTAAAAAATTCAGCAAGTTCCTCATACTAAAACCTACTCAAGCGAACAGTTTTCAAAACCCAACACTAACCCTTCAAAATTTGGTGTCAAGTTAGAGCTGGGAATACAAAAATGTCAATGACAAACAAGCTATTTTAGCAAGTCAGTTCCTCACACTGTTTTTCTGCTGCTATGGCAACTTGAAATCTACATTATGCGATTTCTGCATTATGTGATTTCATGTTACTTCCTTCAAGATTATCCTGAGCAAATAACTTGAAAGTCTATGAATGCTTTACATCTTGTTGCCCTTGCATAAAAGAATCCCTATCGTTAGCAGTGTCTCTAAAAACAGAAAAAATTGCTCAGATAAGTCACCTGAAGACCATCATAAAATGCAGTTATTTTAATGAATGCAGGATATAAAAGCTGATAGGCAGTACTCCTGTAGCAGAATATCAAAAATTAATGTCTCACTAGACTTTGAGAAATGTCAAAGGCAAATGAAGAAAAATTTTGGCCTTGGCTCCTTTTCACTACTTAAAGATCCCTCATCGAACTACTTATGTGAGTGGGTGCATTAGCGGCCATGGCATGCACAGGAGAAGCAGTTAACGTAACAGTTAGAAATTACAAAATGTGCAGATATGGTCTAACATCCACCAGCTTCCCTCCTAGAAGCACTTTTGCGTACAAACACTGTAAAAGAGCTTAAACGCATTCAAAGAAGATTAACTGCCCGGCTGAAGGTAAAGATGAGCTCCCACAAAACCTCCCACTCAGTCAAATGAAAGCAACCTACAAACTGTTTTCCCAAAGCTTTTTATTTCCCGCCCCCCAACTGAAGTCACAAAAACTGGTAACGTATAAAGGTAGCTGTAATCATCAGCAAAAGCTCAACATTCTTCTTGTTCCTGCCCGAGACCACTCTTTCAGGAAATTCAGATAAATAAACCCATAAGAGCTTGAGACGATTCATTTCTTTGTGCTATACTTTGAAGATTGATACTAAAACTTTGAAGACTCTGAAAGCGTAGCCTAATGTTACCGTGGCTCTTAGGGAACAAAAAAGGTGACAGCCTTCATTCACAAATTGTTGTGAATCTCAGAAAAGAAGTAACAAAACACAGCTGAAGAATTCTAAAACTCTGTAACCTCAAAACAATTATTGTCATGACCACGTAACCCTATTACCTTTGCAATCCATAACACACTCTATCAGCATTCAATAACCAAACTGGGTTTGTAACCATCTTACTCAACATTCACAGAATCATAGAATCATTGAGGTTGGAAAAGACCTCTAAGATCATCGAGTCCAACCGTCAACACAACACCACCACCCACCAAACCATGTCCCTAAGTGCCTCATCTACACATCTTTTAAATACCTCCAGGGATGGGGACTC
>NW_008795036.1:149433-180301 GCF_000699145.1 Aptenodytes forsteri
GGTGGGGAGTGAGCAAGCGGTTGTGTGGTGCTTAGTTGCTGGCTGAGGTTAAACCACGACAGTCAGGCTTAAGGGGGAAGCTCCTCCTTTGATGCCTCAGCCTTTACTTCCATACCAGAAAGACAAACTTGATCTGCAGGTCTGTGCCAGAAGTGGAAAGAAGCAGAAAACTCCTTAGGCAGAGAGACCTTCAGTATAGGCAAGGTTTTAAGCAGATGTGCTGAGCAGACAGACATAAACAAAGGCTGCAGCATGGAAAGAGAGGCCCACCACATTCCAGAGCACAGATAAGACCATGAAAACATGCCACAGTTTCGCAGAGCAGACCAGAAACCTTACTATTCTCTTGGAACAAAAAGGAAGGAAAAAAAAACCAGGGATTGGTGCCCTAAATAGACCTTCAAAACTCAAACATCCAAAGGGACAATGAAAGTCTGATTTTTACAAATTCGAAAGAATAGCTTTGTGCTAAAAAACATATGTATTTCACTGGTATAGAAACAACTAGGGAAATAAAATTTTGTGACACATCAGTTCTAACTGCCATTTTCTGCATTGTTTCCTAATTTTTATATACATATAATTTATTTATTTTACAAGCAATACATTGCACACAAAGTCAAATCAGGTAGTAAAATAGGAAGAGTTACAAGACCAGACTACATTAATATTTTTCAATAGCTTTCTGGAAATTTTTTAAATTAAATAAAAAAGAAAAATAAAACTTACAACTTCTGAATTTCAGGCCACAAGGTATTCTGCAGCAAGTGATCCTCCGGGGGAGGTTCTAAAAGACATTTGTACAACATATTCAAAGTTGGTACTAAATAATCTAAAAATCAGCTAAATAATGCTTCAAGTTTATATCCAGTGAACCTCATTCTCTATTTCCTATCTCATACCTGTATCTCATACCTGTAAGGATCAAGGGTTGAAAATAAATCTCAGGATACTGATTTGAAATGGTATTAAATGTTTCTTCATCCTCAGCTGGTTGAACAGCCATATCTCCTATTCAAAGTAAGGACTTCATTAGCTAGAGAGAACATACTTGAGAGGAGGGAAAATATGAGCAGTTATTATACAAGTAAAAAATTTCTATTGTTTTTACAATATAAGTAATTGAAATTAGGTTCCTCTGCTTCCAGAGTTACAAAAATATGATTAGTAGAATCTAGTTATTCTAATGCACATCAGAATGAGGAGGAGGGGGGAAAAAAAAAATCTAACCTTTGGACTAATTTCATTCTGAGACTAACTTCTCTCCATCAGCACAGTCTCTTTTAGAGATTCTTAAAGAGACTTTGATTTACCTGAAAGAAGCAGTCACCAGGAGCTGAACCTGTGCTTCCCCAACGTTAAATCTTTCCTTCTATATTTGAAAATGTTTAAGGCAAAAATCTCAGATACAAGTGATGAATTCCTAAATTTAATGTAGACCCCGAAATGAAAAGCCATACTTGCAGAAGTGTATATACAATTTGGAAACTTCAGCAAAACTGCCGAGGGCTCAGTCCTTAGCTTTAGGCAAAAGTACCAGAAGTAACTGAAATTACTTAGTTAATTTTAAGTTAAAATTCAACTCTGTCCTTCACTTTGAAGGTGAAGAAAAGGTACAGAGATGGGGAACAGTTGCTTTCAGACAGAATCTAACTTTTTGCCAAACGTACATTTCAAATACAGCAGTTTAAAAAAGCAGGTACAGAAAAAGCAGAACAGAAAAGACTATCTTCTCATTCATCCTGTCTTCTCTCCCCTTGAAAATGAAATTAGCAACATTTACCTAATTTGAGACCACTACCTGATCATCGCTTACCATGAAGATTCCTCTGCAGAGTAAGCAAGAAGAGAGGTCTGTGGGGCTTTAACCTAAGCCATCAGTGCTGACAGCATTGGGTGGGCAATGGTGGTCAATGCAGGAAAATTTGACAGCTTTTCTACTCATAGTGCTGCTTCTGGGTGTGCCACATGAAATCAATGGAAATTAATTATTCTCTGTGTGACAATACTCTAGGAGAAGGAAGTTTTGTTCCCTCTCTCAGCGGAAGGACTCATGAAAAAGCAGAAAAAAGTTTTTGCCAAAACACATTTTACGAGTTACTTCAAGTACAACAAAGCTACTTTTCTCTCACAGAAGATTTAGGAAAATTTAGCTGTATTGCCATTGGAGACCTTGGAGACAAAGCTTATTAAAATGCTTCCTTTTTTAATTCACACCTTCTGATAAAGCTTTAAGCAGAGAAAAAACAGGTCTGACCTAATTTGTAGATTACAGTGCAAGTGATTTTTACCAGAGACTTTATTAAACACCAGATTACCAGTCCCATCCCTGGTCTCAAGACCCTACTCAGTTATTTTTATCATTCTAGACGGATGTTTGTCCCTCCTTCCTTGTTCCCCTACAATGCAACCCCCACCACCTCTCCAAGAAATTCATCTGGTGCCTCACCAGCCTTTACCGACAGAACATCAGTTACTGTTGGCTAACTAATTCTTCCTTCCCAAATACTTTCACAAAACATCATTCACCTGGAGGAGGTTTATGGCTATTTTCCTTGGAACAGAAAATGATGCTTTGAGGAGGATCAGTCACATTACTTCTATAAGCCTCTACAAGGATGCTAACATTTGAGGAGAGTGCGAAAAGGACTCCAGAATATAGCTTCGGAGGTCAAGGTATTTTACAGAGAAACCGCAAGTAGCAACAGGTAGTTCCGCTTTAACAACTCTGAACCTAGTTTTCACAGTACGCTATTCAATATTAATTTTTGTCTAAAAGTCATCACCCTTCTCAGGGGTGGGGGGTTGGGGGGGAGGTGGGGAGAGAAGAGGCACGGGTAGTGAGCATGGAGGAAACAGGAACAACGGTAGGTGGGGGAATTCAAATAATATCCTGCCCTGGCTACTCCCAGACCCATCACAAGAGAGCAATGAGCCCCTGCATCCGTGTGAAACTCATCAAGATCAGTCAACAGGAGAGGCTCTTGGGAGCACTGCGCAGACTGAGTGGGGTTACTTCCTACAGGGGTGTGGGACACAGTATAGGAGGCAGGGAAAGAGCATTTGAGGTTTGCACAAGACATTAGGGGATGTTTCGGGGAGAAACCAAGGGCAGAGAAAGGGAGGAAAGATTCTCACTAGTGCTTTTTTTTTTTTAATTTTTAAGCACCATATTCAGGTGCTACCAGAGAAATAAACACTGCACAATTTTATTTCTAGATTCTAAACTTGCAGTCAAGCTTACAATGACAGCCCTAACAAAAAGAGGTATGCTAAAACAATCATTTAAAAAAAAAAAAGTTTCCACATGAAGCACCATCACCAGTATTTCTCATTAGCTGTACCTTCAAAAACAGCTTTATTGGATAATCCCAAAGCTGGCACAGTTGCACCTTCTGGAAGATCACATGATTGCTGAATTAAAAAAAAAAAAAAAAAAGAAAGGTTACACACAGATTGTCATGTAGGTTCAGATTTCAAAGGCCACAGTTTAAGGAATCCCTGTGATAAAAAGAGACTTTTCTAGAGAAGTGAAGGGGGACACTTTGAAAAACTCCGAACTCATCCAGAACATACCCTGGACAAAATGAAGACCAAACTCTGCCAGGAAAAAAAAGCTTTTCTAAGGCCTCAGCTCAAGGGTTTTGCTGTAAAGCATGCATCTTCATCTCTAATTACAGGTTTTCTTCCACAATCTTATTTATTCTAGGATATACATGATAATTAATCAACTGAGAGCACTGCCATTTTTAACACAATAGGACTGGGAAATAGTCTGTTCTGAGGTGAAATAATAAAGCAGCATTTTGGAAAAGGGGACAGAAGGTGAGTGCCTGTGCCCACAACTTCAAACACAACCCAGTACGTGGCACAGAGATGGGGCTGGAGTCCGCGGCTGTTTAGAGCGGCACAGAGGAAAGACAAATCATCAGACAGAAAATACTTAGATAAGGGCATGGGGGGAAAAAGCCAAAATTTAGAAAGGGTAAGCGAACTTGGGGCCCTTTGTGCAGAGATGGAAAAACACTAGATTTAATAGCTGTAAAACCCCTTCCTTACAGTGTCTGAAAAAGTTCAAAGAAAGACTGTTTTACAGAATTGGATTAATAATTTAGGTGACAGCTTAAAATACTATGTTATTTATTTAAATGTTCATAATTTGATGAGAAAACGTATGAGACACACACACACCAGTCTAACGCCTCTAAAACAAAAATGGTTCTTCATTACAACCCAAAGTATAATACAATCCCATGGATTTGAACTGAATATAATCCTATTCAACCCTTTCTGAATATAAAGCTGGCTTTTTTGGTTTTAAGTACTTTTTCTGGGAAGGCGTTTGAACTAAATTAAGAAAAGGTTACCCACTTTAATGAAAAAAATCATTCATAGAAAACAATTTCAATAAAGCTATTTAAGAGCAGCGGTATCATTAGAGCTTGTAAAGCCTTCCTCTCTAAACAAAGCCCATGTGAAACACTTTGTGATATCATGAATCAAAAAATAGCACTCAGAGGAAGAGCTGATAAGGAAAGTCTACATAAAAGTAAAATAATGACATCTGTCAGCATTATAAAAGCACAATGTTATTTGCACAATGTCATTAACGCAAATGCTTACAAAGTCTTACAGAATTAAAGCGCTAAACAGCTACTTATGTAACTCCTTGCTATCAAAAAAGAACAGATTTCTTTCCCAGATGTTTCAATTGTTAAATGAAATGGAAAGGCTAATCCATCTTTGAGAAGCTGCACAGACATCACCACTTTTGAGCCCGAAATGCAAAGAGCATGCAAGGCACTGTACAGAGGGGCAACTATCCTGAATGAGGTCTGCTCTACAAAATGCAGAGAAAAACAGAATTAGATCTTAAAGCGAATGGGGAACAAACAAAGGATGGCAACCCTGCAGTCTTGTCTCTCCACAAAGTAGGAAAGTATACTTATCGGCAACTAAGAACTGGAATGTAAAGGCCTCAAGAAAATTTCCAATGCCAAGAGGAAATAAAGCATGAGCAAGTACATACTCATAAATATTTATACGTAACAACTAACAACAGTGCTGAAAGCTTTACGCTATTTCCAAGCATACAATTAAAAAAAGCCAACAACACATAACCACACAACAATAATTACATCTAGACAAGACTACTACACCCTTAAATTAAGGAGAAGCACATTCCCAAGTTTTATTGTTTGCTTTCAAATCACCAAATGTGTACAGTAGACTACTTGGTCTGACTTATTTAAAATTTACCCATACTCTTTGCAATCTTCAGACATTAGGTCTTGTTTAGTTTCAAATACAACCCGTTTTATAAGACAACACCATGAAAATACGTATGAAACAACACACGGGGAAGCAAATAGAAGGAAAAGGAAAAACAAGGTTAAGGTTTCAGAACCATTAAAAGAATTTTTATGGAGTTTAAGGCAATTTGACATTTCCTAAAGCATTAATTTTATTTACATGAAAGAGGGCTGTGTTCATTCAGCATTGCTTTAGCACACTTACGTGGGAGCGCAGCTTCTCCATTGGAATACCAGTGATGTTACTGAAATTTTCTATAAAATTCTTGGGAGCACAAAAAACTCGAAGCACTTTTTCATCTGCTCCCGACACAAACTGAAACCGGCCGATCATCGCCAGACAACGCATGTCATATCCATGTACTTGAGGCCTTGCAATTTCATGCCAGGTTACCTAAACAAACAGACATGCAGTTAAAACACAATTCTTAACCAGAGAAGCAGCAAGATTCCGAGTTCCAAAAAAGTACTAATACTTTACTTGCTGACTTTAATAACATAAAGGGAAGTTAATAGCCACCTTCTACTGACTTTCATAAAACTGATGTATGTTCACATACATCAGTTAAATCCTATTTTTCCACCAAACAATTCCTGTAATTACTAAACTGTGTCCCTGCTCAGATATGTTTAAGCATTTGTTTACCTTTCTTATTAAGGGCACACCGCACTTAACTGCAACTTCTTTATGCTAGACAGTCAAGAATAGGACATAATTTGCTTAAGCAAAAGGAGGATTGTATACTACTTGCTACTTTCAAAACTGTAGCTCTGAAAGATGTAAGAAAGGTAGTAATAATTACCTTGCTTCCTTCATCTGTCTTGCACAAAGCACAGCAGCACTGCTGTCAGCAGGCTACAGGTTCCTACTTCCCCCCTTTCTTCAAATACTCAATTTTAGTGAGACCATTTAATAGAATCTTTGCAAAAAACTGACAAAACCAAAATAGCTTCTTATAGGAAAAACATCTGGAAAATCCTGATGATTTTAGAAGTGTTTTCATTTGAAGTATTGATTTTTTTCTAGTTTCCTGAAATATTCATATTCACGCTTCAAGTATTAATCCAAGAAAACCAGAATTAACAGCTGACTAGAAATTAAATAAGTTAGTTTTACAGTCACACTAAGCAAAGAGTATTAGCGAAAGATATTAAATTATTTAAATTGCTTTTCTAAAAATTTAATTTATTCTACACACGAAAAAATTTATTCTTAAAAAAACAACTTTGTTTTCTAGTAAGTACACTTTCATGAAAAGATTTTTAGTAAGTGTCATTTGCTACTACTCGTACATGATACTTCAGCTGGAAAAAATATAGTTTGCACTTTTGACTTAACAGCTAGCATAATTAGAATTAATTTAACCAATTAGAATTAACTTAGACTACTTCAGTATTACAATGCCTGGAAAATTGCAGCCAAGACAGAATTTACATTGTACTAGATATCATACAAACATACGGAAAGGCATTACGTTGACTGTAAACTGCATGTATCACACTAAAAATTCAACTGTTTCGAATGTCGAAGCTTCTGATAGAACCTGAATGGGATATTTGAGAGATCCTACAAAATCTCATGTTTTCACAAGAGCTTGATTATTTTCCAATGAGAAAAAAGCATTAATTCTTAAAAAAAAAAAAAAAAAAACACAAACAAAAACAAGCAAACAGTGCAATAAACCCTTCTTTCCCTTTACTAGGTACATCTTTGCATACTTTAGAACACAGCACATAACAGGAATGAAAAAACCAAAAAACCCAAACCCCAAAACAGACAAAGAGAGGGCTGCCTAAGTCATGCAATAAGCTTCCTCCAGAAAAATCAGGGTGCAAATTTGCATGACAAATTGAAGCTAATTATTATCCCTCATTTCTGATATTTGAGCCCAGTACAATATCAGAATTGAGATTTTGAGAAGGGATAATTATTTGCATTTAACACTTAGTTCTCTTTTTATAGAGAATAACGTGAATATTGAGCTGTAATACTAACTTTTCATAGATATCTGAACCATCCATTGTGTCTTGTTAAGACAAACATCAGATGTCACCTGCTGTAATTTTTCAGATGCTAAACTCAGGATGGTAAAGAAAGTAAGGCATTTTAAAAGCTTATGTTATCTAAGTTCATGAGCAGCAAAACTAAACACCTGGTTTTCAGGGTTCAGAAGTCCTGAACACACTCCTACAAATGACCCATTTCTACCTCAACCCTCCACCTCACCCCACCAACAGGATACTACAGCTTTCTCCCACACCCCATGTAGCAACAAGCGTTGATGCTACTTGGATTTACACCTGGTCGAACTAGCCAGGTGGTGGCTCTGTGTCAGAACAGGAGGGGGAAGTACAATAATTCAGTTCACACCAAACTTAGATATGAAGTCTGCAATCACTCTGCTAAATCAATTAATTCAAAAGTTTCAGGGACAGCAAGAACAGCTGTACAGGTAAATCATACAAAGCTCAGTTCTTTCAGAAAACAGGATAAAAATTTAGCAAGCAGCATACACAATAAAGAGTGGTACTCCAGCAGGTCACAGAGAATGTGGTATTGACAACTCTTTTGAATGCTGCCAACTTACATCTGTGCTAGTCCTAGACTTTGCTTCCATATGTCAAATCCAACATACTATCTTTTCCACAGAGCTGTTGTACCCTCCAGATTGGAAATCAGGGGAAAATGCAGGGAAGGAAACTGGAGATGCCCTTCCTACAACACGATGCATGAAGCAAATGCATCAAATAAATGCATGAACAACTAGAAACAACTAGAAACATTCCTAGACAGGGTTTCCCACACCAAAATTTAGACTTATTTTGGAACACACAAAGTTATTCAGGAATAATTCTTCCTGAAAAGTTGCTTGCACAGGTACCAATTGCACCCATGCAGTTCAGATAATCATTCCAGTAAAACAGTCATAAACAAAATAGTGTAAAAAATACAGTGAGAACTTTGCTTAGATTAAGCTTCTGTAAAAAAAACACAACCAAAGTTGAGTTTCTTTATGATTACCTGCAGCAGTGCTTAGCCAAGTGTTAAACAAGGGCAAGAGCTGGTTATTAGAATCAGCCACGTATTCCTCCCTCTGAATTACTGCGGAGCCTGGTTTTTAAGACCCTGAGAGAACACTAGCTGAAGGTAACGCGGAGGTGAACTCAGGATTAAACAGCAGTCCTGCTATGTGATTGCTAAAACCCTGCCACTAGTATTTTTAAAGTGGAAACAGCACATACTGAACGACCAAACCAAGCATTTACACAAGCAGTTTTGAACAGATCATGGCCTGGGGAAATTTCAGGTTTGGAACAAGTCACCTGAATATGACTCAAACTCAGGACAGACAAGCCCTCTTTACCAAGCTCACAAATTCTTTGAAGATCGTACCTCTGTCTCTTGTTTTCTTCTCCATGGAGCAAAGAGTCTAGTAGTTTGATCAGAACCAACACTGATGATAAACTCTCCTTCTGGATCCCACTTTACATCCTCTACACTGTTAAAATGTCCTGAAATCACAACTTCTGGAGTCCATTCTTTCTATTAAAAAAGTCACCAAAGAAGCAAGGGGTTTTCAATTGACTGATTGGCATATTCTAACCAAAATAAAAGTATCAATATCCTTATTAAGAAAGCAAAAAAAAAAAAGACAGCAAATTATTAGAACTCAGAGTGGCTAAAGAGACACTAATACTGATTTATTGCTCCAATCTAAAAGAAACTTGTGTTATTGGTTCAGCTGCCACTTCTGAACAAAGCACAACCACAAAGGAGTTAAATCTATTCCACTGACTTCACGGTTCCCACAGGGAAGCAACAGGCTTTAGAGCCTGGGAGATTGCAACCTCCCTTCTGTGCAGGAGTGAGATTCCTACAGAATATTATATTCAGAGAAGGACTATTTCAATCATTAATTTTAAATTGTACTGTTACACTTTTCTATTAACAATAGAACTTATCTCAAATGACATATAAGTGTAATTCTTTTAAGTACTACTAATAATAAAAAACCAACGTACCTTATTAACTGTAGCCTGTTTCCAAAGGTGTAGTGCTCCATGAAAAGCATGGGCAATGATCATTGAACCATCTGGACTAAACTGGCAGTCAAAAAATCCAAGGGTATTGCCACCCACTTCACCTACTCGCACCTGAATTAGAGATCAGAAGCGAAATAACCATGAAAATGGCCTTCTATTCATATAAACTCATCCTAATCTCCTGAGGTGAAAATCTAGCTATAGGCAAAAGTTCACATTACACACAAAAATACATTTAAAGAATATTTTAATTGCAGAGTTAAGCACTAAAATATCACGGGAATTAAAGCTGCATGCCACTTTAATGGAGCCTCCCTCCACAAACATCTCAGGATAGGATCTTGCTCAATCCCCCAGGGGAAAGAAAACACTACACTAGATGAGAGAAGAACGCAATCTTTCTGTGTTTCAGTGCAGTCTGTTGGATGAAAGTTTCTTGCCATCTGTTGCCTTGCTATTGCTCTGTTGCACAAAATAGAAAAACAGTCCCAAGGAACAGTAGTTCCCAATTACTTTTTTGGGTTTTTTTTCCTTAATTTCCAAGATTCACTACCATATTTCCACTTCCCTGTTTCTCCATGAATCCCTGCAATTTGCTCCACATTCCTTCTGTGGTATATTTTGGCCTCTGTTTTGTGCTTCCCTTGTGAATTTGCATGTGTGTATGCATGCATACACACACGCATTATAGTTGCTCTAGTGCTCTTCCAAATTTTTAATTACATTAAAAGATTATTAAAGTTACATTGTCAAGTTTTATCCAAGAGATAAGACCACAATTCCTTTCAAGCTGAACTCTTAACAATTCTCCCATTATTATACAGCTGCTTTTAAGTTCACAATGAAATGAATCTATACCTCATTCTAAATGGCAGTATGGACTAGTATGTCCATTTTATTAGCACTCATTCAAAAAAAATACCGCTCATATGGAAGTGACTTTGATATGCCATGCTAGAGACAGAATTCTAGTCTCACCTCTGAGCAGGGGGATGATTTTGTGAAGACTTCTTGTTCATCATATCAAAATGAAAGAGAGAAAATAGGATGTTCCCCTTGTGCCCTTCCTCCCTGCAGGCTCACAGCTCAGGTTTCCCTCCCTCAATGCGAAAAGGATTGTTGCAGTTAAAATGTCTGATCTGAACTGCAAGCTGCACATTTGAGGTCTAACCAATGCAAACAGAATGTAAAAAGAAAGAGTAACAACTTGCAACAAGCTTTATTGCACAACCCATTTTTTGAAGCTTGTAAATTTAGCCACAATGAGGGACAACAAATGGCGACTTTATGTAATCACCCTATTATGAACTAATTTCTACCTCAAGTAGAAAGGCACAAGAACTTTTCAAAGGAACAGGGGAAAAATTAAATACACTACCGTAATTCTCTTTTTTTCACCCAAGAGAGGATTAGAACTTTCTTTGTGACAGGAAAGATCATAAACAATTGTTGGCATAATCCAACACAAACAATTTCAGCCAAACTACTGCAATTTGGAAAAGCAGGTCAACTGAAAACAAAGACATCTACCAAAGCACTAGATAAATCTGGTTGTACTACTTGTTTATTTAGGATGATCCACATTAGAACAGCATTCAAAACACTACAGTGAAACGTGAGTATCCCGCTCATATGGAAGAAAAACCTAATGACACAGCCCATGAACAAGTTACTGTGAGTAAAACCAGGCTTGTGAATTGCATATCAGCTGCTCTGTAGTAACTGCTTGGGTGCACATTCCCACAAGGATTAACTACAAATAATTCAGGAGGGTTTCCTTCCTCTTCTTACTAGTACACAGCGTGTGTTACTATGCAGCACCTGGCTTGCTATACTATGAATGACAGTTGAGCACAAACTCCCCTTAGAAACTCCCCAATATGGTAATAAGAAAGCAAACAAGCAATAAAAATTACATTGCATCACATCATTTTTGAAAAATATAGTTTTACTCGCAACACAGCATCAGAATGCGTATTTTTGCAAGAAAATGCTTTTGCCTTTCTCTCCCAGAATTTTATAGTTTTTGTTCCCTACGGTACACACACGATACTGGAAATGCAACTTGAATACAGTATGTATTGTGAAAGAGACTGACACTTGCCTGTTCTAGCCAGACTCCAGATTCCTTATCAGGTTCCCAGATGATCACAGTTTTGTCCATTGATGCAGACAATATTCTCATTGGTTGTTGCATGCTGCCATCTACAGTACAAGGAAAACAATTACCCTACAACCTATGACAATACTTTCTGAAAGAATTTGGTCATACTGAAATCCAAACACGCTAAGAAAATTGTTCAGCATCAGAGACGTGCAATGCAGTACTTAAATGCCAGACTTAACGGGCTCTACGTTCTTGCCAGACGTTCATTAGGAGGTATTGTGTTTTTCAGCCATAATCTCCCAAAGGAAATGTAAAACACATACATGAGAACAACCATATTCTACTGTTTATTCACTCCAAATTGATATTGAAACAAATGTAATTTGGAGGAAAAGCTAGAGCTTCACAGAGAGACTGCGTAGCAGTTCTCGGTTCTATTCCTCAAATAAGTTTTTACCAAAAGATTTACAGTTTAAAAAAAAAAAAAAAAAATCTTCTGTGTGTATAACTTTTCTTCTTCATTGAGGATTGTTAGATTTACTACAGACTTCAATAGACTCTAGCACCTTGTAATACATACAGTAGTAAGGACTGCTCCCCAAAATGCAGTGAAACACTCGGACAACTGCCCAACACAGCCAGAATGGGGAAGAGGGAACTGGTTCATCACCCAGTTGCAAAACCAGTAGGAGAACCACTGAGGAACCTCTCTTTAGAATAGAGACATTGGTGGGCATCTCATGAGGTGGTATCTTACATCAGCACCAGACCTCCTACCTTCTGGATTGAGAACCTGTCTCTCAGATCAGTCTGCCTCTATGGAAGAAGAAAATCTATTTTGGGGAACCCAAGACTGGGCAGGCCACAGAACGCAAGCAGCTGCACATATGCAGAAGCATGACATAAGCAGAAGCATGATGTAAGAAACCTGGAAAACTTCATGGTCTAACTGGACAGTTTTTAAGATTGCAGTGCAAGACTTACATGCTGTGCTGGTTTTGGCTGGGGTAGAGTTAATTTTCTTCATAGTAGCTAGTATGGGGCTGTGTTTTGGATTTGGGCTGAAAACAGTGTTGATATCACAGGGATGTTTTCGTTATTGCTGAGCAGTGCTGACACAGGGTCAAGGCCTTTTCTGCTTCTCACCCCACCCCACCAGCGAGTAGGCTGGGGGGGGCACAAGAAGTTGGGAGGGGGCACAGCTGGGACAGCTGACCCCAACTGACCAAAGGGATATTCCACACCATATGACATCATGCTCAGCATATAAGGCTGGGGGAAGAAGAAGGAAGGGGGGAGGGATGTTCAGAGTGATGGCGTTTGTCTTCCCAAGTAACCGTTATGTGTGATGGAGCCCTGTTTTCCTGGAGATGGCTGAACACCTGCCTGCCGATGGGAAGGAGTGAATGAATTCCTTGCTTTGCTTTGCTTGCGCGTGCGGCTTTTGCTTTACCTATTAACCTGTCTTTATCTCAACCCATGAGTTTTCTCACTTTTACCCTTCTGATTCTCTCCCCCATCCCACCAGTGGGGAGTGAGCGAGCGGCTGTGTGGGGCTTAGTTGCCGGCTGGGGTTAAACCATGACACATGCCTATATTGTACCTAAACCTTGCTTTAACAGGCAAAATCTTTTATTGGTGTCAAAAAAAAAAAAAAAAAATTAAAGAACAGATAACTAAGCCAATATTTCTAAAGCAAGTCCTGTGTCTTTCACTACGGGTATTTTGACATTCTAATTGCACTCTACTGTTCAAGTGTTGTGTATACACTGGAAAAGCTGTGCTTTGTACTGGTGAAGTCACCTGCCATCAGTAACTCTAAAACATCACAGAAAAAAAAGGCACATTTGCCAATACAAGTACACAAGGGCATTCTGATTGTGCAAGCATATCAAACCAAGAATCTTCTTCCCTTATATGCCAGGCAGACACACACTAGCAAATCAGTACTGCAAACAAGGCTGTCAGAATTTAAGGATTTGAAAAGAAAGATAAAGACTAGGGCAAAATACAAAATTAAACTGTAAATAACAATTTTTTCAATGAGAGTCTGCATTAATGCCTTAAAGCTACATGCTAGAGATAACTGATACTCAAAGAATCCCTGGCATGTTATATTAATGCATGGAAGACTGAAGATTAATCTTCTGAATGTTGCTATTTTTTTCCTTTCTACTCCAAGAAAAAGAAAGGAGTGCTCTCGAGTTAACACTTACCTTCCAAAGAACACACATTTCAAATACATGTATCAAGGTAAACTATTAGAGCTATTAATTCATACTGATTAAACTAATTTGTACTCCATAAACAACAAGTACAAAAAAGCCAGTACATCTCAGTTATTTTATTTCATTCGTTGAAGAAAACACAAGTAAAAGGCAACATCCATTTACTTATAAAACAATTGTTTGCAGGATTTAAACATTTTCATAGTCCACAGTGACAAGTGAACACTATACAAAGACACGTGACTGTACTCTATGCATACAACACTTAACATAACTGCTAAGTGCTTGGTATCTTTTTACCTTTGGAAAATGAAGGTTGCCAGTGAACTGCATACACCCAGTTTTCATGACCAGCCAACACCGACTCCAAAGTAATTGCATATGTTGTATCAGTATCTACCACAAAACAGAGAAAAGGACATTTCTTTCTAAAAGCCAAGAAAGACCAGGTCATTTCTGATATCTTCAGTGAAAAAAACCCAACTGCTTTCATCATCTACCAGTATCTCAATAGCCTATTGACATTGAACAGCTCCTTAAAAACCTACTTTGCCACAAGCCCTAAGTACCAGATTGATGCTAAGAGGTCAGCCTATTGCTTCAGAATTCTGTTACCACAGAATTCCTGGAGAACTCCCAAGCAATTTTGAAATAAATGCTCTGACGTTAGCTCTACCCATACTCTTAAGCATATTTACATCTCCAAATGACTGTAAATACAAGCATTAAGATACTTCAAACAATGAATCAGGATTTGCAGCAAATAGCGTGAGCACTTCTTACACATAACATCATACAAACTTCATTATATTACCTAAGCTGCCTAATAATTTACCCCACAATGTCAGCATTGCGAGCCTCTGATGTTACAGTGCTCAAACAGTATGTTAAATAACCATAAAGTAAGCCTGCACATACTTATCTGTTCTCTCCAGTACTTTTCTAAAGTTTAAGTAATAGTAGCACCTCTTCACGTACTGAATTTGAAAGAAAATTAAAGGTATGCTATTAAACTGGAGGACTGCACAACAGCTTACCTCCCACAGACAAATATTTCTCCTATGTACCGCATTTGGAATATGTGTAACAATGCATGCTGATATTAAGCTCTCTCACTGCTTTGCCATTTTTTGTAACACTTTACATAGTCACGCCTTTAAAACAGTAACTCCACTTTTTCTAACAGCGGAATAAAAATACTGCAGTCAAACTGGTCTCAGGTTCTTTTAATACAAGAAACAAACCAAATTAGATGGTAACCACCTTGTTAGCTCCCCTGAAACCACAAACAGATACACAAGTGAAAAATTGTGCAAGAGAATTTTACAGCTGTTACCTACCTTTAACAGTAAAAACATTCTCTTTCAGTCTTATTGAATCATCTTCAGTTTCTGGAATTTGCTTTGATTTTGTACACACTTTCCAAATTCTTATCAAACAATCCTGAGCACAGCTTGATAAGAAAAGGTCTTCACCTATTCGGTTTAAAAAAAAAAAATTAGAGCCATGTTTTCATTGCTTTTTCATTGCAACCACTGCCATGACTAACCTACCATCTTTCCAAACATGCACTACAGCATTATCCTAATGTTTCCTATTGTACACAGTATCATAGACGGCTGGTTTATTTCAACATCAACTCACTCTCCCATTTCAAGCTCTCTACTAGTTTATAACACACTGACTATGGACATTTCCCTGCTTATGAGACATGGAAGACATCGTCAATACTGTACGTATTGTACATATACTTCCCTACTACTTATGGCCTTTGCTCTCGAAATTCTGACAGCCTCAATACTCTTCAGGAACATCTTTCCTCCTTTTCTTTCTTCAGGATTGTAGCACCCTCTAATTCCTTCTATTTTACTTTTGCCATGGCAAGAACTATTTGATTAATGTCTGAATAGGTTCTCCTCTTAAATGGGTGGAGGGGGGGGGGGGGGGGGGGGGGGGGGGGGGGGGGGGGGAGAAAAGTACTATTTCCCCACTACTTCTCTCCTTTGAAAAAGCAGACAACTCTTCCTCACTCAGATACAGACATTTGCATATTGAAAAGGACAACTTGCTAAAACTCCTATTTGTTTGCAATTAGGTACTAGCCAAGTAAACATACTTGAAGCAAGCAAGACAAAATGAGGGATTTCTGTATCAATCCTAATGTAGCCATAATTTTGGTAACTAAGATATAACTGTAGTATAGGTTCAACAATTCTTACGTTTTAACAGGACACACAGTTCTATCTTGATTTTTAACATTTGTACCACCATCTCAGAAAAAAAAAAAAAAAAAATCACAACCAGAAGAGCTTAAGTGCTACAGTGCGTTAAAGCCACCTGTTAGAGGGGTAAAACAGTAGTACTGTCATTAAACCAGTATTCTACTTTATTTATCTTTCGTACTGACCACAGACTGCCCATTCAATGCCTCTTATCCAATCCTCATGGCCAGGGAGTATTAACGTTTTCTGAAACTGAATAAAAATTCCTGTTACATCATAGAAATGCACTTAATTACCATGCACATTATCAGCAACTAGCTTTGGATTTTCAAGTCTTTTATATTTACAGATTCTGTTATTTGAAACAGGAAAAATAAGCTGCTACAAAAGATTGTAATTTACTGACAGATTCTACATAGGCCTTTTGGTTTTGCCACCATTGGGTAAACACGTGCCACATTATGGCACTTCCCATATATGAGCAGGAAAGAATGAGAATTTAAGGTGCTCACCTTCAAGAGGCTACAGTCTCTCTATGATACAGATGAAATTTTTTTTTTTTTTTGGTCAGGCTTATAGTGGTACACGAAGAATAACATAATGCAGGTATGACATGGTAAATAATTTCTATTACATGTGTGAAGTGGATGCTACTGCAGATGATATGGAAAATGAATTTTGAAATTATTTCAATAATTAATTTGTACTATAATAACTATTAATAAGAATTACTTATGGGGCTAGAAATATTCCCTATGTTTCTTAAGTTTATTGACTAAGTTTCTAAGGAAGGTACATCAAGAACTGTATCTGCTGATGGAAAACTGCATGAACACAGGCTCAGGAACACAGGAATGCAAACACAGTTCCGAGTCCCTTTTAAGAACTTTCATTAGTAGTATATTTTCATTCATAACATATATAATATTACAATTTTATTTTGATTCAATTAAGGTACAAGCGTTTACTGCTTACTTAGCATTTAAACCATTTCTGTTTTCCTTTACCCAGAAAAAGCCCTACTTCCACGACATTTTTTGATCCCAAGTTGACTTAAAATGTCTGAAATAACCATTACAGTTAAAATGTTAGCGTAGTTTAGTATGAATAACTATCACATTATTTCTGGCATTATATTCTGCTAAATCCCTTACCCAGGCCTACTAAGAGTTAAGATTAAATGATAGCCTCTGCTATCAGCACAAGTCTGCAACTGGGGTCTTTCCCTATCTGGAAAGAAAGGCAGACAAACAGAAAGACAGACAGACAGACAAAAAAGCCTTTCTCATTGTGTTGCTACCGTTTCTCAAAATCTTTGTCTTTGGCTTCAGAGGAGATGGTGAGCAACAGTAACTCACCCAAAGGAAAAATTTGTATGAGTATGAAAAAACTCATACTCGGAAATCAGTGCCTCTCTCTAGTCCAACGTTCCTGATATTCTCCAAAATCACCTTCACATCAAACGTTACTCAGCTTCTCCTTGTTCTGTATTTGCAGTCTACATGTTACAGAACGATCTGTATGAGATACATGACCAGAATAGCTTAACAGGAACTTCCATATCAGAAAGTTTTGGTCTTAAGAATGTGTTCTCACAGCCACCTAAGCCTCATTTGGCTAGTCACTTCTGCACTCACTGGCACTTCTGGATGTGGCATTCCACATAGATGTTTATGTTAAACACCCAACTGGTTATGTGTAAATAAAGGCAGGAACAGCCCAGGAAGCGAGATCAAACAGTGACCTAAAGGTTTTTCTGAAGACTATGTGTTTCTGGCAATACATTAAAAAAACCCCAGTTTTTAGCATTCATATTTCAGATAACAGATAAAACACCTTTATTCTTTCATTTATACGATCTTTGACATAATGCTCTGTATTTTACATTCACCAAGGTTAGTTGGTAAATTTATTCCCAACTGAAAGATTGGTTCAGGCTGAACTGTTGCTAACATTCTTGTCTTTTATGGTTCCTTTTATGTTAAACAGTGCGCATATCTCCTGAAGCTTGACTTTAATATTAATCTAAACACACATCTAATCATTTTTCTATTTTTAATTTCAAAGCGTTCCGGGGGTTTTTTTTAAATTATCTTCATCATCTCACATCAAAGAGAACTATTAAGAAAAGCAGGTATTTGTTTTCTCCTTAAAAGAGTAAAACTAATTACTTTGAGGTTATTAATACCACCCCGGGTTTCTAAGTCATTTCCCAAATAGGCTTTTAGGCACTACTTAGCCTTAAGTCAAGTATGCAGTTCTTTTGTGCTATAGAACAAGCATTCACTCAAAATTTTCAAGATACAATAAAATAATAAATAATAAAAATTGTCCACTGAAACTGAGCAAGGAGTAGCGTTACTGTTATGCCTTCTGCTTGGGTTTTTTGTATTGTTTTTGCCATTTTCTTTGAAGTCTGTGTCTCTTGGTATCACACATTCAGTTTGTTCAGATGTATTCTGTTCTAAAACTGCATCTATTTAAAGCTTCTTGCAGGTGCATATGGTCATTATTTTTAAATGATTCAGTCAAAGTTTTTATTATTGCCTAAGTTATATTTACAAGTATTTTGATCTGTCATTGTTCTCATTTTTACAGATTTTGTTTCTATAGTCTCATATTTCTCCTTCTCTATTTCAGTTTTCCCCTCAGTCCTCAATGGATACATAAGAAGTTACAGTACCAACAGTTAAATCCAACAAAAGCTCACGGTCTGACTCACCTACTTCACAGGCTTTCCCACGCCTCTTAACTAATCTCTGAACATTTTCGCGTAGCAGCAATCTGGTCTCTTTTAGGCAAAGAATAAAGCTGTTCTGTAGGTAGCAGAACTAATGAAGCCAGGTTGTCTGTGGACTTGCCCAGCACACTCTGCACAACTAACTCTGCCCATACTTTGGGTACATGTCCTTCAGGACCAGGCTGGTAGTACTGTTTGGCAAATTTGGTAACAGAAGTCCAAGTCTTCTCAGTTTTTCTCCACCGATGTGATACCCCTCCTCCATCCAGCTGTTTATCTCATTGAATTAGAAAGAGCCCCAATTATCTCTGAGTCTCTTACTCCACTTTTCAATTAGGCCAAATTATTTGGGGGAAACATAGTCAAACATGCACCGCAAAATCTCACAGAAACCAAGCTCAACACAGAAGTGTTTTGTTTTAAAGCTCTATTTTGATCCTCTGGTGTACTTAATTCCCCCTCCATAGGCCTGTAATATCTCAAGCCGGAAGACATAATGGTTTCTGAAAGATTTCTTCCCTGGGTACTTTTATAAATCAATACCCTCTTTCAAGAACTCGGAAAAGCAAAGTTCATTTTCTCTCTACTGCTTAACACAGTAAGGGATCTCTGGGTAGAGAGTCTTAAAGGATTTGAAGCCTGCCCACTCAACTTCAAAAACCAAGCAGTTTTTATGAATAAATATATTTCAACTGTAAAATTAATGAGTTTACCAAAAGGCAGTCTAAATCAGCTAACTGAAGATGCCTCATCTTCCCTCAGAGTATAACAGTGCCCTCCAAGTTTCATTAGAACGTCCCGTTATGAACTTACAATCTACTTTTGGGTTCATACAATCTTTTTTAGGATGTTAACTAAGGGAAGAGGTTTCCAAGAGTCACAATTAACAGGACAGAGCTACAGGCCCTTACCAGTGAGGGAATGACGCAGAAGTTTAGATTCTAAATCACTCTTCTACGCTCAGTTCTAGTAAAAAATGGCAAGACAACAGTAACACTTCCTTCAAATACCTTTAAAAGTACTACAGAAGCCATCTGTCAGCAGATCTGAGAAAACCTGACTAAAGAGGATAACCTCCCTTTAGCAGCTAGGAAGGAATTTATGTCAGAAGGCTCGCAAGGATGTTTTCATTCCGTTAATAGCTGTAATGCACTACACAGGCACTTTGACTCCACATGGAATCAAATCTGGGCTCTTCTCTGAGGTCTGTACAGTCCACTTAGTTAAAAGAGATGTTCTGGAAAGTTAAGATAGACACCAACCAGAAGTCCCACCTCATTTAAAAAAGAGAGACTCTGAACGCCAACTCTGTCAGGACAGCTGGTGAAAATACTTCCTAAAATTGAAGGTGTGAAAAATAACACGTGTAAAATAAGAGAAAATTCCTCACCCCTTGTATGAATAAAGTTTCCTACCTCCAAAAAAAGATAGCACCATAAACTTGCTTATGAAGCTGAAGATGGAGCTTGTTTATTCCAGCTACCTTCCTTTATCCTCCACAGACTGACTGCATTTAAGAATGCCTAAGAATGCTGTCATACTCAGAAGTTTGGTCAACCACTGGCAAAACAAGTTATGTATCTCTGAACATTTTTGGCAGTCAAACTGCCTATCATTTGTTAATCTCAACCATAGAAGAAAACAAGTTTCAGATTTTGAATGAGTAAAATCAACTGCACAGCCACTAAGGTAAGAGTCTTTCTTTAGCACACTGAGAATCATGAATGGCATTCTGCCATTGCTAATTCCCAGAGAATGTCATTAAACTGATTTACCTCATGAACCACATAGGAAAAAAAAAAAGCTAAGAAAGCAACCCTTCTTTCTCGCTTAGTGGTCAAGAAATCACTGAACATAGCAGATAAAGGATGAAGTATTTATTTTATTGACGACAAAAAAAAAAAATCTTATTATTGTATACGACAGCGTGAACAGTCAAAATTATCTATAAAGTAGCTTTCCTCTCTCAAAAAGCAAAAAGGAGTATCTATTCTTTAATCTCTAAGGGGACTGTGTCTGAACAAATCCAGAAGAGTAAGTGGTTCCTACATACGCCAGTTTCAATGGGGGTTTCTGCATGTTAGGTTCATTGGTGCATTGGGGGCAGTGTTTGTAGTTTGAGGGGTTTTTTAAGGGAGTGACAGAGAGAAAGAAGAAGTGACATTGACTTCTGTTTTGGAAAACAGTCATTCAAACACATGCTTTAGAGTCTAACAAAACTTCTGAACAGATGCAAGAGGACAGAATCTCTTTCTAGTGCTCCAAAGGAACGTTTATCCGTATGAAAAACTAAAAGATTGCCAGCTTCTGAGTAATACATGAAAAATGTGTGTGCTTTTAGAAGATCAGATACTCCTTCAAATACTCCTTTCAACATTCACAAGCATTCAGCACAAAGGGCATACTTAGCAACAAACATACAATTCCACAGATAGAAATCGTATCAGTTATTATAAGAATTTATAAACTGAAAGTAACATCATTTCCATATGAACCATTCAATGCATGGATACTCAATAAAGGACAGTCATAGCTATTTTGTATCAGTGGGAACAGAAACACAGGGTATCTTCACACAGGGAAAAAATAAGAAAAACTAACACTTTTATGCACTGAATCCAACTTCAACATTCTGTATGTGCATTTTATCACTACCTAGAAAAATGGATGAACTATTTGAACAGAGGAAGTTGTATGTGATGGCTATCTAGAGACAGATAGTAGTTATTGAACAACCTCAAAAAAAATGAGCAGCACACATGACAAGAAAAGCAGCAAAAGAACTGAGTAATGTTCTGAGCAAGAGACAAAAACTGTAATTACCTGACCATTCTGCTGTATAAACAAACTTATTTTGCAGTCATCACCACCGCAAGCTAGTATTGGTACTGGAAAGGAAAAAAAAAAAGTCTTCATTACTCGAGTTACAAAATCTAATATTCTAGGATATGAAAAATTATATAAATAATATAAAAATCAATATAGCATCAATAAACATATTAATACAAACAGACAGGCAAGCATGATACCACTTTTTTATGTTTTCTAATTTAAGACACCTAATACTATTTGAAATAAACTAGTATCTCAAGAACACAAAACTGAGAAGTTATTTTGGCATGTAAATAATGTCTACAAATACTTAAGATGCTAAAGAGTAGTTTCTTTCAAGCTCATATCTGTAGGAAGTTCAAGTATCAGAGATTTTTAATTAATTATGTTTATTTTATTGGTATCAACAGGCATTTTCTCTAAATACAAAAGGAGCAAGCAGCAAAACAAAATGACTCAGAACTAATATAATTCAAGCTCCTAAATCAACTGAAATAAGTATACAAATGGAGTTAGCGCAATTATTATACAGGAAATAAAAAGACAGACCAAAAAAGGAAAACAGACCACCACTCACTGTACACAAGGATATGAAAGCAATTAACATTATATACACCTACTCAAGTCTTGCATAGTAGTTTACTTCTAGGAGCTATCTAGAAAGTGCACAAAAAACATAAGTCTATTGAATCAAACCAGACAAAGTTACGTCTAAGGGGAAAACAAGAGAAGTTAGTGTATTAGTTCATCTCTTCCACAGAAGATGATGGGGAAAATATTTAACCCTAAAAAGTCTTTTACTCGAGTTACAAAATCTAATATTCTAGGATATGAAAAATTATATAAATAATATAAAAATTAATATAGCATCAATAAACATATTAATACAAACAGACAGGCAAGCATGATACCACTTTTTTATGTTTTCTAATTTAAGACACCTAATACTATTTGAAATAAACTAGTATCTCAAGAACACAAAACTGAGAAGTTATTTTGGCATGTAAATAATGTCTACAAATACTTAAGATGCTAAAGAGTAGTTTCTTTCAAGCTCATATCTGTAGGAAGTTCAAGTATCAGAGATTATTAATTAATTATGTTTATTTTATTGGTATCAACAGGCATTTTCTCTAAATACAAAAGGAGCAAGCAGCAAAACAAAATGACTCAGAACTAATATAATTCAAGCTCCTAAATCAACTGAAATAAGTATACAAATGGAGTTAGCGCAATTATTATACAGGAAATAAAAAGACAGACCAAAAAAGGAAAACAGACCACCACTCACTGTACACAAGGATATGAAAGCAATTAACATTATATACACCTACTCAAGTCTTGCATAGTAGTTTACTTCTAGGAGCTATCTAGAAAGTGCACAAAAAACATAAGTCTATTGAATCAAACCAGACAAAGTTACGTCTAAGGGGAAAACAAGAGAAGTTAGTGTATTAGTTCATCTCTTCCACAGAAGATGATGGGGAAAATATTTAACCCTTACTCCACTCTTTTTGGGTCATAAGGATGAAGTAGTACTGCTAGGGACTAGGAAAAGAAAAGGAATTAATTAGAAAATTATGAATAAATAAGTTATCAAGGCTAGACATTCGCATTTCTCAAGTCTGGGTAGAAAACAAAATACTAAGTTTCACTAAAATCAACTACTTCCTTCAAAAAAAAAAAGTCATCCCTTTAAAGAGATAAAATTATCTTTATTATGGGTAAACCAAAAATCAACTTGAATATTCGTAATAAGTTTATGCTCTATGCTAATTTCTTCCTTCTGTCTGTACCAAATCTGTGCCTAGTTATTTGCTGCTCCTCTCATGCTTCTAAGTCACATTTCACCTTCTTACACCTCCATCACTTGCTTCTTCTCACCAACCTAAGTCACATTTCACCTCCATCTCCTCCTTGTCTTACATGGGGCCAAAACCCACTGCTTTGGACTGGAGGTAATGAGCTGTTTTGAAAGAAGACCTGGTCTTCAGGTCCGTGGAAACTGGGCAAGAGCAAGAGGGAGGGGGGGGGGCCATAAAATATGATACAATGCATATTCTTGAAGCCTGTATCATCCTTTCCTGAGTAATAAATTTTATGGGCCATTACAGTAATTACATACTTACTGAATGGAATAAGAGTTTGACTAATAAAAACAAGAGAATTAAGTTCTAGTTGCTGTATCAGACAAATGCAAATGCTTTCACTGAAGAAGTCCTATCAAGAAGTATATAACTGGCAAAAACAGACTATTATATAGTTTTTCACATAAATGCTCTAGAGTAATAGAATTGGGATCTGATTGAGGTAAAGTCCTGCAAAGGAAATAGAAAAAAAAAAAAAAGACTTGGAAACTGTGGTCCAATTGCAATGAGGACAATATGATCGGCAAAGCTTTTTCAAGTTCACTCACTCTTTTTCACCTGTTGCAATTCAGCTCTGAGGAGATAATTCTTATTTGTCAGAGGCCAAGCTACGGCACCACAATTATCCAGGTGGTAGGAAGAATCACAGTATATGACAAAAGAGCTGATCAAGATCTGTAAAATAGTAAATCCTATTCCCAGTATTTTAGAAGCAGAGTTGCTGCAGACATTTCAAGGCAAAAAAAACAACCAAACAAAACAGTAGGATGCTTTTCTTCAAGACTCAGAAAACAACTGTAAAGAAACTCCTTAACTAAGAGGCTGTCAGTAAAGTGCTTAAGCTATACTCCAGCTGCACGTGATTGTTCAGGTTTTTATGAGCAGTCTTATTGGCTTTCCCCATTTGACTTCTTCACAAAAATGGTTATTAACTTTTTTTTTAATCATTTATTTTCAAGGACAATCAGTTAAATATTAGGCATCGTGAACTTCAATGTCTTTTGAAAGTTAAAGCATCCATTACATATGAATCAATTTTCAACGCAAGCTTTAAATTTCTTTGCTTGGTGAAATTAGAGGTTCCTGTAAATGCTTCTAGTTCAGGAGAGTAGTTTACGACTTCTAGAAAAGTAATTCTGTATTTAATTCCTGACTTAAGAACTGCAGATTGTCCTCAAGAGAAAAGCTTCTTTAAATCTCAATACAGCTGCCAACGTAGCCTTCATAGAGATTTCAGAGCAACTCCTAAAGTTATCATAGATCATTTTTCCCTGAAGCTCATTAAAATTCCAAATTGCCATTACAGATTAATGTTTCTGACAAAATGATCAGCAGTGAGATTCTTAACAATATATTTTAAGCTACTTTATTTCAGTTTCAGAATTAACATACTCCTCAGAACAAAAACAGTTCAGTTGTATGGACTACTATGTCAGGTTTAGGGAGAAAACACTGAACATGACTATGCTCTATCAAAAGCCCCTTTATAGATTTCTAGGGGAAACGTTTCTAACCATACATTTATGGTTCAAAACCAAAACCGTTTCTTGGTAATTTCAGCAGCACAGATCATTCATGTTGCAACTGGCATTCAAAACATAAACGTATAGGTTTTTTTTTTTAAATTTCCATACAAAACTACACAAATAATTTCTCAATTGAAAATAATTTCAGTTCTTCAGAGAAGTAAAGTACTCTTTCAGGTTATGAGCACTGTGTTGTTTTGGATAACTAATTTGAATTGGGATGGGAAGAGGCCATAATAAAGGATTGTCCTGCTCTGAATGCAACTTTAAGCAACACTGGGTTTTGGGTACTCTGGGAGATTTTCACAGCAAAACAAAATGCTTGCTATTCCACCATTTAAAGAAGCATCAAGCAGTCCATGCAATTTTGGTTTCAGAAGCATTTAGTTTTAAGAATTAATATGATGATCTTCATTTAAGGTTTTTCCAAAATGAATGGTTACTTCTCTTCTCTACAACATGATTTCAATGTTAAACAGATGCACTACTCAAGTGTTACACTGAGAATTTCTTACCTGTACAGTATCATAAATGAAGAAATAATCTATTGCTTTGCAATATGAATTTTATACTTTTTAAACTGGCACCACAGACACTTCACTTCTAATGAAAATTCACGCTGGAGGTAATGATTTTAATTTACCCTCAAGCCTTTTAACTTCATCTCAACAACCACCTCTTAGTACATTTACAGGAAAAATAGAGAGTGAGAGGTTTAAAGTTCTTCAGTGGTGCAGACACTGCTTTTAGTATCAGACACACTCTGGAAACGGACATTGGCATTTCCAAATGGGATGACATATCTTGATAGAGCTTTCGTGTCTCCCAGAATTATCACAAGCCGAAGAATAAAATAAGCTTCTGTATAACTGCTCTGGAGGCATATAATCAAACAACACATCAGCGTGGAACGCATGCAGCGAAGAGTTGAAAACTCCAGATAGAAAAAGTACTAAAGTTTCTTACTCTCTTGGGAGCCTGGCACTCCTCCATCCAGGTGAAAGGTTCTAATGATACCTAAACACAAACCTAACTCACCATATTTATCTGGCTTGTATTGCACTAGAGGATACATTTAGTTTTAAAAAAAAAAATACCTTCTACAGATTTGCAACAGAAGAATATGTTTGCGGCAGGCTACAAAATCTGAACATTTATGTTAACAGAAAACTATATAAACCGTACTGAACAGGCAGGTTAAACTTGTTCAGCATCTAAATTTTTTCACGTTTAAGACCGAACAGGTGATAAACACTGCTCCTTAATCTCCAATTTTTGATGCAGGCCTGCAGATTCTTTTTCTGGATCTTGCCCTTCAATCCAAACAAAAACAAACATAAGCAGCAGCACCACAAGGAGCGGGTGAAACTAACAGCACCATCCTATCCGATTCACTTACAGTCCTGTTACCCCCTTATTAGTTGAACTCTGAGACAGAGAGCTTAAAGAACTCCATTTGAGCATCATTCTGAAGACACTGTAATCAGCCAGTATTCTTCTAATTGCTAAGAAGAGTCCAGTGAGAATCTTTAAATACAAGCAGCAGCTTAGGCTGATTCCATAGAAAACAAAAAATATGGCACAAGGGTCTGGAGTCGGTCAAATGAAAATCCCGTTACACATTATACACAGGGGATTTCTCAGATTTTACATTTCCTGCATTGATATTCAAGATGTGCAGCTGTACTTACCATCGCTGCCAGGCAAGAAGGATAAGCAGACATCCATAACAAATCCATTTCCAAACTGCAGAATTTCAATGCATTTAGCTGGAAAACAAGAACAGTGTTTATTTCATTCATCATGAGTATTACAGTTACCCTGTCATTTCCTCTTGTCATTATGTCGTTAAAATTTCCAATTCAATTTTATTTTAAGGAGCTGAAAAACTTCTATGTTTTTCAAGAGCCTAAATAATAATGTTATCTTCCGTGGGCCCACAGAAATTCATCCAGAGTTAGCCAAGTTAGAAGGTAAGTCACTGTTCTCCACTGAGTATTAGAGTTGTACAGCTTCACTGTGGTAACATATCAGAAGCGATAAATACTGCAAATTATATCCTGTGGCAACAGTGTTCACTACACAGAAAGCTAAAACTGAATCCGTTTGCTACAAGAGCAGATAGAGAGATGAGCAAAAACCAACTTTCCTGCAAACACCCCTGAGATCCTAGAAGTGGTTAAACTGGTAAGCCATCAAGATCAGAATAACCAACAGGGTAGCAGAAAAAACTCTCTACAGAAGCAGAATTTAAAAAAAAACAAAAAACAAAAAAAAAAAACAAAAAAAAAAAGTCCTTCCATCTCTGGAACCCACAACAGCAAGACAGAAAGGAAAGGACAGGACTTCATGGTGTTCTTTGGGAGCATGAGAAATGCCTTCCAGAACATGGGACTGAAGATTGGCAACTCCCACCTATTTCTCTCATGTAGACAAGGCAATGGGAAATCCTCAAGTACACCAGATAAGGAAGAAAGTAGCTTGAGAGATGCAGTCAGTACAACTCAACTAGCAAATAATGCTTTAAACCTAGATTATCCACCCTATTTATTTCTTATGTATTTCAAAGAGCTGTTCTCCCATATGTCCATGCAAGGGCCTAGTTCACCAGAAGGTCAAGATCCTATTATTCCCAAACTTCATTGGACTCAATTCAATAGTAACAAACAAGTCACTAGTTTAACCTCACCTTTTTAATGCCACCATTAATCATTTTACTAAGTAATTTTACTTCACACACACATACAGCTCGTCTGCCCCCACGTTACAGGGCAAAATGATGGTTCAGGTTATCAGACTCTGAATACATATTAAGAAGAAACAAGTAAATTCAGCCAACGCATCACTGATTAAAAACAAAGATAAATCATTCTGAAGAACAAATCTGACCCAAAGCTGTTAAACTAGTATAACCCTCAGCTTTCAAAGAGCAATACAAGGGTTTGAGGTACCAAAGTCTGAAGAGAAATCAATGTAGTTGCATTAAAAGATGTTAGTATTTAGCCAAGTACTTCAATGGATAAGCATTCATCATTTTTATTGAGCCAGTACGTTGTCCCTAATGTTAAAAAAAAAGTTACCTTCTGAACCATGCCGAGACCAGACTCTCACAGTAGAGTCAGAAGCTGCAGAAGCTATTAGCAGATTTAAATCAGGTTCATCTGACTGGTAGACAGCATCCACAGCACAAACAGCTTCAGCGTGGCCTTTGAGAGGAATGCTTTTCACAAGCTGAACACATCAGAAAGTTTTACAAAGTTTTAATTTCCAGCAACTTATCTGAGAGAATTTTTAAAGCCATTTTAAGAAATAAAATAATTTAATACTGAAAACAAGTTGTATACCTGCGATGGCAGCTTGCCTATAGCCAAGCTATGCTTAAGCTATAGCATATTCCAGGAAAACACAGAGAAGGGATACAGCAGTAATGACTATTAACTTGATAAGACTTTGTTCAAAACTGAACAGAATTAAATGTTCCTGTGTACACTATACAAACCTCACCATTCCTTGAGGAAAGTTGGAAATAGTATAGAAGTTAAGAACAGTTTTCCTTCCTTTTTCTCCTTCTCTTGCCCCTCACCCTAAGGAACATCTCATAAAAGTTTGGAGAACCTTAGCGAAGGAGACAGAGCAGAGAACACAATGGAATACGTAGCAGCAATGTTTAGTGTGTTCTCGCAAATCAAAACAGCTTTTTACTCCTTCAAAATACCAACGTTAAAAACAAAACCTCTAAATTTAGACTTAAGTACCTACTTTCTTAATGAACGAATACAGGTGATTCACTTTATAACCTGTTCCTCATAAACACAAAGAGCAAAACGAGAAGCTTTTAATTCTGTGACCTGAAGTCATCCAGCATTTACCCAAATTTTGTGATAAATGCACTTGACATCTCTTTCCAAAATATAGCGTGGTAGGCCCCAGTTAAGAATTTTCGATTGGTCCCATATAGAACTCTGCCTGTTTTTAAGAATCTACACTAGTCTAGAACTGTCATTAAAATGTGCACATTTAGCCACATTCTTTTTCAAAGACTGCCATAAGGCTGTGCACCTCATCAGCAGAAGAGGTTAACAAAGAAATCTGTAAAGTATTTTAAATAAATATGTAAACAGTTACAATAGATCAGGATGAGAAATTATTTGTTTCTAAGAACATTCCTCCATCAAACACACCTGATAACAACTACTCTAGGTGCACTTCCCCCTACTACAGATTCTCATGCATTTTAAAACGCCAAGTCTAATCTAGTTTGAGACAGCCTATGAAATGGATTACCCACACAGCCATTCACAAATCAACACCTAATATGTAAGATTTTCAAAGTTAGATGAAAAAGATATTCTAATTTGTTATCTAAATTTCAGTTCATTCTGAAGGCTCTTTTACACCATACTCCATCTTTTGCCTTACATTTTTACAGTATGAATAATAAATTAGCGTATCTCCTTAATTTTCTCATTTTCGCTGACAAAATTCAATTGTTGCACAGATTTTTTTGGTTTTGTTTTGGGGAGGGTTTTTTTGTTTATTTGTTTGTTTTAAATACCTACCCCAACTTGTGTATCATTCTGGAAAGACTACCTATCTACAAACACTACACGGTTACACAGATTGAATGGAAATCACTAGAAATGAGGAAGAAGGGTACAGGAAACGTCAATTAAAAATGAACCTCAAAGTTTCAAGATTTTAAGGCAGCTTAAAGAAGAGTACTACATGAGATCAGAAAGCTGATGACTCAAGAACGTACAAACAACATCTTTTAGACAGGCTAGACAAATCCACCTGATGACTGGTTAGCTAATTTATTAATGAAAGCTGATTTGAAAAAAGATCTGAACTACAGAAAAGAAGAAACAACTTTTAAGGTAAAACATAGCATGACAGAATACCAACAATTTGAAGGATATACACACGGGCTTTAACAGTCAAGGTAAAACAAAGAGGTATGAATACGAAATACAGACAAAACAGATCATTTGTGGCATGTGAGAAACTAGGGGCGGGGGGGAAGCTTAAAAAAAAGGTTATTCCTGCTTACCTGATTATTCCACGCTCTTGTTCCTTTCCATTCCCAAAGAATGAGTTGTTTATCAGATCCACCAGAAATTAACTCCGTTTCAGAAGCTAAAAAATACATTTTGGTTAAGTTTTGTGAACACTAACTTTGCAACAGCAGTCAACAACACAAGCAGTTACATTGGTTACTACTCAGAAAATATCATGTATCAGCTGTAAGCAAAGTTTCCATCAAAGTAAAGTATAGCTAATACGAGTTGCACTGTGCAGGACAGTTTAAGAGCAAAGGTATCCTCTAAGACAACAGAAAGAGAATAGCCACAGGAATATTTAGAGTTCCATATGAATGTGATGAAAATATCTTTCAAAAAAGATTCTCAAATCCAATAGAGTAATTTAATATTTTCTTCTTTTGTTTGGTCTTTTTGGAGGATAGGAAAATAAAGCAAAGGAAATCTAACCCAACAGAATTCAAAGCTTCACATGAAAATATAATTCCCAAGTTCCCTGAAAATAACTTTTTTTTTTTAATCAATTTTAAGAAGAAAATGTTTTAGTACAACCAGTTGAAAGGATGACAGTTTATACTACTATTAAAGAGGAATGTTTTCATCTCAGTACTTCCCCCTAAAAAAAGCAACAGGCACGTTACATTAACAGTCTAATCAACAGCCCCATTTCTCTTTGTCAGTGAGTTTCTATACATGCCTAAGGGCAAGAACATGTGCCTTTGAAAAGTCTGCACTAAGCAACTTTAAAACCTGGAATTACTATCAAGCAGAAGCCTCATAAGGGTCTCAGACATTTTTATCTTAAAGGTTTATTTCTTCGTGGATATGACCTCTATGCAACTTACATTTTTGTAGTCCGAGATTTCTTAAAAGGCACTGCAAATCGGCTTACAGAATCAAAATACGCAAAACTCCAAACAAACCCTTAGTAAAGAGCCCAGTGGCAGCAG
>NW_008795036.1:181153-184312 GCF_000699145.1 Aptenodytes forsteri
GGGTCAGAGAGAGTCAGCGTTAAGGCTGGGTGGCCGCGGGGGGAGCCCGGCTCTGGGCTTCCACCGCAGGGCTTGCCGTGAGGGAGCCAGTGCTCTGCCTGCAGAAGAATCGGCCGCGCCTCAGGGGCGCCGCACCCCCGCGCCGGCGGGGGGGGCTAAAAGCGGGGCATGGAAATTTGTTTGGGGGTTTTTTTGTGTGTGTAGGGGGGAGAGTTTTAATCTTTATTGCACCTTTTGTCAGACACTCAACGGTTTAAAAAGTTCAAAACTTCTCTGGGGTTTTTTTTGTGCATAGGAGTTGATTCCACGTGAACCGGGAAAGAGCTGAACTGAGTGTTGGAGATAATGTTGTCGTTATCCATTTCTGATCTCTTTCCGTTACCTGTAAAGCCTCCCTCTGATGCAGAATCATTCTTAAATGAAGTCACTGAGTTCAGGCTGAGTTTAATATTACAGTTTATTGTCATGTCCTGGAATAACTGTCCTAGAAATCATGGGAATTTGCAACTGAGCAAAGGCCAGGGCCCCAATGGGGTGATCTGAATATGTTTGAGTACCTCTATTTTTCAAGAGAAAAGATGACATCATAGCAGATTGGAGAATTCCATCTGTTACATTTTTGGTTTTTGATTTATTGCCCTCCCTGCCCAAGAAATAAAAACCAAATCAAGAAAGGTAAATACTGCAGTAGTATTCTAGTTTTACTTGCATGGTCACTGGCCTAAAGAAATGGGAGCATTAGAGGGCATTACACTATATGGATGTGCTATGAGCTGTTTCAGACATTTGGCTTCACAGGCTCAAGAATTTTGCCAGTTCCCAGTGGCTACAGATGCAACCTGCTATCTCACAGGCTGTGTAGGAGTCTCAGCAGGACCTTCGACACATCCGCTCTGCCTCCAAACGCTCTACCCCACACATGCAGAAGGCCCTGGAGCAGAGGCCAGGCTGAAGTATAAATGGACTACTCTGCAACAGAAAGCGTGGAAAGGGAGAGGAAACAGAGATGTGACTACCTACAGCTGTCCTGTGCTTCCTGCCCCCCAAATTGCACCTGGGATATCCTGAAATAATCAAAGCTGAACTGAAAAGCTGGAAAGCCTATGGTGGAGGGAGAAGACAGCTCTACGTGGCTGTGCGGGGAACAGGGGGGGCAGGAAGAGAAGCAGCAGAAAGCAAGCAGGCGTCCAGAGGAAGCACTCTGCGTAGCACAAAGAACACTTTGGACCCTAAACCACTCCTGCCTGGCCTTTATCTCCCCATGTGCCTGTGTGTTTATGAATACTGGCTGGGGGGGGGGGGGTAACCTTGGCTGTCGGCAGCGCTGTAACCTGACACAAAAATGTTGCAGCTGGGCACGGCTTTTTCCAGTGGGTATGAGAGGAAGGAAACTGTGCCTGATCACATACAAGATACAGCCAGAAATGTTAGCTGCTAAGGGAACAAATGACTCCTTGCACAAAAATGCATGGATCCAGTCATCAAAGCATGCTTTAACTGAGGAGTGCTGTCTCGCGCTGCTAAGGATGGCTACGCAGCAATCAGGTTGCACAGCAACCCCCTTCTCAGCCTGCCCTGCCAGGGTCCGAGTCAGGGCTCCGACAGGAGGAGGTCGGGCTCTGTCAAAGAGCTGGGGCATGTTGTAGGAGTTGCGTTTGTTGCTGTGGGAACGAAGCTGGCTCTGACTGTGATTGTGGGCAAAGTGTAGGCTCTTCCAAGATGGATTTAGGTGGAGGATTCCTATGTGACACGAAAAGTTTACTCATCTGATAGATAATCTGCTGATGACGATGTCCTGTAAACAGGAGGGCCCTGGGCACTGCTTGTGCCAGAGAGATTTGGAGGCGCGCATCATGCCTGAGGGTGCAAGGGCACTGTGACCCCATGCTGCAGGGTTTTGTGGGGCTGGTCCTCGCAGACTTAGGCAACCACCTTGGGGATGGTGCTTTCCCAGGCAACTTGAGGGAGCGCATTGCAGGGGGCTGCTAGCACCAGGTATTGCCAGTGATTGCCTCCTTTCTGCCACGAAGGTCTGGCACTGTCACCCCCATGCTACCCTACCTCCCAACACTGAGAGAACTGGGATAAATCAGCACAGGATATGGACTTGAAAGTGCTGTGGGGAATGCTGTAACAGCACCACGGCGGTATGGACAAAAAGCACGGGAAGCTGGGTCTATCAGGACAGACCAGCCTAGACAAGCCCAGTTTCTTTCTTTTCCTAAGTATTACGTCTGACCAAGTCCTCGTTAACACGGGATGCTGGGCCTTTGCTCTAACCCAAGAAAGATTCTTTGTGAGTTCTGACGTTACAGGATCTTCTCTTATGTCTGAAAACGGAAATATCTGTAGGATAGTGTATAAGAAATTTAGAATATCGGATAATTATAACAGAACCAATATGCCTTTTAGGAACACGTGTATTATAAGGAAGTAATGGCGGTGGTCAGTGATGTTACAAGGATGGAGAAGGACATATTCTGGGCTAGTCACCAAATGCCAATCTTCATTTGTAGCTAATGTCCTTACTGAATTCAAATCTGTCCTCACTGTTTTCCTTCATCTTCCCAGAAAACTACTTCTTCACTTTTCAGAAATACACGTAAACGTAATCTTCCTCTTTTTCCCCCCTTTGGTGTAATTTTTGAGGTACAGGAAGAGCTCAATTCACTGCGCATCAGAACAGGTTGTGATGGTGCCTAAGCAGACTTCAGACTTCACTCAATAGCCTTGTTCACATCTTTTACGTGTCCCAATTTGGTTCTGCCAATGGAGTTACATCAACAAATTCCTGTAAGGGAGATACTACTTATACTGACAAAAGGTTTCTTGAGCGTAAAATAAATTCACCAGTTAGATATTGGAATAACTTCTGTTATTCCAATGTTACTGAATAACTTCTGTTATTCCAATAGCAAAATAGAATCATAGAATCATAGAATCATTGAGGTTGGAAAAGACCTCTAAGATCATCGAGTCCAACCGTCAACCCAACACCACCATGCCCACTAAACCATGTCCCTAAGCGCCTCATCTACACGTCTTTTAAATACCTCCAGGGATGGGGACTCCACCACTTCCCTGGGCAGCCTGGTCCAATGTTTCACCACTCTTTCAGTAAAGAAATTTTTCCTTACATCCAATCTAAACCTCCCCTGG
>NW_008795036.1:185254-191728 GCF_000699145.1 Aptenodytes forsteri
AGTCTGGTCTTTGATAGATTAAATCAGAGTTTTTTGCTTTCCTTTATTGGCTGGGGTCTTGGTGTAAAGGAATATGTATTAATAGACACGGGTCATTCTGCATGATACTATGAAAAGCAGCAATCATATGTTAGGTTTAAAGTTTAATTATATGCAGTTTAATTCTATGGAAGAATGTTTAAAAGTTGTTAAATTAGCAAAGCCAAGTACTCAAAGATTGGGGGCCTTGTTCTTCTTGTAGTTGTTGAACTTAGCCTATCTTTATTTGTCTTCATTGTATACATGCCTTATGAAGTAATCATTAATGAAGTTACCTCATACTCAGATGACTGCCTGCTATTTTTACTGTAGGTTGCTTGCCTCCAATAGCAACCTGGATGAATAGTGCCTGGTAAATGAGGCAGCTATTCAGTATTTCAGTTTCTTCTCATTAGTTATATTGTGGCCCTAGGCCTAATTTGCTGTACGGTATTCTTAGCACAGAATTATCCTTTTCCTCATAGCATTTTTTTTTTGTGACTTCTACTGCCACAGTACCTGAATGTCTCAGAAAAATGTTACCTGAATGTCTCAGAAAAATGTATGAATTGTATTTTTCTTTACAATATCACTGTTAGGCAGAGGGGTATTATTATATTCATTTTCTGGGTGACAATTTCCTCCTAGGACCAGCATTCATAACAAAAGCACCATAGTTCTTCAGTGATGAAGCGCCCAATGTGGAAGACGCAGAACAGCGTTCAGGAGAGGGGCTAACCACCCACAGCACCCGTTGCCTCCAGCCGGGACTGCGAGCGTTCAGATCTTTTGGAAGTCGGATTCCAGCACTGGGACACTCCTGATGGATTCTGCGGGGCCAGGATTTCACCTGAGGGATCAGAGCTGGAGCACTGAGAAAATAAATAATAAACAGTAGTGACCAAAAACATAAAGATGAGTTTAAATTATTTGCCAGCTTCGCAGAGGGTACACGTACAACAGCTAGGAACAGCTCCATTGCCTTAGGCGTCTCGAGTACAAATCCAGCCTCTCCCTTTTTGCCAGCTGTGGGATCTGCTTCAGAAGGCGTTTCGGTGCGTGGGGAACACTACTCACCCGTGGGTTTGCTGGCATTTCTTTCCCTTGAGCCTGCACCTACCAGATTCGCTACCAGAAGGGATGACCAAGGGCAAGTGCCATTCCTAAAGCTACTGACTGGGTCCATTAAAATTCAGCGTCAGTCTAGTTTTTAACTGCCACTGATTGATTCTGGAATTGTTGGTCCTACGTTCAATAAAAGTTAAGATTTCCAGTGTATCTTGAGCATAATGTAAGCCTGCGGCATCCTTTTCAAATACACTTCTCAAGATAAAAAAAGCAGATACTGTCACTTGAATAGATTTAATTTAAAATGTTTAGAATAAGTTTTTAGAGACAATTTCTCCTTTAATTCATCTCACTGAAAGTTGAATGATGCTGGTGATGGAAGTTGAACTGAACAAATCTTAACTATAGCTATTTCCATTTTTCTTGGCTGCTTTATTTAAGTATTCTATGAATGGCTTATGTTCCCACTGCCTAAATGGATTTCTGATTTTCCGAAGAAAAAATAAACTAATTATTTCAAAATATCATCAAAATTAGCTCTCCAAACAATGACTGTAATTGCTGGCTGAAAGAAATTCCACAGAAAATCTCTCTGATTTTTTTTTTTTTTTTAAACCAGGGATTTACTGCAGACAATTGGGGGAAATTTTTTTTTGGGGGTTTCCTAAAGGAAGACCTAATGCAAACATGACCTAGAAAATTGCTTGGGGGAAAAAAAAAAGGAAAAGGATGAAACAGCTTGTCACATAATCAAACTGATTATGCATTATGTTTTTGAAGCAGAAACTCTGAAAGGAGGCATGATAATAGACATGCATTCCAGAGGGCGTACGCACACGCACAAAAGAAAGAGTACTCGGAAATGTAATCTTGAATAGTTAATATCATTTTTTACGCTTAAATTCCATATTAGCAGCAGTTCTTGTATGACTTGGATAGGATATTGTTCCACGCTATAGAAGAACATCTCGCAAAAACAAAAAATAGATTCTGTAATATTTTTCTGACACATCTCTTCATGCTCATTTAAAAAAAAAAACAACACATTGAATTAATATCAATGGGTGACTTTATTTGTACACACACCTATGTATATGCATGCAACCACATCCACTATACATGTATTTATAATGGGTTTGATCTTGAAGCGTTGTTGCACAAGTTATGTGATATTTAGTAATTTCCAGAAGGATAAGCCTGATCCAAAGCCTTCGGTGGTCAAAGAGATTCCCGGCATTTCGTGAGGCTTTGGATCAGGGGTCCGGTTACTGGCAGTAGGAGCTGGCAGCCTTTTTTATCTGTATGATGATGTCACTCTTCCCTGCTGCTTGTCACTGTCTCACACACAGTAACTTGGTGAGCACAGGTATGAAAAGTAATAACCTTCTAGCCCGCCGGCCTGGAGCTGTCACGGGTTTCAGTTAGGAGGAAATACAAACAGCGCTGTGGGTTTGTATGAGAAAATCCCCATTCCCGGTGCTAAGCGTGCAAAGACAAACGCCTACTGAGTCTCAGAGCTGCAGGGGAAAGGGGAATACGGCACAGGGAATCCCAACGGTCATACCCGCAGCAGCCTGCTCGTGTTGGGTAAAACTTTGTTTCCTAGGAAAGGTAAGGAAAAACTCTCTAATTTCTGTCAAACTACAGTTTACTTTTTAAAAGAACTTTTTTTTTTATGTGAATATTGGTGTACGTTGGTGTACAAAGTTTCTGTAGTAGGCAACAATTTATTTGCAGAATTTAATGAACTGCTTTACCACCCGTTACAGATGAAGTTGTACGAAAGGACGGAGTCTGTCCCGCCGCAGTGGCCACGAAGCGCTCCGTACCGTTCAAGTCAGGGTTGGCATCGCAGGTGACTGGTATTATTTCCCCTCTGTCGCCCATGGTGTCTGTCCAGGCTGCATCCCTGAGCAGCCGCGGGCAATAGAGGGGAAATAATTTTACTCTGAAGTGGGGAAAAAGTGTTTTTTATTTAATGTGGCACAGCTTAAATAAGCAGCTCAGAAGCAGACTTCATACCACACTAGCATGTAGAAAACATTGCTAACAAGAATGCTGTTTCTTACAGAGATATAAGACTGAAAAATAGTTGATGGGAAAGAAATTTAGAAGAGAAGAATATTGACTGAACATGAAAAAAAAAAATCCCAATGGTAAATCAATCAAAGTATACCAGATACAGCAAACTGCAACCTACTGAACAGGAACTTTTGATACATCTTCAGATTTAAGGTAGTGAGTTCTCCTTTGCACCTAAAGCTGGAGTTCAGCCTCCTTCTTATGCATAATAATTCTAAAAAACATACCCTTTGGACATTGAGTAAATATTTTGATACTTAAAATAATTAGACATCCATCAATAAATTTCATATCTGCGTTGTTCTTTTCATTATGCAAAATTACTTTATTTGCGAGATGACACAGATACTTTTCACATATGAAAATATACAGCTAAAGCAACCAGAAGAACTTTAAACAGCAAACAGCCAAACAATAGACCCCAAAATATCAGAAATAATCATTAAACAAAGATATAGATCCTCATTTTACCATTCTTGTTTCCTACCTCCCAAATGGAGAAGGCCACCATATGAGATGAAACCTGCCTGTTTTGTCAAAGTAACTACTGAAGAGGTGAACGGAAATGTTAAGACCAAGGTCCAAGTCACCAGCGTGACTTAGGAACTCAATTTCTGTTCAATTGTCTAAATGCTTCTGAGGACCCATGTCTTCTCCCTTTAGCTTAATCTGTGACATAGTTAATTTGACTCACTGGATGAAACAGAAAGAATGAAAATTAGTTTGCATCGGGAAAACACCATGAAATGGAGAACATATGAAAGAATGTTTTATAGCAACAGCGAAAGCTTCATCAGTTTAATCATTTGGACAATCCCATACAACGTAACTCAGGTTGGCATTTCCAAGCACATTAGTTTTAACTCTCACATGCTAATGCATTTTGAGGCGAGTTACTTTGTTTCATTTTTCTTTAGATTTCCAGTCACAAATATAACCATGTAGAGAAGTAAAATACTGAAGCAGGGATGTCTGGAGAACGAGGGCAAAAGCAATCTCTGCACTAGTGAGCCTTACAGGATATTCTGCAAATAGCTTTGCATGCAAGAACCAAGCAGAAGGAGCATATACCAAAAGCTTGCAATGCATGCTGAAATTCACTCTTGGGAAGCAAACTTCTGCACAGTCAGCACTAATAATACTCAGAGAGTAGATGTTTACCTTTCATGCTGCATTAAGTGTCAAGAAAACTAAACTTACACAAGGCTAGAGTGAATTTTTACCTCATTTTGAGTGCATGAAAAATTGTCATTTCACTAAGGAGTACTGGCAAGGTAAATTACAACATTCGTCATAGTTCCTTCCCCAGTTCTCCCATTTCTTCCGTCCACAAAGTCCATCATCCATGTAATCAGCAACAGCAAAACTTTTCTTTTGCTTCAGGCCACCTTCTACAGGTGAAGAAACCTGCATCCACCCACTCTATTCCAGTCTCTTACTTCAGGCTCTTGAAGCTGCAGAGTCTCAGAGAAGATCCAGTCCCTTTCTCATCATCTCTCATGCTGCACAGACTGCTGATCTCCTGTAGCTCCTTAACTGTGTTCAGTTTTGGGGCCCCTCACTACAAGGACATTGAGGTGGTGTAGCGTGTCCAGAGAAGGGCAACGAGGCTGGTGAGGGGTCTGGAGAACAAGTCTTATGAGGAGCGGCTGAGGGAACTGGGGTTGTTTAGCCTGGAGAAAAGGAGGCTGAGGGGAGACCTCATCGCTCTCAACAACTCCCTGAAAGAAGGTTGTAGTGAGGTGGGTGTTGGTTTCTTCTCCCAAGTAACAAGCGATAGGATGAGAGGAAATGGCCTCAAGTTGCGCCAGGGGAGGTTTAGATTGGACGTGAGGAAAAATTTCTTTCCTGAAAGAGTGGTTAAACATTGGAACAGGCTGCCCAGGGAAGTGGTGGAGTCCCCATTCCTGGAGGTATTTAAAAGACGAGTAGATGAGGCGCTTAGGGACGTGGTTTAGTGGGCATGGTGGTGTTGGGTTGATGGTTGGACTCGATGATCTTAGAGGTCTTTTCCAACCTTAACGATTCAATGATTCTACGATTCTATGAACTTGGTGACACAGATCCTCAATGAGCACACATCTCCTACAGGCTAGAAGACCATCTTCTGCTGTCTCAGCCTCCACAACAGGCCCTAGGCAACCCCTACAACCCAAGACGTGGAGAGCTGCATCCTCCTGGAGCTCTCTCTGGGTCGAGGCCTCTGGCCCTGCTGGGGCAGGGGGGCTGGACAAGAGGACCTCCAGAGGTCCCTTCCAACCTCAACTGTTCCATGGTTCTGTGGTTCTGTTACAGGGAAATTGCTCCAGTGTCTGCTGGGACTGTGCCCTACAGTGCATCACCACCATTTCTGAGGACATGGATGCTGAACAGCTGAACGCACAGAGTTGCTGTGCGTCCTTCTGCACAAACTGCTGCATAAACTGCCGCATCCTTTTGCTGCCTCTGTCACCTCCTTTATGAAATGTTATCCTGATTGTGTGATTTATCCTTTCTTTCAGTAGCATTTCTTTCAATAGCAGGAGTTGGACCTTCAGAGACCCCATCCAGCCTAAACCATTACATGAGTCTCATAGTTGCTCTAACAGCTGATTGTATTTTCTACTGCCATTGAATTCTGAGTCTGTTCAGCTCTTCTACTCCATCTGAATAAAATGCCCAGCACACAGCTAAATAAGTCCATAATACAATGGGTGAGCAATTGGCTGACGGGTCAGGCTCAAAGAGCTATAGAGAGTGGGGTTACATCAGGCTGGCAGCCAATCACCCCAGGGCTCAATTTTAGGGCCAGTGCTCTTTAATGTTTTTATAAATGATCTGGATGCAGGGATCGAATGTACATTAAGTTTGCTGAAGATACTAAACTAGGAGGAGCTGTGGACTCCCTCGAGGGTAGAGAGGCCTTACAGAGAGATCTGGATAGACTAGAGAGCTGGGCAATCACGAGCCGTATGAAATTTAACAAGAGCAAGTGCCGGGTTCTCCACCTGGGACGGAGTAATCCTGGTTATATGTACAAACTGGGGGACGAGAGGCTGGAAAGCAGCCCCACAGAAAGAGATCTGGGGGTTTGGGTTGATGGCAAGTTGAATACGAGTCAACGGTGTGCCCTGGCAGCCAGAAGGGCCAATCATGTCCTGGGGTGCCTCAAGCACAGCATAGCTAGCTGGTTGAGGGAGGTGATTGTCCCACTCTACATTGCACTGGCACGGCCCCACCTCGAGTACTGTGTGCAGTTTTGGGTGCCTTAATATAAGGACTATTAGAGTGTGTCCAGAGGAGGGTGACCAAGATGGTGAAAGGCCT
>NW_008795036.1:191840-214075 GCF_000699145.1 Aptenodytes forsteri
GGAGGTGCTGATCTCCTCTCTCTGGTGACCAGCGATAGGACACGAGGAAATGGAATGAAGCTGCGTCAGGGGAAGTTCAGGTTGGACATTAGGAAAAGGTTCTCCACTGAGAGGGTGGTCAGTCACTGGAACAGGCTCCCCAGGGCAGTGGTCGTGGCACCAAGCCTGTTAGAGTTCAAGGAGCATCTGGACGACGCTCTTAGTTATATGGTGTAATTTTAAGTAGTCCTGTGAGGAGCAGGGAGTTGGACCCGATGATCCTTATGGGTCCCTTCCAACTTGAGATATTCTATGATCTTTTCCCAGTTCCTAGTCTGTTCTTACCTTCTACAAACTTTTTTTTTCCCTTCTCATCTCCTTTTCCCCTCTCCTATTCACTTCCCTGTTGCCCGAACCTCTGTACTGGGAGCCTTGCAGAAGACATTGTATTCAAGGAGCTAGTGATCCTGAACATGCCTGCTCTACTGGGCCTTCTACATAGGGCTTGAGCAGCCCATTTGTTAGCGTGAGCAGCTGCTGCATAGGAGCTTGCTGCCCCACACCAGCCTGAGCTGCACTGGTGGGTGCTAGGATGGAGATAACCTTCCAGCCTGTTGGGAAACTGTCTGTTAGCTGGACAGCCTACTCAGATAATCTGTAACTTATACCACCATTGAGAAAGGTAGGTTGTGTGCGGATCAAGGGGTGGAGCACAGCACCCCTGACCGGGAGAGCACTGCCCGTCCCTCACCATTACCCTGAGCGGGTGCAGGGGGGTGCCGGGCTGCTCGCCCAGTGGGGCCCTCAGGCCCCCACCAGGCTGCACAGATACCCTGGCCGTGGGGTCACCTTGGCTGCATCACGGTCATGGAGCCGCCTGCGGGCAGCTCCCATGCTGTACTGGTGGATTTCACCTTCTGCATGGCCTTGCCTTTATCTAACTGTGCAACAAGATGTTCTCATATCAATGTCCTTTAGGAATAGAGTTGTGTTCTTGTGAGGACATCCTATAGTAGCTCAAATGATCAAAAGGGGGAGAGTGTCTCTCCATGGACAGGATCTGCTCTGTGCAGCATCCCTTAGGAAAATTCATCGGGGCTCCATCCGGTGCTGCATGAACACGGAGTGCCCAGCATCTGAAGGGATGTAAGATGTACCCATTATCTATATTCCTCTTCTTATCCTATCTTACAAAACCTGCTATTTTATTAAGCCATTTGTTGTCTGGCCTTTCTTGTTGATATCCGTAACGAGCCCTGCTCCGTCCCTCCCCCCCCCTCACATCACCCCCTCCCTGGTACAGAACAACCTCCTCTGCCTTTTCCCCACCCCTGCTGCCAGCTGCTGTAACCCTGCCCCCTCGGCCCGTCGGCTCCCTGCACCCTTAGCTCACTTTCCCACCTCACAGCCCCGAGAGCCAGCCCATAGAAAGACTTCAAGATGCTAGTGAGACGGCATAGAGTCCAAGTACCGGGGGCTGAAAACTCCGTCACCCACCTCAGTGCATTTGCACTGCATTTACATTTCTCAAACTTTAGCCTGTTCCCTAAATTGTGTAAATTAGTTGTGTTTATACTAGTAAAAAAAAAAAAAAAAAGAGTGCTATAAAGTTGACAGATCTGCCCTGATGAGTTGCATAGATGCCTCATACAGAAACCAACTACACTGAGCTGGAGAGCTGTGTGTCATTCCCAGACTATCCGTGGTACAATACATGTACTTGATAAACGCTGCCAAGTTACCCAAAAACATATATCAAGCAAGCAAGAAAAAGGGGAGCTGCTGAGGCGACTTCTACCTGCCCGCTTTTCTGCTTCTTGTTCAGCACTTTGTTAGAATGGCTTTAAATTATTCTGTTTTCAATGGCCTTTTGCCTATTTTTTTTTATCTGGCTGTCATTAGTCATTACGTGACTTTTGCTGGAAGCACTCAGGATCCGGGGAAGCCAAGATGTTTTGGTTCAGCTGTTTACATGAGGCTTGTGACAGATGGCAGAACTTTATTCTTAATGAGAAGTTTTTCCACCGCGGGTCTCCAGCGAGAGGATGCTCCCTAAGCCTGTGGCAAACCCAAGGTCACTGCAGTAGGACAACCTCAGGTGGGTATCAGGAAAAAGCAGGAGCCCTGGGGTGGTCTGTAACAGTCTGCACACGCCATGAGCTTAATAGATGGTGGTGTTACCCCTAGCAGAGTTCTACCTTTTGAACAACGGGGCATAATAATAAGGATGGCAAAAAAAGGATAAACCTTTAGCCTCGAGGAAAAGTGAAAAAGAAGCTGGCGCATTCATGTTGGAGCCAAAAAAAAAATTGTGTTATTTACTTGGGCTTTATTACAGCCTGCATCCAACTGCATCAAAGATTAGTCATCTTTATAGACTTTTTAGTAGAAGGAATGACTAACTTAATTATAATAAAACCGATATTCTTACTTTATAATACAGTACAAAAACAACTAAAATCTAGCAGGTAAGCTCTAAAACCATAGAGCCAGCTTCTGGTTGTATTTGAATGATATAATCTGTAATAATTCTGTCATGCTTAGGTATATTTTTCCAGATGTATACCAATGGAATTGTTATCACAACCTTTTCCAAATTTTCCCGATAAAAGGCATCAATGTGAATAAAAAATTATGGCGTGAGGTAGTGATTAGCTAAATCTAGCAGGTAAGCTCTAAAACCATAGAGCCAGCTTCTGGTTGTATTTGAATGATATAATCTGTAATAATTCTGTCATGCTTAGGTATATTTTTCCAGATGTATACCAATGGAATTGTTATCACAACCTTTTCCAAATTTTCCCGATAAAAGGCATCAATGTGAATAAAAAATTATGGCGTGAGGTAGTGATTAGCTTTAGGATATGTAAGAGTCTTTATGATTTTGATCTATCTTGTATGTTTGTCACTTTCTGTATCAAAATTTATATCAAAAAAATATTTTCTGATCCCCTTTCAAATATGTAACATCTGTCAGGAAGTAAACACAGATTTTCTTGTACTGTATGGAAGATGTTGATGTTCTAGAAAATGCTAAGAAATTGTTTTAAACATGATCCTTTTTTTTTTAAACATGATCCTTTTTATTTTAAACATGATCTTTTTTTTTTCTGAGATCTGTGAACGGAATATATTTTCCTTCTCACTATTTCCATCACATACAGGAAAATTTTATTTTCCTTTATTTAATCAATTCATGATTCAGAGAATTCCTAAAATAAACCTAATCTCTCTCTAGACACACAAAGCATTATAGGAGTTGTCCCGGGCTGATATAAACTGTTACACCTCTATTGGAGCAAATCTTTGACTGTTTGCATCTTCTGAGGGTTTGCCTCTGGACCGTGAGAAGGAAAGTAGCATTTTATTCTTCGCTTTAGTAAGTGTTTGATATTCCTGGTAAACTATGACATAAATCAATTTTGCTATCTTGTTGTAGCCATATTCCATTATAAAAATCCTCTTCCGAATGTTGGAAATTTGATCTGCCTTTTTCAGTGCTGCAGTTTAAAAACAAATGGAATAAATTTTAGGTGGGCGTTCATAAAATTGAAAAAAAGGATCAGAGGCCTCTTGGGCAGTATTTTTCCTTTCTGTTGTTTTTTTCATTTTCTTTTATGGCATACAAACAGGTTCTACCTTCCCTATTTTATCACAGATAATTGCATCCAAATCTTCCCAGATATTAAAAATAGCTCATCTTCCTGTATCTTAGTAAAATACCTGGGTTTTTTTCTATTTTTTTGCATCACTATTATTCCACATATTGTTATTTCCATTTGTCCAGAACTATTCCTTTTTTCAAAAGAGATCGTTAGATGCAATTTGACAATATGTTGGAAGAAGCTTTAATAAATAAAGAATGACTGATGGGGGTTTTACCATTATTTCACATCACTCTTCACTTCCAAGTGAAAACTTCAGCCTACATTTATAAGGAAGTTATTTATATGAACAGCCTATTGGTTTGTTCAAATAAACAGCGTAGGGTTGTCATTTGTCTTTTTGTCCATATTTTCTCATATAGTAATAGCCTTTCTTTCCTTTCTTTCCAGTTACTTTAAGTCCTACCTTGATTCTTACAAGAACATTATCACATGAATATTTTACTTTTCAGTACCTGGACAACCTTCTGCTTTTAGCTTGTATATATTTTGGCCTTTCAAAACTTTAGAAATTATTTTTGTGTCTAAGGGACTTAAATGTGTTAGTTGTTGGTTTGCTAAGTGATCTGCTTCATTCTGAGTACGATTGAGTTCTACATAAGATCTAGTGGCAAACCAAGTATTATACACAGCTACAAACTATATTAACCTACAGAATTGAATAATATGGCAATCGTTTAGTATTTATAATAACGATAAAAGGAGAATCACATTTTATGTCAAAAGTCCTCTTGAATGTTGGAGCCTGAGATAATCTGTCTTAGGGTTTACATTTTGTGATCGCTTTGTTGATTTATGTCTCATTTGACAATAAGGTATCTGATAAAGTGTCTTTTGAGTTATAGGACAGGCAGATTAAAGAAATTTAAAGTTTTCACATCTTTGGAGCATGAAGTTGGGCTCGAAATACAAGTTAAGCATCATAAAACAGAGGTGACCTACCTTGCAAAGGTACTAACTCCCAGCTGGTGCGGACACGCGTTGTTCTCACTCATCGCATTATCCCACTGAAATCCTCATGCCTCATTTTGTCTGCTCTCTGTTACATGTGACTTGTCTTCTCTGATCACGCATTCCCTCACCTAGTTCTCTTCCCCCAAGTTTTGACCCCAAACCTCTCTTCTTCTTAAACGCTTTCAGCAAAACTCTTTGTATGCTTATAAATCATTTTAAATTCCATACAGAATTTTAAAAGGCAAGACACTGAGTAAAACTTGACCATGACCTATTCTTCATATTCTATTCTCCCATAGCCTCCATTTTTCCCATGGTGTATTATTCCCCCTGCTCCTACCCTATTTAGAGATTTACGTTATTATGTTTCTATAAAGAGATTCCTCATTTTGCCTTCTTCACAGGCAATAATTTATTCCAGCCAATGAAATTTTTTTATGTCTGAGCAAATACTTGATTAAGACCTTGCCTGTATCAATGCATGACAATTTCTCACCATCCTGTAAATCTGGTTGAGTTTGGTCATTTGCAGTTCTTCCCTTACGGAGTCAGTGGCAAGCTGGTCACCTACAGCTTTATTAAACCAAACTACATTTTGTATTTACCGAGAGAAGAAAAGGTCACTGTAAAATATTTTTAAAAGGGGAAATACTCCATAGAACTGTCTGTGTTGCTTAACACCCTAACATCTCATGGTAGCAGCATTAATTAGCTTTACCTTCTCCAGCTCTGACCAGTGAAGCTGGTTCCTCTTCTTGCTTTTCTCAGAGGCCAACCTTTTTAACCCTTACAAGTTCTTCATGTTCCTTTTTCAATGTTATACCTGTTGCTGAAATCCCTAACACTAAGGCCTGGTCCTCCAGTTGTCCGTACCGCAGGCCACCGCCCATCCTTCCCATCCCCGTGTCCTTTCTGTAGAAAGAGGAGCACAGTGGAAGGTAACGCATTTCTCCCTTCCACCTTCCCCCACCGCATCAATCCTGTCCTACTGTGGAGCCAGGGATACTCATACTAACCCGCAGGACCGAAGGTGATCTGAAGTCCAATAACCTGAATGCAGCTTAAGGTGGCAGGCTTTGCACTGCATTTCTGAGCAAACACTTCTGTCCTGCCAGCTCTGCACTAGAGAGTTGTTACCTGCAGCCGAGGTGCAGAGTGGGTTGGTGCATTTTGTTATTTCCTAAATTGCTGCAGTAAGTTTTGCCTGAGTTTTTTGATCAATCCCCTCAACCCATAGAGTGAATATAATAACCGGGCAAGATACAACATTCATAAATGAGGACGCTTCTTATCTGTCAGAAATGTTATTGTTTTCTATACTGTTTTCTTTTTCAGCAGCCGCATAATAAGATACAGGTTTTCAGAACTGGCATCTTTTATCATGAGACGTTGTGATATTCCTACGTTTAGTAAACAATAGAGTTCCTTCAAGGCAAGTACAGTTATGTTTTCAATTAAAGCACGATGTCATACATTTGTTTCCATTCCCATCTCATTGACAGAGACTGGACGCAATGAATATATATTGTATTTTCATCCAGTTTGTATTCAATGGTCAGGTGTTTGAGTACCACTCTTAGGTAGGCAGGGCCACTGTATCTCAGTGCCTATAGAGCTCCTCACACATAACGCAAATTTGCACAAGCACATCTAGCTCTCAAAAGCATATCCATCTTTTCAGTGTCATTTGGTCTCAAGCAGTCATTGATTTCAGTCATTCTACGTCATTTAGGTAATACCTATGGCCCCGATGTTCTCCTCCACTTCTGAGCACTGTGATCGGTTTGACCTGTTTGAGCAAGTGCCCTCCCACGCAAAGGCAAGTGAGAGATGTGACACCGGTCTTCACTACCTGGAAACCTATTGCTCTGACATAGAGGTATTTTGGTCCCATTCCTGAGTCCAGCAAATATTTTTACATTTAATGTTAGCATCTCTAATAAAAAGCATTGTCCTTATACGAATCATTTTGGTGGCACTTAAGAAGTGCAGGTTTTGTTTTATTTTTGTTTGAGTACAGTTTGGTTTAAAATAAACTTGGTTTGTTCTGCTGAGCATCATGTATAAAGGCCTGGAAGGAGGTAACGAAGATGTCTGAACGTGACATGCTCTAAGCCCGGCATCTGCTGATGCGGCCCCTGTATAAGCGGCACTATATACAGGGTGTATGGTGGAAGCTGGGTAGCCTTCAGTATGGCTCTTACCACAGTGCACTGAGGTTGCAACTTTGCCAATGACAAAAATTAATGCGTTTAATCTCCAAAGTAGAAGCTAAGTTCTTTTGCTTTTTTAAATGTAGGGTTGTCAGGAGTCCCGGGGGCAGTCCTGAGTTTTGTCAGCTGTATAAAAGCAAATCACCCAGCACTGTATGAGACATTCTAGAAACGTTTCCCAGAGCTGCTTTTGTACCATCTACACAGGCTGTCCTCGGCCTCCCACTGACAGGCTGGTCAAAGCCCTATATGGCTAGTTTTCTTAAAACTTGGCAAGTGGGTATCATTATTTCTTCCCCTTGTTGAAAAGGGCTTCTGCCTGTAGGTTGCCTTTTGCTGTGCTACGTAGGCACACGTATTCTCTGCTAATGAAGTATGAAGATAGCCTTGCTGATCTTTGCCCCCCGCTCCTTGATTTTCTTCCTTGTTGTTCAGCTGAGACTGATTTTCAAACCTTTTCAAGAAATTTTAATGTGAAAGAATTTTTGCATGTATCATCCTCCCTCCCACTCACAGTGATTGTTATGATTTTCTCCTGTTATTTGAGGCAACACTATTTCTAAAGAGACATTACTTATGTGGAAAATTATTACTTGGAAAAAGGTTTCTTCTCCCACTACTATTTCACAGTTTATCAGGTAGGATCAAGCTAAAATGGCTAATCCTATATCCAGTTTGCAGTCTGTAAGCCACATATGATAATCCTGTTTTGAAGTCCAGCAGCAGACATAGGAGGGATTGGATGACTCAGAGGAATATAAAAGGCTGGGTGAGTATCTGGAAACATTTTCTAGGTCAGTCTGTAAAAGATTAAACAGAGTTTTCCCCAGGAAAAAAAAAAAAAAGAATTGTCAGTAGCTTGAAACATTGAAAACAAGGTTGGATGCAATAGCTTATAGAGGAAAAATGTTGTACTAAAGCAGATAATAAGCAAAAGGGCTTGAGAGTCCTTTCTGATGTTTCATCTCCATGGAAGGGTAATTAGGTATGTGCACAATTACAAAGCAAATGGCATGATGATGTTTTCCTCAGTCAGATTTGTTTTTCTGTTCCTCTAATTTGGCGATAATTAATACTAACACAATTTTTTTTTTCTGTATATAAACACAGATATATACTGTATTAAGGTTTAAATCACGCCTGTGATGCACTTGGATAATTTCTATTAGTATCAGGGAGAATACCACTTCTTCTTTATGTGTGCAGGTGGAGCAAGCGGTACCCTGAGTGTAACACCGATAGTCATGCTTTGTTGCATGTGTGAAATTTAGCAAAGGGAATTAACAACTGAAACGAAGGCTCCCACATGAAGGATAATATTAAACAAATCTAGCTTTAAACCCTGACCTTCCTACCCGTAATTCCTGTCAGGAGGCTTTGAAGTCTGATACTAAAAAGCCTATGAAGCTTGGAAACTGAAAACAGCATTTCACAGTTATTAGCATGATAATTAGGAGTCTGTTTTACACATAATTTTAATTTGAAAGTAAGTAATCAGAGTTTAGATGACACTTTGCTTAATTATATTGTGTTTGACATGAAAGTAAATTAATAGCGAATTGATTTCCACCATCTGCTACTATTAACACCGGGAAAACCAGAACTTCAAACGCCACATCTTTATCCATTTTTAATATTATTATCTAAAATAGATGTTGCATCTTTGTAAGAAACAGCACAATGATGCACTTAATGGAAGATTAAAGCAGCCAAAACAGTTCCCTAGAGACACAGGAGAAAACTTTGGGACTCTGGGAGCAGAAGGAGGTTAGCAGGGCGTGTGAGCAGGACTGAGCCTGTAGCACCACCGCTGCCCACACCAGGCAAGGCAAACTCAGTTTTCAGTGCTGCGCATTCCAGACTGTGTGGGGTATTTTGGGTGCAACTGTACGAGAAAGGGAGGGAGTCCCGCTACAAACATTCAATCCCCTACAACATGGAGAGAACTGGAAACTAAGAGCATGTGTTGGTTTATCATTATTCCTTATTGTTAACCAAGTGACTATACATCCCAGCCTGAGATAACCGTCAAGTGTTAGCATCCCTCAGTTTTACAGACAGGTTAACGGAGAGACTCTTTGGAAATGTTCAGCCTTTGCTCTTGTTCTGGGGTTTTTTTTAATCTCACGATGCAAATTATTTGACAATTTAAATATAGGAACCATTATCACTCTAATATTTTTTCCTATGGGGAATATGTAACTGGAAATTGCTTCCTCTTCTTAAGAGCACGGCTTTCTATATAAAATATACAATTCATATCCAACAAAAAAGAATACAGTGAGAATGAGTTACGGCAATAAAGCAGTGAAGGTATTTTTAAGTGCGAATGTTTATTTGCTTTCACAATACAATTTGAAAAAGCTGGACAAAGTCTGGAATATTACAAAGGCAAACACCGTTCCTCATCTAAGGCTGTTGTCATTGTTATGGGTTCTGTCACACAGCGGGTACACTTCATTTAAAACCTGGGAGTATATTGCATCCGGCAAACACATGCTATTACTGCGATCTGATAAAGGCTGGGACAGGCTGTGCTTACTTTGTTGAGGAGTGGCGATTTTAAAATATTCACATTCCTACGTCCATAATACAGAGACCCATGATAAAGGTGGGTCAGGTGTGGTACTAGTTCACGGTAGACTAGTGGAAAAATGGAACTGCCATATTACGTTTCTTGAGATTAATGTACTTTGAGAACACTTTTTCAAATAACATGAACACTCTGGCAACATAGATCTCTCTTCTCATTTTACTAAACAACACGCAGAACTACTGTGCTTGTACTGTCTTCTTTACACTGTCTTTGGCTAATGGTTTTCAGATCATTTTAGCCATTATCCAAAAGAGATTATTTTAGAGAACCTGGAAAAGAATTAGGCCCTGAAAAATGAAAAAGCCCAAATGCAAAAACCTGAGCAACTAAGTAGAGAACAGGTTGTGCAGAGGCAGAGCTGAGTCCTGCAGCCAGCAGTGAGCAAGGCACTTACTACCAACAACTTTTAGTGCTTTGTGGGATGCTTGCAGAACAGATTTTGACAATTGCTCTTGTTCGGCCCTACCTGAGCCTTCCCTCCAAAATTCCTCTCCCGGTCATAATGATAAACAGTGTTAGCAAGCTACGGAAATGGTAGAGGTTAGGAGCTGTGATTCTCTCATATCCCAAGTGGGCTTCTGTTTGAGCCCCTAGGAATAACTTTTAAAATGCTTTTTGCCAGGGAATACAGTATTACCGGTTCCTGAAGGTGGAAGCAAGGCAATTTCCCCAACAACCACTGAGACTCCTGAAGCATTATAAAGACATCACCTTTATGAAGGCATCAACCAGACTTGAGAATTTCCTTGTGAAGAGCATGTCTCAGCAACCAGCCAAATGCTGTTTGTTTTCCCCTGTTTTTTCTCTCACCGGCAGTCCTCGTGCCAGATTAGTAACAACTGGAGTACTTGGGTCCCCACCTCACATCAAGACTCAAATATCCCTCTTCAGCTGCAGGTTTCCTGCCAGAGACACTCACCGGTGACCACCAGCCGCCTCAGGCATGTTGGCTGTTCTGGCCATGCTGTGAACAGGCTGGCCTTTGCAGGGCAGAGTAGAGACAGGATTTCCTTTAAACGTCTATATCTGTGCTTTTTTGCTCACAGTGACAGTCTTTAAACATATTAATAAGGAACATATATTTTTAAAAGCTTCTGGGCACCCTCCCTAGTGAGAATATTTCTTAAAGCTTATTGCATCTTGCTAATTATAAAATTTAATCTAGTGTATGAGTATAGACATTTAACATATACGTCATCCTCAGAAGAGATATACTAATGCCTTTGATTTATGCTGCAGTGACAATTTAAGCTACATGGATTGTAGGTTTATGTAGGTTTGTGAAGATAAAAATATCAACATTACAAATGATTCTACGTTAGCTAACACCTTGCTAAACAAATTAATTTGGGTCACATAACTCCAGTGACAAAATTCAGGTGATCTCTTTATAAGAAATATCCTTAACATCCTATTTAATTTTCAGACAGTATTCAGATAGCTCCTGAGAATGGCTGTGAAATTCAGACCAGTTTATCAATTATCACTTTCACAAAAGAGTGGTTTTAAGTCCACTTTCCCTTGAAGGTCTCTCAGTTCAGGTGAGAGAAAAGTTTGAATGGGGGAACTGGAAATACTCTCTCTCTCTCTCTCTCTCATTTAAAGAAATGGATAGTGGTTGTGCTGAAATAGAAAAAGTCAAACACTATTCATGAGATAAATTTCCCTCTCATGAACATCCCACATCTGGTCTTACAACAAGCCCCCCAAAAAACAGGTTTATAATCTATGATGAATTTTTCTCTGAGCCTTATCTAGTAGTCCCTCCCAGATTTCCTTGCTACTCACTGGCAGCACGTTATATTAGATGACACATCGCTATAGCTCTCATATACACTCTCACGTAGCATGACAGGAAGGACGTCTAGGTCCAGATGACTTGGTCGAAAATTGAGGCAAAAAGATCTGGCCTTCTGAAACAGTCCTCAGGTTCACACTTGCCATCAAGCATTGGAAGAAGGAACCCAGAAGATAACCCAGGGAGGTTCCCTTTGTTTTTCTTTTATGACTCTATGTGTAACCAAATTCAGACATCTTTTTATCAGCCAGAAAATAAAGGCAAACCCCTGCTTTTAACAGAAGAAATAGATTTGCTGTGCTGGATTTCCATGAGAAGACTGGAATGTTTCCACCCCAAAGTGGGAGAAATAGCTGCTGTGCTTGTACAGTACAACTGCAGGGTCTGTGTGATGTCCCTGGGTGGGCTATTGGCTTTCCCTCTGCCAGACACATCGTGTGGGATAAAAAAATAAAAGATAAGATTTAGAGGCTTAGATTTTTACAAAACCTGTTTGGTGTGAAATTCGAGGGGGACAGTATTTGCAAATGGTGTTGGAAGTAGGCAGAAATTATTAACTAATCCTGCTTTTCTACTTTGCATCTTTGGCATGAAAAGAACTTATCTTTCTTACTTCATTAAATATGTAGCAAAAAAGAAGTAAAAAACGTAAGAAGATGCTTCCAGCCTCTTTTACAAAGTGACTTCAACCACAACAGCATCTGAATTTTTATGACTGGCTGCTCTGACCGCTATAGTCAACATAGAAACAGTCAAGGAAAAAGAATATCTTATGTTCCCGGTTCTGTCTGTACTGGGAATTTAAATTATTATCCTTATTGGAGCTCAAGGCAGACTTACCTTCTATTTAACAGGAGAAATAAGGAAAAATGCACCTGAATTTGGGGTAAGCCTGCAAAATCTTGTCAAGTCAATGGTCATATTAAGAAGCACAGATTCATTTCCTTGGTAGTGATCCTATGAATGAAAGATTAGTCTGTCATACCTGTGTTATACCTGTATTTTTAAAAGGTTATTGGCCTTGACACTCAGGATGGTCATCGAAGGCAAACTTGTCATTTTTACGTACCGATTCCCATGTCTAACTAATGCTGTGACATTCAATTGCAAATCCTTGAGGGAATACAGACTCCCAAACACAAAATGTGTTGCTGAAGTGATTTTTAATGCATAAGAACAACTGCAATGCTCCAGACTCCCAGGACAGATTTTTCTAGCGGTTATACTTGTATAAATCCCAAACTGGAAGCAGAGCTGTTTCTATTAAACAGGTAGTCCTGTGAACACCAGACCTTAGGAGGCCTGCTTGCTTTCAGTGGGATCTCCTGCTGAGGTGCAATCAACAGAGACATGCTTTGACAGGAGACTAGGCTCCCCAACACCTAATAAGGTATGAACTCCAGCTGAAGCTTTCCTGAAGTTGGAGCACTGAGCATCTGATAGATGTCAACCAGGGCGGGGTGCCTTGGGCGAGGGTGCTGATGGCCATGTCTATATTAGCAAGCAAGTTCAGACCAATAGGACCAGGTTTGTAGAGAGGAACAGGACATCACGGTCTCTGCTATCTACATTTCAGGGATTTTTGAGCATCCCTTGCCTGGTCTCATGGACTATATGCCCATATGTGACTGAAGTACATTAAGGACAATCCTGGAGAGCATCTCCCAGTTCAGTTTCATCTGAAAGGAATCCCATTCGTACACACTGAGACCACCCCATGACACGAAACGACACACAGCAAGAGTGGGCAAATGGGAAATTTTCTTAAAAATTAGTACTTTAAAAAGTACTCAGAGTACTACCCATACATACAGTCTGTCTCCTTTCTCACCTGCTTTCTTCAAACGTACAGGAAACTTGCATCTTTGAAACATCTGTCTTTTTGTTTCAAATTTGGTTGAAATATTTCGACAGATACAGAGTCCTTGGCTGTGACTTGTGTTCAAAGGTTGTTAGAGGGAAAATGAAATGCATGCACGCAAAGCAGTATCACATACTCTATGTACATTAACTGGGGGCAGTATAAGTTACATGGGCTTTCCTTTTCACACATGTGAGCATAAAAGTTAACTCTTAGGGCTAGGATTTATTTATTTTATTTATTTTATTTATTTATTTAAATGTTCACTGACTTCACAGGAGATGCGGTGTTTTACTCAAGTCAGAGACTTGGACCCTTGTGTTTACAAAGTGCAAACTCATTTTACTCAATTGATCTGAGAAAGACTCCTGATTAAAAAGACTTTATTAGGGATAGCTGTTCATTATGCATACCCACAGCTTCCCAGAGAAACTCATTCTCGGCATCCTGCTGTGACAGAGATTAGTCATTATGCAGTAAAGCTGCACTGCTGGGACCACATTTGCATTATTAAATGAATTAGAGTATTACTTAAGAAAAAGCAGTCCCATAGCTGTGATCACCACCCTCGAACCTAGGCTAATGCAGCTGGCAAATGTTACAGGACACCTCTCACCGTTTGGAAAGAGATGCATCCTCAGTCATCTGTCAGAGTTAATCAGATTTGCACTGGCATCGATAAAATACCATATAAGGGAAACTTCTTAGAAATTTTATGTTAATAGCCAAGTACCAGTTATCAAAAGCAAAACAACAGTAGATGTTGTTTATAAAACATTACAACAGTGAGGTTTTAGGGGCTTTTTCCCCACTGCGTGAAGCCTGCAGAACCACTGAAACACATCTACGTCCAAGCTTTAGAACCGACCTTTCTCCCGGTGCACTGCCTGACCCACTGCTGCCCTGACCACATCAGCATACAGCCAGGTCCTACTCAGCCAGCCAGGAGCAACCAGCATTTGAGATGCAGTCAGGAAAAGCTTTTAAGCAATCTTTACACAGCCATGTCCTCTCTGGGAAGTTCCCTCTTCATCTCAGTGCAAGTTTAAGTAGGTGTGTGGAACGCATCTTTTTTAGTTTGAACTAAAAGAAACTAGGACTCACTGTCAATACCACGTGTGTTTTGGGAGACCACAAAACTGAGCCAAGGCACTTCACCTTCTTAAATGGCCTTCTGGCCATCCTAGGACACTTAAGCTTTTCCAGTCCTTTTCAAGGCAATTTTAAACACAACTGTAATAAGGTAGTAAGTTTGACTTGGAACCTTTGTGAATTAGGAGCCTTCACGTGTTCAATGCAGTTAAAAAAACTTCCCTATTTCTACACAGCTACAGACTGCCACCTTTTAGCCTCTGTTTCTGCCTGACTTACTCACTCAAGCCACACAACATGCAGAATGTGGGTCGTGGCCACCTTTAGAAATGCTGGCTGCATCTCTTGCCTCTGCTCTGAACCACATCCCCAAGGAGATTTCAAGAGCTAAGCTGGACCATGCTATAGTCCAGGGCTGGTGGTATGGCTGGATAATAAATGAGGGCATATGCTTTTACTCAGGTAAAGGTTTAGCAGTGCAGGCATCATGTGCCGTGATTCAGGCAGCCCGGAAAGCCATGCGAGGAAAACCGGGAAGGAAAACTGAGCTGCAAGCATGTCCTGGCTATGAAAAGGGGTGAGAAATGGCTGGTGGCCAAATGCAACGAGCTGGTGCATTTTAGAGTACAAATACCAAATTCAGTAACATTTTAGAAAAAATACCAAAATCATGCACTCTAGAAGCACACAGTCCTTGTCTGAAATGAAGGTGGCTTTTTACCCACTACGGTAGCTATTATTGCAAGCTGTGAGCAAACGGGTAACTTCAACTTGGTTCATATTTTCAAGGTTATCATCATAATCATAATTCCACAGACCCAAACACAATAAGGTATAGATCCTAGCTGTTACCAAACTCTTTGAAAAGCAAATCAAAAAGGAAGTTACAAATCTAGCAAAAAACCAGGAGCCTAAACATTTTATTAAATCCGAGTCTAAATGCTTGAACTGTGGAGACTTCGGGCTACTGCAAATCCACTGTAGGACCCCAAGGGTCCAGTCAGACCAAATAGGCTGAACTGATCCAGCAGCTCAGGGCTGCTAAAAGGACCAGTCCTTCTCCGTCTCCTCCTCCTCCTTTTTGTCACCAGTGCCCTCCTTCGTCCTCTTACCCCAGCGGTCCCCAGATCTTCCCTGGGCTAACTTGGTGCTATCTGACCTTTCAAGGAGGCAGCTGAGCTCATGAAAGTGGTAGAAATTAAGCCGGGGCTGGGGGAGGGGGGGAGAACTATTTTTTAGCAATAGCACACTGTGAAGTTAGCTCGGCCATCTCATCTGATTGCATCTTCAGTCCTGCTGAATATAACACAAGCAAACACTGGTTTTTCTTGAAAAAATATGCTGAGTTTTTCAAACAGGAATACATGGCCTTTGTTACTCTTGCAAAGCTGTATGAAGGTGCAAGACAGTAGAGTCTGCCTCAAAATTTGCACAGTTCGCTTGTGCTACTTAAAAGTGGTCTTTCCTTGTACCAGTTCCAAGATGCTGCCTGAACTTTCAAGTGTTTTTGAAGACAACTGCAATTTCTTGCAATGAAGGACCAATGGCTTAATATTTAACCTGTAGCTGTTGTCAGCTATTTAACCTTGTCCAGAAGTGAATGGGTAATTCCCCTTTGCTAAGGAAAGTGTAAAAATATCTTAAAATGACCTTGTGCCAATTTTATGGTGAAAAGTCACACTTCAGTAAAGCTACACAGCAAATAACAGTGTTGACCTTTTGTTCTTAGCCATCTAAAGACGTTAAAATCTGACTGAAACACGATTACGCAATCTCAGACTCAAAGTGTAGTTAAGTGAACACATATGCTTAAGTAAAACAAGGGGATAAAACAAGGGGGCAGCGGTAGCGAGGACCAGCCAGGCAGAGGCAGAGCCAGCTAAGCCCTGCTCCTGGCAGCCCTGAGGAAGAGCTGTTGTTCTAATTTTATCTCACTGATTCTTGGCTGGTTGTAACACTTTTATTATCAGAATAGACTTCTTTATTTGGACAAAGAGTGACTAAGAAGGGGTGATTTATTCACAATAACAGACAGTCAGTACTAATGACTCATTAGCATATGATCAGAGAGGGTTTGTAACCCTGCAGGCCTGTGAACAGGGATGAGCAAATCAATAGAAGAAGAAAAAACAATGATGAGTTTGCATTTGAAAATTTGTTTTAGGAAAGTAAGCCAGATAAGAAGGTCATTAGTTATTAGGAAACTAGACTGGCTAGTGGATATTCCTATTCAAGGAACAAGCATACTAAGATTTCTCAAACTGCAGTGTCTTTGCAGTCATATGACACCTGAGACTAAGCTGCAAACGAAGGGCAAAGGACCTTACACATGGCCCATGGAGCAGTCTTGGGCTCTTAATGGCTTAGAGGTGCCAGCCTAGTTACTCACGCATCCAAAAGAAACAGAGGAAATTTTGTAAAACGCAGTTCATCGAGCTCTGTTCATGGCCCTGAAGGCTGAAACATGCCCTTTAATTTCACTCTATCAGGGTGGGAGCTACCTGCTCTAGCCCTGTGAAAGCTATAAGGGATAATTTGGATTTTAGCCCACTGCTCTGCTACAGCCTCTTGGTAGTTTTTAACACAATCAGGCTCATCTGGACAAGAAATCCCACTTCTTACGACTCTTGGTCCAGCAGTTCTCCTGGTTTCCACTCAATGCCAACCATGCAAGACCTTGCTTCTCTAAGGAAAAAGCTGTACAGCTCTCTACAGAGAAAATCCCACTGCCTTCTGACTCAGCCATCATAAAAAAAGAGATTTGCTTTGATGTAAAATTGTTCCTGAATGCACATAAACAGGCAGGGTTTGAAATTTTGGTGCGGAATTTGTCCTTTGGGCACAGTTTACTGTTTCTGGCATAATTATGTTTTGAAATGCTTGATTTCGTCATACTTCTCTCTATCGCTGGATTGGATTAAGTCCAAGTGAGCTCTTATCCTCTTCTCCTGTAACCAGGCGGGTCTCACATCTACTGTAACCGGAGTGGTGGTTTTGTATTTTAAAAGAAGAGAAGCTACTTTTAATCTCCTAGCTCATAAGTGATCACCGTCACAGCCTCTTCAAAAGTCTCCAAGAGCCAGAAGCAGGATCACACTGCAAGTTTAATCTCCTCCTTATCACTCATCCTGAGGAAGGATTGCTACAGGAAACAATTTCCCGCTCAGCACCACGGGCTGGAAATCCTGGCTCTTGCCATGGGCAGCGCAAGCTCTCCGGAGCCATAGACCCAGCGCCAAGTTCAGCATTGCCTTTGCAGGCAGCCTGGCTGCTTCCCACCACTGTGAGAGAGCCATGGTGCCTCTGCCCAGGGGGATGGACTGAAAATCACCGGGGGGCCGGCACGGTCCATTCCACAGGCACGGTAAATAAACAGAAAATAATAGCTGGGAGTTTTCATCTGTGCGCAGGAGCTTCAGCGTGGCCTGCTTCAGTTTCAGGGCGTCAGGAGAAATCTGTGTTTTGATTGTTCAGACTTCAGAGCAGCTGCTGTAAACATGATGTGCCTGAATGTTTCTTCTGGGCAAACGCTGGCGACAATGCAGCTCACAAATTATGCTAAAACAGAATATCTTCCATCTTCCTGCTCACCCTTCTTAGGGCTAACTGACTAGTCATTAGTCCTCGAAAATTTGAGGCAGCTATAGGTCTCTTTAATTTGCCCCTAGCTTCCTCTAATCCAAAATGATTGTTCCAGAAGCCAAAAATAGCTGCTGCACATATCCAGCTGTCCCTTTATTTTACCAGGGATGACCTAAATACCAGTGGGGACAACAAGATGCTGCATGGTTTTCTGCTAAATATCTGTATCCCATCACATTCCCTCCCCATTGATAAAGTTTTCTTGGGGCCCATCACTGGCTTTGAAGCTCCTTGTGGCAGGGGCAAAACCAAAATTGCAGCAGAAGGGAAAATCGAAACTTAGAGGACACGAGACCGACACTGAACTTGGCTATTTACTTAAAACTTTGCCAAGGAGGAAACACGAAGCTGTTAATGATGGTAACATTGCAACCCAGAAGGTAGTTTTTTATCCCATTCCTGGAAGGTCAGCTATGGTCTAGTTTCCAAGTGAAGACAAAGTTTCACAGCAAAGATGTGCAGATGCAAACATACGCCAGCAGTGACCTCCCGCTTCATTCAAGTTGGGTCCAATGTACACACTGCTGCTCTCTTTTAAGGGGGCGGTGAAGTGACCCATTGTTTAAAATCAAATTTCAATTTGCAGGTCTTCCATGAGTTCCCAACATCTAGTCTGAAAGCACGTGCCTGTAGACATCATGACTTAGACACAGCTTCATTAAAGGCAAAATCAAGCAGCTTGGGTTTTTTGGCCACCTCGAGGCTGTAGAGTGTCCTCCCAGTTTACTATGTCCAAAACCCCCTTTTGATTTCAAAATCTATTATGCAAATGCAGGAAGTATGATGACTAGAACCATGAACTCTGAACATAGGACTCTGCCACCCAAAAGATGTTTTCCTCTGACCTCTAAAAGCAAACGTCTCCGCAGCTCTCTCCTGCCAAGGCTACGTCTACATCAGAAAGGTTTGTGAGGCAGTTGGAGCGAATCCAACTTTGCGGATTGCAATCCGAGGTTGCGGTGATGATCCAACATGGACATTAGCCGTGTTTCAGCTTTTCTCTGGTCACCTGGACTGACTGCCCAGTAGTGGCTGGAGCACACTTAGTGCAGCCCTGAAGCATACTGTTTGATGAAACCAAACCAAACGTTTGATTTGGTTCCATCCGAAAGGAAGTTTGTTTTAGGGACCTTAGGAAGACCTCATCCACACATGCTAAGACCTCTCTGTGACGCAAACCAAAGTGCGGTAAGTGGACACAATCAGGAGAATGACTTCAAAAGCATAATTCTGATCTGAACTACATCATTAATGACAACACATTCTGAGTGAGCCGGCATCTGCCTGGGCTTAGCTAACCAGAGGTAGGTTTTAAGGACAATGTCAAAAAATGGGTAGATTCTGATGCACTCAAGTCTGTAAAGGCTGATGAGATCCCACGAGGGTCAGCACTCCCAGCTGGCAGAAGAACCTTTTTCACCATGGGTGCACTCCATCTTTAATTGTAAGGGACATTTTTTTTTCATTCACTTGTCAGAAGGATATGGAGAAGGCTGAACCATTCAGTCAAATGCTACTGACATGAGTTTTGCCAACAGATCTAATAGCTGACTAAAACCTGTTTCAGGCTGGAGTTCAGCCTGAGGAAATGAAATCTTTCAAAAAATCTAAGGACAAGACCTAGGAAAAAATATAATTTTCTGCTATTCTGTGGCTATCCTGAATTACAGACTTCAAATATAAAGTCATGGGTGTGGAGCTGTATTTGAGCCGTTGGTTACTGAAGACTGATGTTCCCCCATACTTTTATTTCTGCATTTGTAACCCAGTTAGGAAAATGGCATGCAAAAAAAGAAACCTTTCAAAGGCTTCATGTAGGGCTATATGAACAGAAAATACTTAACATTATTTGAAGTCTAATATGTTTTATTGCACATGTTTAGTGAGTACTGTGGGAGGGGCAGAAACATGAAACAAACCAGCCCTTCTGGTTTCTGTATTTTTTAATTTTTTTTAAGTAGCGGCTTTACCAGAGCTTTATGGCAGTTTCATAACAGGCTCAGCATCCTATAAATAAAGGAGAATTTCAGCAACTGGGGGTTCTACTGTGTCACTGATGTATTCTCCCCCATACAGTATCACATTGCACAAAGAAGAGTTACGGCCTTTTGAGGGAACTGGAAAGTGAGCTGGGACCCTTCTGAGCTTAGGACAAAGACCACATGAGCGTTCCAGAGACAGCAGAGGTGGAGCACATCCCCCAGAAAAACATGAAATGGAAATTCCTTCTGTTTTCTGAAGACTAGGAACAGTTGAGAGAAGCATAGTGAGTGCTTACTCCTAGAGAGACTTGTGAGTGATTGAATTAAATCCTGAACGCCAAATTTCATAAGTTCGTTCATAAACTTCATATGGAAAGCTTCAGCTGCTGCTGAAGTGTAAGAAGATACATTAGGTATCTTCCAGAAAAGCTCTAGTCTACTTCCAAGGTCATCAGCTAAAATTACCCTCTATAATAATCCTCTGTAGGATCGTGCTATCCTACCTGCTTAAAATGTCATATACAGTCATATGTGATGCCTGTCTATCTAATGGACATGTATACAGGCACTAAAGAGGCAAGTAAGTGATTGTGAGGTAGGGTTGGCTGTCGCCCTCATGTATTTCTATTTTTCTTTAATTATATACCTATATACATGATGGCCATGACTTTAAAGATGATTAAAACATCCCATCAGCAAAACAAGAGATACCCCTTCACTGTAGAATTCTACATAGATCAAAAAAGATAAGAGCTTTCCAGTTTTCCATGCTGGATCATCAGACATTGGACAGCATAGTAAAAGAGAAAATCATAAAAATCAATTCTAGATTGATTCTAGATAAGAAACAACTTATTTTGTTGGTAAGAAAGAGAAAAAGGCAGAAGTATCTTCTACAGAAGCAATAAAAAGTGTGCCAAGCAAAGAAATCATGATTGTGACAGTAGATTATTTAATCTGAAGTGGTTGACTCTTTCACCTATAATTTGGAGGAAAAAAAGCTGTATATATTTCAAAAAATACAATAGCTCCTGTTTTAAAAGTAGAAATAATTAAAGACTTTGATAAAAAGGCCATTTCTCAGTGACCTGTGATACTTTAGATAACTGGAATGAAATAGTTATAGTCATATTAATATAGGTTTACAAGGGGAATATTCTAGTATCTATCTGAATAAATTGAAGAATATTTGCTTCTATCTAACCACTCAGATCATCTGCTGCATAAAACAATGACATATGTAACTGATAATTCTTTATTTGAAAGTTATGCAAAAAAGCTTTCTAATCACACTCATGTGCCAAAAAGTCTAGGAATTTCAGGACATGTTTCATTTTGTCAGCAGAATACACAAATATTCTGAGGCTTATTCACCAGAAATGGTTGTCTGTTTGTAATGCCATTGAAAGGAACTTAAAAGATTTTCCAGCTTCTATAAGTCAACTCTGTATGTTAGGTGAGGATTTCTCAAATGCAATCTTTAAATTGGTTAAAGATGATGTAGGTGTGGATGATGGAAAACCACTTTTGGTAACTGAATGCTACTTACATTTCTTTTACAGTGTGCTAAAAGTCTTTTTATGGTGTAATCTTAGAACAGTTTCATTTTATATGCTGAGGTTTCTGAAATGATGCATTCTCTGCAGAGAGTGTTATGACAAAGAACTGATGACAAATTCTTTTGTCATAGAGGTAACTTTTATCTAAGAAACACATCAGAACAAAGCACAAGGTGTGAGAAGGGATTAATTCAGTAACGTACCTCAGCTCTCAGAAACCCGACTTCACATTTTTGTACCAGTAAACAAATTTTCAGCCACCTCCTGTGGAAAAAATATCAATTTTCAACATGTCATAAGTATGATTGGAGGGCTGAAATGTGACAAAAGGCTGGAATTGGGTTGTTTTATAATAATATGTATGAAGAATAATATGTGCTGAGAGATTCAGTAGAGAATTATATATCTGAGGGAACTGTGAACATATGCGTAAAGCTTACAGAGTTCCTGCTTAAAACATTTCCTGATGTTTTTGCATAGTTGTCCTCTTTCCTTCCATCCAAAGGTGATCACATCGTTTCATTTGCCCTTGTAAAGTCCAGAGTTTTTAAATCTTGCCTGGCAATTCTATCTACATCCTCAAAGACCCACCACGATGAGTTACCATGGCATTCCTCTGAAACACAATATGTTTCTTTGGGCTTTGGGAAGAGATTAGAGGTGGCACACAGAAAGGACACTTGGGCTCCACCGATGCCTCCCTGCAAAACTTGGAGATCCTAGGGATCTGAGTATTTCTGTCACAGCATGGTGGGTACCTTAATCAGGACAACAACTTTACAAGGGCAGCTCAGGAGTTGGTAGCTTTCCATTAGTATCTCATTGAACGGCGTACATCTTCAGACACAGGACGGGGTAGGGTGGGGGGTGGTGGGGGTGGGCTGCACTTCGTTT
>NW_008795036.1:214419-236654 GCF_000699145.1 Aptenodytes forsteri
GGGTAGGGTGGGGGGTGGGGGGGGTGGGCTGCACTTCGTTTCTTACTTGGCAGTCTTCCTCAGTAATATCACCTACCGGGTGTCTCCAAAGCTGCAACGACTATTTCTTGCACATCTTCTCCACAGAAAAAATGTTGTTTTCTCTCAATCCAGTGGCAGTGCTCTCCAGGCAGCTCATCACAAAAAAGCAGGGAACCTTCTTGTCACTCGGGGGTGCTCACCCTACACCCCAGACCCAGAAGTGGGGTTTTGTCATGAGAAACTGTTCTCAAATACCACAAAAACAAAAGATGCATTTCAAAGGAAAAGAGCATGAGACAGCTGTAAAAAATAATTCTGCAGCTGTTGGTCTCAGTTCCCAGCTCTCTACCATTTCTCCCTACTTCACAACAGCTGCTGCGTAGACCTTGTGGCAGATTTCCAAAATCTTCAGCAGAAGCTGTTTTACCCTACAAGAAAATCACGATTTCATTCTTCTTTCCAGAAAACGACACCAGCTTCTGGGGGATTTAATCCACAGTCTCCTATATCCTGAGAAGGCTTTCTAAAATCATCTGGAATTTGCCATGGAGAGAGCTGTACTTGAAGTTCACCACAACTGCAGCGGCATAACCCAGCGCAGTGAGGACACGAGGCAACAGTGCAGCTAAAACTGCTCAGCTGTGACATAGACATTGCACTTTCCATACTCTGACGGATGGCAGCCCTTCAGACTACCCAAGTTGGGGGCAATATCTGAATACAGGTCAGCAGCAACTAACACGAAGTGGAGGACCGCTGAAATTCTCTTAGTTGACCAGTTCCTGCAGGCATCCTAGCTTCACATGCCTCAGATGTAGCAGTATGGGACGAGAGCAGTAGCTGCTCGTCTCATGCATGATGAGTGATTTTACACTTATTATTCTTGCTGCTTTGAATAGTTATGCCATCCATTTAACTAATCAGCAGTGTCAGTCATCAGGGGAAGGGACAATGATCAGTAGTGATGCTTTGACTTGGAGATCCTTCTTAAACATTGTCAGTATCCTACCAGAGGCCAGTTACAGGAAGATTATTTATTTCTGTAAAATGAGAATGGTGACAGTATGACACAAAAGGAAATTAGCAGAAAGGCCTTTAAGGAAAAAATCCAAGATTCTTAAGAACAGTGCTAAAAAGGATGATACGTTAAAGCAGACACTGAAATGTTCCTTAAGAATTGATGTTTATCATTACTTAAACTGTCATTTATCATTAATTTAGGTTTATGATTAACTATTAAATTGTAGGAGGAAGTATGTTGGAATCATATAGAAACATTAGACTTAATCTTAAAAATCTTCATTGATGAAACACCAAAAAATACTATTTACATGATTCTGCTCTACTGTAAGGATTTTCAAATGTTACAGCAGATAAAAATGAGAGAAGAGGACAAGAATGCTTAGAAATGGCAATTTGAGATAAAATACACAAAAAAATTAAAACATGCACATTAGGGAAAATGATCTGAATGCATAAATTAGTGGGCACTTGGAAAACAGTCATGCTTCTCCAAAATGTTCTGGTGCCTTATCCCCAAGGAACCCAGGAACCTGTGTTTGTTTCCTCTCTCTGTTATAACAATGCTGAATATATAATCTCTGGGTAGTTTTTTTATTCTTTAATCTCCCAAGTGTAAATAGTTCAAGATGTTTGTGTTTTAATGTAAATGGAAACACAGGACTAGGTAAGGTATTCAGCAAAATAAAACTTCAGATCCCTTGAGCCTCCAGCCTCTGACTATCCAAAGCTAATTTCAGAAACAAATATGGACTCTAGAGTAATCATTCCCTGGCAGCTTGAAACACCTGGTGTCATCTCCAGCATCTTAGATAGTACTAAGCAACATTTCTGAAAAAAAATTAAGATAGTACTCACTGCCTGGCTGATCGCTGTAGGGTCTGATTATTTCCTATTCTGTTCCCCCATGCTCTGTTATCCCTGGTGCTGAAGAAGTTCAGTTCAAATCCACAAAACCATTTACATGGGGTGAATAAAGGGGAATGAGAGCATGGGGAGCGACTGGAATTTGTTTTGTGGGCTTGAGGGGAATAATCTGCCATTAGCAAATTATGCTCAGATAAAGACCAGTAAATTTCAATTTGGACAAAGTCAAAAATGCCTGAAAAAAAATGCTGTTGGACACTAGCAAACAGAAAAATAGCAAGAACAGTCAGTTTAAAATTAAACCAATCAACCAATAACCCCCCCAAACATGCAAACAAAGACAACTTGTCTTCCCCCAATACACTGTGCCAGTCCTAATGTCACGGTTCGTTTTGACCTCTCAAATGAACAGGACAAGATATCCTGTGAACCAAACTTGAGTTCATGAGCTCATTAGGTAAAAATCAAACAAGGACTCAATCCACTTTTAATAGACTAGCCTAACTTGTTAAGTTTCTAATTCACTACTTCATTAATTCACAAATTCCCTAACTCACAAACTTACCAAATCACACGTTCTCACATGCTTATGTGCATGACAGGTCCCCAGCTGCGGGTGAGAGTGCTCCTTCTTCCTCCTCCGTCACGGTGCAGGCGTCCCCGGTATCACACCAGGGAGCACGAGAGCCTCAGCAGTCCTGCTGCTCTGGAACCACTCCAAAAGTTTTTTGGGTGAGCTGACATACCTCCCAGCTTGGAAGTCTGGTCTATAACGCCTCTGTAAGCCAGTGGACTCTGAAAACACTGCCCACAGGGACTGAGATGATGGCTGCAGGAGATATCAGCTGGAGGTGATAATGGCTGCAGGACGGCCTTTATCTCTTCCTGTCCGTTGTGTCGTTGTGTCCGGAGTACATGTTGCTCTCACTTTCACCTGATGGCACTGCTCCCAAGCATACGTCAGGCTTTAGCATGAGCTGTGTGTTAGGCCAAAACCTAAGCAAGAGTTGAGTGAATGGCCACACCTATCCCTTCCCTTCCCTTCCCTTCCCTTCCCTTCCCTTCCCTTCCCTTCCCTTCCCTTCCCTTCCCTCTTCATTTTCCTCTTCTCTGTGATCTCTCTTGCTCCTTCCCAGCACCTTGCATTCCCAAAGCCAACATGTACCTCCTACTCCAAGGCTTTAATACTTTTCCTCATTTGCTTGTCCAACAGTTTGTACCTCCTTTTCATCCATCCTCTAACTTTGGCAATGCTTTTGGTGCCATAGGACCTTCCTGAGACTTAGCCCAGCCAACCCCTCGGCTGGTCCATACCCAGTTGTCCTTTTATCTCTCACTACCTCAGTCCTATAAAAAACACAGATAATCCAAAGAGAAAAGAAGTCAGCATCTCATGTCCAAGAACAAAAGAGCATCTTCTCTTAAACAGAAACAGAAACTGTTGGCCTTGGAAGAAAAAAATGCCAGTTAGCATCAGGCAGGAGTTTGTCTTTGTGGAAACTCTGGGAAAGACAGTGACGGGAAGGTAGTGATTCTTCATAGTGACTGTGATAATGTTTAAAAGGAGGAATCCAAGGGCGCATGCTGAGTGGACACAAGGAAAATAAAATGTCGTTCAGCAAGGGTTCAGCCAGTGGTCTTTAATAGCAACGTCTATGAACACAAGCTTGTACTGCAGTACATATTACAAAGTGAAATACTTGGAAGTGTCACACAGCTTAGAGGTAAAATTCTTCAGAATAGGATTTTATCCCTATCTATTAAAGCTTTTGTTATTTTGTATTGCAGGCCGTGCTCTGGTTCTGTATGAACAGAAGGATGCACTATCCCCACACCAAAATGCAAACGCTCTGGAATAAACACAGAGTCCTGACTACTCCAGCACAGAAAATGTAGAAATTGGAGGGCCCTGGAAGAAAATGAATAAAGCTGTAGGGGCTGAATTATGAAGAAAAATACTCTGAACAGAAAAACTATTTCTATGGGATTCTTTTGCTTGTAGCAATGAGAGCACTTCTTTGCCAAGGCACCGTTCCTAAATATTCTGGGCCCCTCTGGGGACTGCTGTATATGGAACACAGCTAGCTTGTTCCAACAGACAAGGCATGCTGGCTGTCACCGTTGTGGATATGAAATTTATGTTTCTACAAATGACATACAGGCTTAGGAAACCAGCAAGTAGCCAAGCCTAGGAAGACAAAACTGAACCCAGATCCCCTAAATCTTAGTCCACCGCTTTGCGCAGTGACCTGCCATTTTATCTCAGACTAGGTTCTTACACCATCCCAATCCCCGCAGCATTGGCATAGGACTCACAAGCCAGCCCAGCTGTTCAGGACCCAGAACTTTCACAAATCTGAAATAAATCCTCTGAAACAGCACTAGCAATTGAGCAATTTGGAAAGCTATTACTCTTGTGCCCCTGTGACCTGTAGAGCTGAAGTCTAAATGTGAGGATGTTCTTAGGTAGCTGTTCGTGCAAAAGGTGTTTAAGAGGTCCACCGTGTATCTTAGTTTCTAGTAGTATTTATTAAAAATGGGAATTTGTAGTTCCTGGGAATTGCACTGTTGAAAAATGGATGATAACCAAAAGCCAAAATATTGATTTATTCATTTTCATTTAGCAAATTTCAGTTGAGAAATGTAAAACCACATAATTTTGTCTTGGTTTGAAACTAACTTGTCCCTTAGCCTTCCCTTGGTAGCTCAGATGTGACTCGTATTCCCATTCTTCTCAACGGTCTGGGCTTCCCAGACAGATTGCCTTTGCTATTGCCCGTGGCCCTCACAGTGCACCGTATCAGCTTAATGACAGGAGGGACTGCCTGACTCAGAGTAATTTGAACTAAGAAATAAAAACATTTCAAACCAAGCTGTCTCAATTTGAGTCATCCACCCCTGAAATCTCCTAATGAAATAAATGTAATTTTTTTTGCCTAGATAGTTTTTATTAAGAAAAGAAATCGTGTACAATTTTTTTACTAGCTTGACCTACATTGAGAAATAAATGCATCTCTAGATAGGTGTTTCATTATTGGAGTTTAACTGGAAAGTAAATCTGATCTTTTTTTTCCTTTGATCTCTACTTTCTTTTTCAAAAAGATATTCAAAGGAATGATAATTTATACTAAAGTGATGGAAATCCAATAATTTAAAAGCTATTAGTGATTTAGAACAAGTCAAGTCTGACATAGTTCATATTCATATCCACTCTATTAATTTTTCTGTTTCCATTTTTCTGTCATGTATATTACCTAGTGCAGCTGCCAAGTACAGCTTATAGTGTGCTCAGCTTTCATGATTTTTTCCTTTTATGTTCATGATGAATTTATAAAGCAGTTTACAATGAAAATCCACTGTAAGAGAAAAACTTACAAGATATTTTTACGGAGTGTGTCAGAAGTTCTACAATTTAAACTGGGAAGCAGTAACTGTGAAGTCATTGCCAAACCCACAGTATATTTTAGTCATCTGTCCACAAGATGCATAAGCTGGAAGAAAAAGGATTTTTAAAAATATTAAAAGAGATTTTTCCCTTCTCAAGAAGCAACAGAAATAAGATTCTGAGATTTGGAGACTACCACTGATACCAATTCTCTGTAAAGATAACAGCAATGGAATATTGCTGAAGGAATTAATTCATTGTTTGCTGTCTCCTTTGGTACATAGACATAGATAAAAAGGAACTCTAATACAACGATGGAACTAATGACAGTTTCCTCCATGCCTGGAAATCCCCTTCCAAACAAATAGCAAAAGCACAGAGCACTGCCTCTAGATCCTTCAGCTAAAAGTCTCTAACTTGAACATGGCAGTGGCAAGGTAGCAAAATACAGGAGAAAATACAGTCTCATGAAAATAAGTCATGGGCCAGCTAGAGATTTGCATATTTAAGGCAACACTTCTGAATCCCCAACCATAATCCTCAACCAGCTGTTGCAGAACGGAAAGCACTAGTACACTTGCTCACAGTAAAATGTCCTGCTTAATGAAGCCGTCCATCTTGCAACAATCTCAGACTCTCAGTGGGTTGGAAACCCGGTCACGACTGGGTTGTTGCCATAGTCTAGCTCTGAGGTGCACAGGTAATGTGTGGATATTTGCTGGAGGGGATCACCATCATCATTTGATCTGTCCCCAGTTTGATTCGATGCGTAAACCAGCAGATAGGAGAGAGGAAAGTTAGATCTCACTTGGGAGGGCTCATGAAGGAGTAGGACAGAAGAAGAAGGGGGTGGAGCAGATTCTTTCATGGGCAAGAAATTGGAGGAGAGTTACGTTGTGTTTGAAACTAGTTTTGGAAAAAGAGTGCTATTCCAGAGAACCATGGGATCCAGGTCTACCTGCAGTACTTTTCCCAGTGCTTCGAGTTTGAGGAAAACAGGAAGAGGAGGATGCAATTTACAGAGGTAGAGGTCCAACTCAGAATCATAAAATCATAGAATATCTCGAGTTGGAAGGGACCCATAAGGATCATCGAGTCCAACTCCCAGAACTTACAGAACTAGGGACCAAATGAAGAGATCTGCTACAGACCTGGATATAGTTTATGTGACTTGGAAGGCCGGCTGACAATGAAGTTTGTGCCACAAGGGACCAGTACCACATCAGTAGCTGAGCTCATGACTTGACCTTAAAAATTAATTACAGCACAACTGAGAGTGTACACTTAAATTTAATTTGTTCCACGAGTGGGTAGGAGAGGAGACCAGTAACCCAGAACTGAAGGTCAGGTTTGGGAGGGCTAGCATAAAACCTTGTCCACACACTCAGACTCAGCAACCATATTTGATGCATATAAGTGGTAGGTACACCTTTTCTGGCACCCTTAACAGCGTATATTTGAGATAAACTGAACAATAGAAGTTCTCACTGTATTGAAATTGCTGAAAATGTGCCAAAAAGTAATAGTAAACTCACTAAAGTAGTAGTCTGATTAGTAACATTCTGATTTATTTTATGAAGTTAAAAACATCACCCAAAATGTCAACGTTTGTAGAAATATTTGAAGCCCTTTTGTGAGACCTTTTGAATGCCTGCACAGAAGAGCGAGCACTACCTGCTGTCCTGTACGAGACTGCAAGGAGCTGTGGGTGGGCTGATTTATCCTCTTTTTGAGGTGGGCAGAGCACGTAAAGCACCGTGGCCTCATGGGTCAGCGGGCTGGGCTGCATCCCGGAGCGGGAGAGGAGGAAACAGGCTGTGCCAGGAAAAAGGGTGGTGCAAACTGTTTCCCCTCTGCAACAAGGAGGACGCCTGACAGCGTGAGTCAGAGTTCCCAGGGCGGTTTAGCTATGCTTCTCCTTTATATAGGTTGAATTGCTTGGTGGAAAGCCAATGATCTGGGTTTGTTTTAGAGAGAAACAGTTAAATCCTTTTGTTAAAAGTATCTGCTCTGGGTTTCCTTTGGGTCAGGGTGGTAAAGCTTCTTCATTGTATTATGCAAGGATTGGAGTGGTTCCCCATGAGATTCAACAATACCAGTGTTTGAAGGGTGTTTTTCCATTTAGCACTGTGTTACAACAAAGTGTAACTGTTATATTAGTCAACTTTCCAGTTTGCTTGACAACTAAAAAACCCTGCCACTCAACTCAGCCTCTACGCTTCTTTCCTTGCCGTTATCTGTCTCCGCAGTGATCCTTCTGTTCTGTAATTATGAAACTTTATTAAATATCTTGGAACTGATAACTTCTCCAATTTTTTGGCTGGTATAGTTTGTCACTGCATTAATGGTAATAATAGTCAGTGTGAAAGTAAGCCTGAAGCATCCTCGGGCTTTACTATAATAAGTATGCCTATTAAGGAGCCACGTACTATACATGTACTATCTTTGTGTGTATATAATGTTTGGCATATTTTGCCCCTATAATCAGAACTATATTCTAGATAAAAATGATGCCTAACGGCCTGTCATGTAGCTCTTAGATTGCTAGCTTCTCCTAAGCAGTATATTAGAATACCATAAGAGATTTGCATAAGTAGCGGAGCGTACTGCAGAGCAGCTTAGAAGCCCTCTCTGGCAGGAACAGATTAGAAGCAAACGGATGGGCTGCAAGAGAAATATACAGCCAAACTGATGCCGGGTAGAGTGGATGGCGAGATGATGACACCAGTTAAAAATATAATCCAGTAATGACTCAGCTTCTACTTGGGCGGCTTCCTAACTATTCAGAATGCTATCGGTTCAAAAACCATGAGCTATGACATATATATCGGCAAAACCAGACGGTGAGTCTCATGGTTAGAGCAGGGGACAGAAGAACCCAGGTATCTGTTTCTGACTTAGCTACAGATTTGCTGCAGACATTGAAGTAAACTGAACTCTCTATGTTCCCCTAACTCGGTCTGCAAACTAGAGAAAGAAAAAAATATCTAGTTATGTTGTAAAATAAAAGTCTTGCCTTTAAGGAGTTAAAGGAAAAGCAAATATGCTGAAGTTAGTCCTAAATCACTAGCTCTTTTTGCTGTAGCTCCTAGTAAATTCCTCCCTGTAAGAAATGCCAAAACGAATTTGAAGTTCAGTCTCTCCTGGAAGTCTCTTGCTTTTGAGAAGGAGGGGAAAGGAAAGGCACCAGCCACATAAAGGCGGTCACTGTAGAACTGCAAATGAGTCTGCACAGTGTTTTATCCTTCACCAGTCCTCTTTGTCTCCTTCCCTTCTGACTGCATTCTTGGAACATCTTGTACATGAATTTATAAGACTATTTGTTTTATTGCCACATTTTTAACTGCACAGACCACATTGCAGCCTGAGAAATTCATTTGAAAGGAATGGCAAACTGGTTATTTTGGTTAACAATAATTCCAGCTAAACCTGAAAGCTGTGTGTTTTTCTCACATCAGAGGTTTTTTTTAAAAAAAGCATTACTTTGGCAGAATCAGGACATGAAAGGTAACTGAAAAGTTGAACTGTGTAAAGATCAAAATGCTATCAGGCAGAGTTTAACTGGAAAGTGTAGGATGCAGCATTGATTGCAAGTACTCATGAGTTTTACATATTTAAAATATACAAAAGCCACCTCAATTTTCTTACAGTGAATAAATAAGCATCTTTTGTAACTTGACAATTATAAGCGAACATAGTACACCTGTTGATAAACAGAATTAACATCAGTCAGAACTATTTAGAACTTGAGTAATGTTTTTATTAAAAAAGGAGCTGGAAGTCGCAAGCTGTGCCTGGAAGAGAGTGCGTACGGGAATCAGCCCAACACCATGGGTGTAAATAGCCCTTTGCAGGTAAGGTCCCTTCAGGTCTCTCGCATCAGAAGGCAGCGGCACCGCTCGTCTGCTAAAAGTGACGGATGTGCTGCTCACCTGATTACCGGAGCAACGGCAGGGGATGGAAGCGCCGCAGGCACAGGTCCTCCAGCAATCTTTTTGCACCAGCTAATATTTCAGTTGCGCTGGGTAAATTTCATTTAGCGGAAAAAGTGACAAACGTCAGAGAACTAATCTAAGTACAGAGACTGCATCAGCAGGTTTTTGGTTATCGTGGACCGCATTATTGGATGACAGGATCCATAAAACTATATTGTAAATAATAAAGAAATTATCAAAATTATATCATTAAAATGATGACAAAATAGAGTCTGTTTGTTTGAATCATTCAAATTCTCTTGAGATAAATGACATACATAGAAAATAATTACAGAGAAGAAATGCAGGTTAGACACATTAGTTGATGAAAGAAAATAAGTTAAGAGGTTTTTAAAAATATTTTTGGGAGAAATTAATAGGGAAGGCAAGCTTAGGAGCTGTGGGGCTATCCTTCATAATTTAAAGACATGTTTCTTTGAGAACATCACTCCAATCCCTAGCCAGAAAAGTTTGTGGGATTGGAATTTTTTTATGAGAGGATACAAAATCTGTTGAAAAGAGTATTGGATACTTTTTTCCCATAAATATTTAAATTAATTTGATGCATCGATTTTATGCATTATTTTCTACACGCATTCATTTGAATGGTACCATCTGTGATATGTTTGCATAAAATGAGTTTCAGTCTCACTATGAAATATTTGTTGAAAACAATTCTGAATTGACTTTGGAAAATATTCACTGTAGAAATCCGATAAAAGCTCTATCTTCAACCAAATAAAAGAAATTACCAGGGAATCAATGATGTTAACCTAATTTTTGGCTTTCAAATAGCAAACAGCAGAGTATAAGAAATTAAAGAAAGCCTTGTTTAACATTTTCCAGTAAAGCCTACAGTGGAAAAAAAAATTGGAAGAAGTGATATTCATTGCATCAGGCTGTTATAAATTATATGATAGGCTGTCAGCAAACGATGCTAATGCTCTTTATAGTCTTCCCTAAGACATCACAGGTGTCTGGACCATATTGCTGGTATGTAAGCAGATGCTGCTGCACAAAGAGGCTTCAAACTTCACGTATCTGCTAGTTCAGGTTTTCCTTACCACGACTGATACATAGTTCCCGAGTCTTTCAGATGCAAAGGCATTTTCAGGAACTACCAGCTTTGTAACTTAGTACTAGATATTGTAACTTAATCCAGTATCTCTTTATTTTGTTCAACTAAGATGTGTTACATACCTATAAACATTTAAGGTCCGTATTCACAGAGTATCTGGGAACTTAGTTTGTTAGAGGATTCCAGATTCCTTTTCGGATCTCAGATTTAGTGATTCACAGCTTTCTCCAAGTATTTAAGCCCTAGGTCAGAAATGGCGATAGCTGAAGGTTCTTTGCTCTGCGTTATACTGGAGCAAAAAGTTCCATGTATATTCAACTTATAGCTTAGCAAAATATGTTAGAGAAATTGTTCTAAAAAGAAAGCTTTGTCTATTAAACCTGCTTAGTCTGCCTGCCTTGCCTGTCCTCTGTGCTTTAGTGCTGTGGAACAGGGGAGGCTTGGCTGGCTCTGTTTGCCAACAGGCTTATATTTTAAACGTGCCTCTGAAAATACTGAACTCTTCCATGAAATAGTATTAAAGTTGGCTGAAGAATGCCTTCTCAGACTGAATGGTTACGGTGAACTGGTTAGTGCTTAACGGCTGCATGGTTGGAAATGTATGAAGAGTTTAAACGTCCATGTTGGATCATACCGATATTTTTTGATATGGAAGCATATAACCTAAACTGCATGACGCAGCACAAAGAAAGGCAGCTATTAACACTAAGACCTTGACCTCAGATAAAAAATTGAAAGGAATGGGCTAAATTTAGCCTTTTTATCCTTGATCGTAGTTCCCTGTATTGTCTTCTACCAAGACTGAACTTAATACAGTCTTACTTTCCCACCTAACAAATTCTTCTAAGTTTCCCTTTAATTAACAGTTTCAAAATTTTGTCTATCATCCACTGGAAAAGGATAAAAGTGTACTCAGCAGCATGTCTCAACTAGAAATCATTAAAACACCTACTCAGCTAAACCATGCGTATCCTTTCTTTTTTTGGAGTAGTATGAGGTCCTGTGGGACAATAATACCATTCGCTACTTCTTCTGACCTAGGATGCTCTCCAGGGCTGGGATCTATAGAAAGCAAAAGCCAGAGAGTTGAATACATCAATTCTCCCAGCAGCCTCACATAAATAATCCAGAAAAGGGAACTCTAACTATGGTTGGATCAGCTTTCAGTGCATTCTCAGGATCAAAGGACAAAGTCTTAAAAAAAAAATCCCCAGAAAATCTATGACCAATTCTTCTGAAGCAAAACTGCCAAGAGAGGACAAGAGGAAGGTATCGTCTCCCTCCTGGGAGCAAATCTACTTCCCCTCTGTCAGAGGCTGTCATTGATCTTTGACTAGAAGAGTCTGTATCTCGGAAAAGCAGAGGCATAACTCATATCCATCATCAGAGGGTGAAGTCAGTCCCTACAGCTACTGGGGTACTTGATGTTCAGCACTGTTCAGAGTGAGCAGCTGCATCACGTAATCAGCAGACAGCAGGGAAGGGTTGATCCCCTCCACAGTTTGCATCTGTCTCATTAGAAAGGAAATAAATGTAGAAAGAGCTGAGTAAATAGGGATGAAATGTCTCTCATTATCAACCCTAGAAGCACAGGACAAAAGTAGAGTCACGACAACTATAAATATTGTTAAGGTGCATGTTCCCTGCGCCTAATTCCTTCTAGCAATCTTTCCACATTAGTCTGCCAAAAACCGAGAGCATCCATAGTGCTGAACAGAGGATACCTTAATAAGTAAGAAAAGTTGTCAGGTGGTAGGAAGCCAGAATACAGCAGTCTCTGAGGAACAGAGCTTGAGGTTACTAGAAGATGGGCTACAGGAAGCGGGAGTTCACAAAAGTGGCATTTATTGGCCTGTGCCTGACCCAGAGGACTCAGGAGATGACAGCCGACTTCCACGGGAACAGTTTTAGGCTGGTGTCTGAAGGGCTTTGACTCTGGCCAAAGAATTTCCTTCAGTGGAATCCTAATGGGAGAAGTGTATGGTACTGAAACAGTTTGTTGGGTTTTATTCTTCTTTGCTAGAGGATTGCAACCAAGTATAGCAGAACCAACTATAAGCAGGTTTGCTGTATTAAAATGAGGAATATGACAAACTGGTGATTCTAATCACATGAACATTTTGCTCTGTAAAAGCTGGAAAAAAAATCTCCTAAGGGATAACAAACTCCAGATGTAAATGAGGAGAATGTTAACTGGAAAGGAGTATTGATAAGAGATATAAAAGTAACAGCCTAATACAAACTGCATGGCTATAGTACAATTTCATCATGCACAGTAAGTCTACTGGGATCAGCCTATATACACAAAATCCCTTTCTGAAGACAGGCGCTCATGCCTTTTATAAGGTGCCCTTGGAATGGTGAACTTTCTCTGAAACTCATATTTCATATACGACTTTTTTTTTAAGAACGTTTTAAGAGGAGGAACCAAAATGATGCATGACTTAGAAGTCAGAAGTATTCATTCAGTTTCCATTAGGAAGGTGTTGGGGGGAAGTGTCTTAAAGTATCTTCAGATATTGAAAAGAACACTAGGAGTGAAGAAAGAAACATTTATGCTTAAATCCTTAAGTGGACTGTTTGGGATGAAAGGTAAACCTGGAGGAACATTGCTAAACATAATATGAGCTGCTCCAGATCGCACTTTTTAGTCCCAATTCTATTTTGAAGTAAAAAGGGCAGTAAATCATAAGCACATTAGTAAAATGTTAAGACTGAAAATTTCCTATTGAATCTATTAATTTTTCCTAGATTTAGGTAAGAATTAATTGTGGGGAACACAGCAGTTTCTGTTTTGTATCAGGATGAAGACAAAGCCTGTCTGAGACTTCTTCAAAAAAAGACACCACCCTGAAACATCCACAGCTGAACACGCACATGGGAAGTGGGAACCTAGTTTCAAGACCATGGTCTAAAGCTGGCTGAGGAGGGATTTTAATCAGGCTCTGTATGCTACACGTGTGACCTGGACACCAGGCTGCACTGATCTATGTGGATTTTCACTTTCCATCTTGTCTTTGCCGTGCCCATTTTTAAAAAAAACATGATTCCTAATCAGCTGTCTTTCAAAGTCAAGGACAAGCTCTGCTAGAGCTAAAAGAATATTATCGTTTGCTGTATTCCCTCAGTACCTTGATCATCACTTCTGAGAAGGACAGAGAAGTAGATAAAATACAGTTGTTGCACAGTTCCTGCTGAAAGGGCTGAGATTCCCTACCCGACGCGTATCAGTATTTGAGCATGACAGATAGAGTAGGGAGCAATTCCATCGGGATGTAATCAGTGATATCTATTACTCTGTGACATTTTAAATTTGAAAAAATACACTATTTTAAAATAGAGTGATATTTTTCTAATCATGCTGCTCTGTTAAGATATATAGTATCGTAAGAAATCAAAAAGGGTACATATATAGGTATAGACACTAAATGAGAATCCTGAAGCCACTTGTGGGCTAAATAAGCTGACAAGAAGCACGAAACTCTGAAAACACAAATTGTCTTCTATCAGTTGGTTTCTCTCGTCTTCAGTGAAGCAGGACTTTTGCCATTCTTTGTAAATAAACAGGATTGAAGAAACACTTGAATAGGAAATTATTTCCTCCTTATTCAAAGCACACAATTAGACTTTACATTCTGATTAATTGCTAGAAGAGACTAACCGTGAAACAAGAAAGCTTGGACTTTGAAGTGACGTCCACCTGCTATTTGCAAACTTGTTCCTGTTAGAGGAACGTGTACAGTGTCCTGAGCATACCTAAACATGCCGTCCTCATTTGGCACCACACCAATTTACATCAATGGAGTTGTTGCCAAGTAAGGACTACCGTTAGTGAGTACAGCAAAAAAAAAAAAAAATCTGTCAATGTGCTCCTTACACTCCAACACCTCATTTTGCTTTCAAAACTTTTGCTTATTAGGGCCTGTCTACATGATGATACTTCCAAAAAATGGTTGGCATTGCCCTGGCAATTCAGTACAAATGTCAAGTTCTAAGAAATACTTTTAGTACTTTGAACATGACTGAAAAAGAGAGGTTTCTAAATTTTCAGTTATTTACATTATGTTTTCTGGAACTTTTTATATTTAGTATAAACTCACTGAATGTACTTATTACAAAAATCCTCGTGTTCCCTTGGCAATAGCTTGCTGCTTCCCTTTCCATTTCAGCTGCACTTACAATTTTCTGCTCCAATTCTGATACTCCAGCATGTACTCTTCTGCTGCCAGAAACAGAATTGAATCCTACCAGCTGCCTGTAAGGGGTTAGGCTAATGATTTCTCCAAATAGTACAGTAGTCTAATTTAGCAACAAAACACTGTCTATATTTAAGCATTAAAAGTATTTTTTCAGTAATGCATATTAGTAATGTCTTTGTTGGGTTTAAGTTGGTTTGTTAACTGAGAAACTAGGACCGGTGTTTTAAAAAGAACCTCTATTGAAACAAAGTATTTTTTAGCACCCTGTTAATAGGGAATTTTAAGTAATGCTATGACCATGAGTCTGCCATGAGACCATGAGTAGAAGCTGTCCATTTTTTTTAGAACAAATCCAGGTTAATTTAACAATGTCACATGGGTAAAATTCCTTAACAAGTGTCAACAGTTTGGAGGTCTGGGAGGTATGAAAGACACAGTGTCCTTGGATATCCCCAGTTTCTTTCCTCTAAGGAGGTGAAAAAAAAAAAAAAAAAGGAGGAAAATAGAGCAACTGGGATAACTTATATCCAGTGAAACATATTCTTAGATGTTGCAAAGACTTATGCATGAGAGCAATCTAAATGGAACCCGTGTTCATTAGCATCTGTGTAATTTTTTCCTACTATCTCATTAGCATCACAAAATGCAGACCAATGGGATTTTCATAGTCAGCCAGCTCATGCATGTTGCAATTACCCTTCCTCTCATATAGTTCCCATACTTTCCTCACATATCTGTACAAACTAACAGAGTATCTGTGAGTATTTTTAAATCGTTAGCATCTATAAACAGTATATTTAAAAATAATACACAGATAATTCAAACTTTTCAAGGAATGTGGTATTTATTGCATGACTAAGCTAGCAAATGCAAATTTGAAAAGAAAATAGCTTCTCATCTAAGTATTCATTTGCTGATGAATTAAAATCACCAAGTTATTCAGCACAATTCAAAATGAAAAAGCTGACATATCATTTATTGTAAAGGCCACGGCTATAATAGGAACGTCATTGTTTCCCTTTCTGCTGGTCTCACACATTCTTTTTAATCTTGATTATTTGTCACCCTGTTAGGGGACTTCTTATGGTAATGAAACCCTTTTGTCAGTGATGTAACTGGAGCCTTTTGCTGCATTTTCCCTTCCTACATAAGTTACAATTGCAGTTATAAACACTGTGGAGGTTTCTTCTGAATCACACAATTGCAGATTGTTCGAAGGAGACACACGTTCCTGGCTGTTGCTAGGTGGCAAATGCTCTTAAAGATTTTGCAGGCAAGAGATTTCTTCAAACCTTTAATCCTCCATATTTATTTTATAACCCACAGGAACGGTTAAAAAAACCCAACCACTCAGTGCTAGGATGATAGAAGACTTGAAAGAGAGAAAACATTTGGCGTCAAAGCTTAATCCAATCCCTAACTGCAGGTCAGCTTAAGACTTTCACAAGGGATGATTGTCGTGTATCTGTGTATTGCAAAGCTGCTCATACCTTCTTCTAAAACGAGTGTGCTAGCTCTTGTTTAGAACAGGGTCCTAGATGTAATTAATGAGTAAGCCTCAGCCACAGTCCTATGAAAAATGTACATGTACGACAGAAGAGTGCAAGGAGAAAACCCCAAATTATTACTCAGCATCTAGGAACTGATCACTTAGGAGTTGATTTTGCCTGATACATTACAGCAGCACTGAGAGTTTAGAAGAGTATATTAATGCATTGATAAATCTATATAGTGTTAGTCTGAAAAAGGTCCTGTACTCTACCGTTCCTAGGGTATGATTTTATAAAACTGCACTTTACTAACAGTTCAAGATGAAACTGGATTTTTCAGATGTCTCTTTTGAAATAAGGCCAAATTCACAGCTGAATCTAAACTGATGAGACTTTTCACCTCCAAAAGCTGTCACACCAACTTCAGAAAGTGTTAGACACGTGTCCATAAACCAACAATATTTATTGAAGGACAGCACAAGGAAACTCTAAATAAAGGAAAAAATACCAGGGTTGATTACAGAACGCCTTCAGCTTCTCCTCAGTACCTCATACATGTATAAAAGTCACAAGTCCCTGACTGTCACACAGACGAGACCTTGTGAAGGTAGTTCCTGTGGCTGGAGAACACCGAAATCTCTGACTAGCACAGTACTTGCTTCCTCTTACACGTCTCCCTCGCAGCCTGGCCCTTATTCTCATTTATCACTTGCTGTGCCCTCCTTCAGCCTGCCCTTTTCTCATTTATTCCTACTCCTTACCTTTGGCCCCCATACTAGGCTCTCAAAAAATAGTCCCACTCAATGTACGTGGAGGTTTCTCAACAGGTAGCTGTTAGTCTCCAAATAAATTCTACAAAATGTATTCAAAAACCCCCAGTTTTCAGATATTTATTCTTCAGCTAAGTTTAGGCAAACTGTTACAGGGACTACAAAAGGCATTTCACTGACTGTCCCATTCCATTTACATACATGTCTTTAAATTTCACCTTTATGAGCCAGCCTGGATCTTCTCAGCAAAACAATGGTAAGAATTATTCAGTTTTAACAAATGCCTTTTTTCCCTAACTTCACTTTTTTTTTAAACAAGGCTATGCCATTTCTTCTGAACATTAAAAGAACAAAACATTCTGAGACAAACACCTGTTGGAGAACCACGCCAAAGTTCTGAAGTTCAGCATATTCATATACAACCGAAAGCATGTGTCTTACAATAGAAAGCCTTGTGCGACTCTAGCAGTATCCATTGGTGTAGATCTTCCCTTGCCAATGAAGTCTTATATTATCCTTAAAAAAGTAAAATCTTACAGGACTGAAAATAGTTCCCTGGCTCTCCCCTCCCCCAGACACGCATCTGCTACAACTGTAGGTGGCTTGGGTAGGAAACATCAGTGAAAAGGTAGGATATATTCTTCAGACCCTGATTTTAATGATCTTTCTTTAATTCTGATCGGTTGACTAAAGCTTCCGCGCTCTTTGCGTTCAGCATGTCACAGGAAATTTATGCTTTATACCTAGATGTATTCTCAGAAATAAGCTACTCATTGAAGAAGTCTCTTGATGGCGCTAGGATTTATGAAGCATACTGGGTCCTTACACTACTTGGAGAACTAGCATGGGTAACTGTATTCTTACGTGCTCTGTAAAGGAGGCAGTCAAGCCACGATGGGTTATCAATATCTGACCACCCAAACAAGGTTCCTCATTTTCTTCGTGACGGTCATAGGGAACAGAAGTGTTTTGGAGGGGTACGACATTTGGTAGCATGGCCAAATAGCTCTTACTTGCTGAAGAGTTTGACAGTTACCACCTTGTAAACTCAAAGGGAGGCACTGCTTGAAATGACCCTCTGGCTGTATAGGCCCACAGGCATTCTGAATAAACATTCAGAACAAAAATAGGCACTAGCTGTAGTCCTTTGAATATGTCTATACGTTATTTTTCCATCCCCCTCTTCTTCATAGTTCCTGTAATAACTGCTGCAATCCCATTGTGAAACTGGTAATTCACAAAATGACAAACATATATCGTCACTGTATGGTCACATAAAATGCTCTCCGTGTAAAAAAGTAATGTTATCTTTGTAAAGCGTTTTACTATGAGGTATGAAGTAAACGTAAAAGGTTGTTTGGTTTTATAAAGAAGTGTAATGTACTTTGGAGATAATAACCACTAATGATCAGGATTAGACATTTCAAGCAATGCTTGCCTCCCATCTTTTGACATTTCTCAAAAGCCTAAAATTTTTAGTCATCTTTAAAATTACTGATTTCACAAGTTGTCTGCAAAACATCCCCACTGAAACAAAAAGCAATATGACTTTGCCAAGTTTTAGAGGAAACTGGAGGTAATCAAGGGAAAAGTTTAATCTTAGAGTGGATTTCTAAATTTCATCTGGAAAGATGATTGATGTGCTTTCCCTTCCCACACTGCTTTAACTTTATTCTCACCTGGAGGAAAGAGAAAGGGAGCAATCTGACACTTAGCCCTCTCAGCTCTGCTTTCCAGACTGCAGCTGGGAGATAAGGAAGCACTGCTTCCTCTCACCCCTGGATATTTGGGATGCTCTCTATGGGAGGATAAAGAGCAATTACCTGCTCTTGGAATTCATCCTCAAAGTGTTAGTAATTTAGATAATTCCTGTGTCTTATGTGATTCATTATAAGCATGCATGGAAAAGTGCTCATTATCAAAACTTACTGAAAAGCCCTCTGATCGCATCAGCTGGCCTTTACCGGTATTTTTTTGTTCTCCCTAGTTGTTTCCTAAACTAACTGCTCTTTGTAGCCAGAAACTGTTAGGCTCCTCTTCACAGCACACAAGTTCAAACCCGTCTTGACTGGTTAAATGGCATCTGCTTTGCTGCATGTGCCTCAACGGCACATACACAATAACAACCTGTTTCCTAAGGGTTAGACACAAGGTTTCTTCCAGTGAAAAAGGTTTCTGCCCTTGTCACTGACCTTACGCCAGTCAAAACGACCAGATTAACAAAAACATTATTTAAACTGTTTAAATGTTACCCATCTCATTTTGCTTTAAACAGACCAGGGAACACACACATCCTAGCTGGAAGGTAAGAGCAGGTGCTAGCTAGTCCATCAAACTGATGCTGGCTGACAGCCTCTTCAGACAAGCCATGATGCCGGTAGAATAAGATGGGCTTACTTGTTAGTACATTTCATGTCATTCCCATCAAAGCTAAGAGGCCAGCATCCATGGTCAGAGGCCTAACTATGCATAAAGGCTCAAAACAGCCGTCCTTCTCAGGAGCATTGTCACTGTCAGGGTGTGGGGGACATTAGCTTAGAGAAGAGTCTGAGAATTTTGGCGCAGCACTGTGCTGGATAGTAATGTTTTCTCCTACAAAAGGTGCTTCAGATAGGAAAGACAAAGGTGAAGAGCTAGATGAGGGAAAACTGGTTTACCTTCTGTGTGGGAACCTGTCACTACTCACAGAACCCAAGCTTGTGGGAGATCATGGACAGAGGAGCAGAAGGTGTCACATCCTTGAGTGAAGTCTGGCAACAATATGAGGAGGAACAGATTGACATGTGCATAATGCTATGAAGATATGAATCACTTCCTTCCCCTTGACCAGTGACAAAGTTATGAAGTTAGAAATATAGTCCATTAGGCATTACTCTTGTCCTCTATCCTTATACTTCAAATGCTTTTCAGATGCCAGGCAGAGCTAAACAGTGGTAGCTGTCTAGACACTGCCACGGCCAGTGGTCCTCACGTCCTACAGGCATGAGGGACATTCTTTTTGGGATGATGCGCTATTGCTTTCCTGAATCCATCACGTGGGCTGAAAATGATAGTATGCAAAATATTCTAGTGCTGTGCATTGCACACGTAGAGTGCTCCCTCAGAAGTATGTGTTGGCATGCCAAAGGTGTGCTTGCAATCTATCACACTGGCTCATTCAAATTGTCTTAACATAATTAAAAAGCACAATTAAGCTCCGGGCTAGCACGTTTGAAGATCTCCTCAAGGTGTCTTCAAAGACGTTAGTCTGCAGCATGCTAGCGCTTTTCAATTGTGTTAAATTAAAACCATCACAACATCCATTCTGTTTGCCCAGCACAGGACCCAGAAGCAGAGCATGTGGTTTCCATGTTTAAACTGGAAGCACCTGAAGAGGAGAAGTGGGAGAACTAGACAGTGTTGTCACTAGCACCACCCACTAATGCTGCTTCTCTAGTGAAAACAAAATGAAAGCGGGAAAAGAGAGTGGTAGATTGGGAACAGGACTTCAGTCTGCAGAAAGGCATTGCAAAGTTCCCACCATTTGTCCAGTCTGTATAGAAAATTATTTTTAAACTGCTATTTTTGCTACCATTTTTATACCAAACTTGTTTTCTTTTTCAATGTGAAGTTAAAATCTTTCTAATTCATCGTCAACCTCTGCTACTAACTCTGCTTTGAATCAGAAAATGTCATCCCTGGGAAGTCTGATCCATTATCGCGCTGAAGAAGAGAGACAGCCGTCTTTGAAATTAAGTGATGCAGACTTAGCTGACCACAGCAAATTATAAGCCACGTGTGCATCCAAGTGTGCATGTGCTTCTAGTTAATTTCTGAAGTGAATCATAGATTCATATCTGTAGATGTTGATGATGTAGATAATTTATATTATGGTAACATTCATAAAATAGTAAATGAGTGGGAATTAAAAATTCTGAAGGTGGAAACAACTTCAGGTAGAAGGGGGCAGGGGGAAGAGGGCAAAGGAATGCACTTCTTTCTCTGATATTACTGACATTTTGTCTGGTGTATGCTTCAGCTCATATGATCCAGAAGTCTCCTGTACCGGTGTACAGTCCTGGGGAGGCTGCAACCACACCTGACCTAGGTACTCTACCAAAACGTAACAGAAAACAACAATTGTTTTCAAAGGCTTAGAATCTGGGTATTGAGAAGTAAAGGGAAAACTAATTACCTGAAAAAGAATGAAAGATGTTGTAAGAAAATGAAAATTTTAGGAGAAAAAACCAAGAAATCTCAAGCGTGCTCTAAACCACTTTGATCAAGCACAACTAGCATTCAAGTCTACACCATCATTTAGATGTTTTTGTAGCATGGCAGATTTAAGCCTTCAGTTCTCTCCTGTAACACCTGATGTTATACAAGATGTCATTTCAGAAAATATGAGACCATGTTGGAAACCAATTTCCTGAAGAGCTACGAACAGGGTCATATCGTTATCTAGGGTTATACTTGCAGTTCTGGCAATTTTCTTTTTTAATAAATATGGATAAATCCATAGGACTCCAAAGGACAACAAATGCTGTCCTTTATCTTGTGTCTAGGTTTCAAAATTGTGCAAAAGATGCTTTGTGCAAAAGAGGTCAGAAATCTTTCTGAGGACAGAAAATGATACAAAGTCCTTGATCCAACAACGTAAAAAAGCCAAAGACGCATTTAGAGTTGTGTTGTCGGAGAGCTGAGCAGTCAAACACAAATCATCAGTTCTGACCAGGAAACTAAGTAGTTATGTTAGAGCGGTTTACTAGCCCAGACCCTTCATAGGGCTTGTTGGCTCACGCACAGCGCTGCACTGAATTACCCCAGTTCTGGGCTAGAGCTGCTTTGCACCTTGGTGGTTTGGATCACAGCCAGAAGAGCTCCGTCCCGTTTCCACAATTTTGCGTAAACAAGGCTGTAGAAGACTCAGCCGTATCAGATACATACAGCCAAATTAGACACGCATTGATACTTCTTGAATACAGGTTACAGACTTATGTGGGGAAGTGAGTTTAGCCCATTCCAAAACCAAATGAAAAACACCCTTTTATTCCTTTGAAATTACTTTTTCCTTCTTCTTGCTAGATCCATCGTAGATGGTCTGCTTTAGCTCCAAAGCTGGGCAAAGCCAGATACACGCGAAGGCTGTTCTCCGAAAGCAGCCCGCGTGCCAGGTGCGGAATACACATCACTGAAGGGCAGGAGGTGGTTTTTCCCCCGTCACTGGGAGGATGCTAAGAGAAAAGCCGACGGAGTTTAGTTTAAGACAGCTCACCGTTCCTCCCAGGTGCTATAAAGTACGCGAATCGTGATTTCAACACTCCTCAAGGAGAGAGCGGCCCCCTGGCTGACTCTCCCTTGCCCCCGCACCGGCGCCCCTGACTGGGACCACCCCTCCCCAGGTTCGCGCTATCCGGCGCCGCTGAAGCCCGAGGCCGGTTACCGGACCGGG
>NW_008795036.1:237852-242737 GCF_000699145.1 Aptenodytes forsteri
CGGCGGAGGGGCCGCACCGCCGCCCGAGTGCCCCCGGCTTCCCGGGTCTCTCGCCTGATGGTTTTCCGCATGGGAGCGTTCTCCTTTTCGCACAGCTTGGTGCTGGTGAGAGCGGCCGGCTTCCAGGGGATTTGGCGAAGCTTTTGTGTTTTCGCGGTCTGGCCTGAGCGTTGCATTGATTGGAGCTCTTACCGCACCCGAGGATAGTACCCGAATTTTAAGAAGTGAAATAGTACGCAAACTCTGTCTTGGTGACCTCTTGATGTGTCCCGCTCAGTGCTAAATCAGCTTAAAAGAAAAAAAAAAAAAAATCAGGCTTTCAGGTGGTCTGCTAAGTAATTATATGCCAACCACTTCGCTGTTGGTGGTGGATTTTTTACATCTTTAGTTACAAAATTGCCGTTTGATATACCCAATCAAATTTTTCTTTCTTGAAAAACAATGTATGAAAACAGCACAGTGTTTGCTGTATAGCATTTTTGTACTTTGAGCACTGATTATTAAAGTTAGCAAGTCAAAACCTATCTGTACAAAATCTTTAAACAGTGTGTAACAGCTATACAAAAATAACTATTTCTGGTGAGGTCAAGTTATGTTTATACCATCATAGCCCATCTGGAAACAGACTGTTTTAAGTCTTGTTTTGCATTTGTACAGCTGGGCTGGAGGAAGAGTTTGTGATGGGTAATTGTTTCTGTGCTTGTCGTGGTAGTTTGTCTTTCTCTGTTTGAAGAAATCGCAGTCAGCTTGAAGAAGCCCATCGAAAGGATTAAACCACTTGTTCCAAGGCAAAGTAAAATTAAAGTTCAATGAATCTTCTACTCCTGAAACAATTGAGAGAGGTAGAATAAGGAGAACACTTTTAGGAAACTTAAGAGCAAACAGAAACCCCTCCAATTACAAAGGCTGAATTTAATTGCATATGTTGAATTCTTACTTTTAACAGATTTCTGTGAAGATGTGCACATTCTTGTTCCTCTGGAATACTCTTGGTATTACTCTTGTAATTACTTGGTAATACTCTTGGAATAACAGTGGTCTTATTTCTCTGTGGATTCGTTATTTCTCGTTGGATTCGTTTCACATGTAATATGTCATGTATGATTTTTCATTGACCACAAAACCTATGACTGCGTCTTCCAGAAGTGCTAAGCATCTTTCACTTCCCCTGTATACAGTGTAAGGTCTTCGAGCATTTGTGAACACTCAGAGCATACTGTTTTCCTGGTAAAGCACTTCAGACTCCAGACTTCAGATGCAGGCTGAAGTTGCTGATGGTATCAACAGTAGCTCCCTACACTTGCCTGCTAAAATGCCCCACTTACTGTACTGGTTTGTCAGTTCTGTCTGTACTGTTTCATCTAGATTGTTCAGTAGAGGTCTCACTGGCTGGCTTTGTTTGGGTATTTATGCAGAAAGGGTGTTTATTGAGTACTTAATCTCAGAATTTGTTTTTATATTCTGCATAAGCTATGTTTCAGCAGTACTGCTCAGGACTTTGTTTTTCTGCTTGTACAAAATACACTTGCAAAGGGATTTGTTCTTGCTGTGAAGTTAACTTCACAGTTTACCCTTTTGTTAAAAGCTGGAAAGTGCTATGTGATACCTGTATACTACTGAAAAAAAAAAAGTCAGAACGCTGCTACTGCTTTTTCACTACTTATTTTAAGCAAAGAAGAAACAAAAGGTGGCCTGTCTGACAAACTCACTTTCAATCTCTCTTGTGGAGCTAAATCTATTTTTTTTTAGGGGGGGGGGGGGAGGTGGATTTGTTTTCTTACTTAAATTCATGTATTGTATACATTGTCCTAACTAATGTACTATACAATTGCATTGTATGGTACAGTACATCAATTTACATACTGTAAATGTGTGTTTGACCGCTTGCTCTTACTCAACAAATGTGAGGGTTATTTTTATTTGATTTTTTTAATTGCACTTCGCAGCTTGATTTTTCTTACAGACTATATAGTAACAGTGTATATTTGCTGACAGCAGTGGTATAAGATTCCTGTTTTCCCGGCAAGAGAAATTACCCTTAGAGTCATTACTGGGTATGTTTATTAATAAATAGTAAGTTTTAAAAACTAATTTACAGAGTTAAACTAGGTCTTCATTTTCTCTAGATCTGTTCAGACTCTGATGTGGCCCTTTCCTAATAGTGCCACAAATGACAAAAGAAGATGGCAGATTTAAGCCGCAGTATTAAGCATATTTGCTAATGCTTCTTTTTCACTATCTACATATCTGTACTGTGAAGAGAATCATTCTACAGTATTGCGCAAAGCATGTGGCATGCAGTTTAGAAAATACGGCTTTTGGGGTCAAACCCCACAATTTTCTTTAGAACAAGTAGAAGTCTCTTCTGGATAGATGTCTTTAGTTCAGTGTGCCACATGTAAATAGTACAGCATTCTTTAAAATCTAGATACCTCCTTCACTGCTGCTACCCATTTCCAGTCTAATTATGTTGGGTTTTATTTTTTTATGGAAAGTTTTTGGCAACACAAGTCAGGAAGGGTGTTTAAAGTGGTCAGTGCTGACTCATTTAATAACAAGTCATTTAAACAGTTGAGGAAAGGCAAAGATGGGGAAAAAGCGCTTTGCAGGATGTGGCTCCACCAGCGACTTCCTCAGCTGCCATTATGTACCTGTTTGCTAGTCTAGCAGCAGTTGGGTGTCTTCACAGCTGTAGGAGTCTTTCTGTCTGGTTCAGTTCTAAGGAAGCACTCTGAGGAACTGCAGAATAGGTTTTCGTCAACCTTCACAGTCAGGTACTTGGGAAAAGTTCACTGAGAGGGAACTTTGAGCTCTGTCTGTGTATGTTCCCAAAAGAACAAAGTCAGTTTTCATAGTTGAAGGTGACCTATCCTCCAACATCCTGAGTATAGACCTATGCGATTACAGCTAGCTGCTCAACCTTCAGAAAGCCCATTTTGTCATAGGCACTTTGGAGAATGATTGTGTACCCACATGTACTGAACATGTTTTTCCAGCCTGTCAGAGGTTTTGGAATTGGCTTGACCTATATAGTCAAAATAAAAGCTTAATTACAAAAAGCCCATGATACCAATGTCTCTGAATTTTGTTATTGTCAGTCTTAGATTCTGAATAAGTTAACAGTGGTACGTGCCTTGAGGTGGATAAAACAAACCTGTTCTTTACTATGGTATTATTTTAGCTAGCTTCAGAGAAAGCAAGGAAACAATTCCCATTTCAGTAAACATTATATAGTTATATAACATTACATAATGTTCTGCCAGTATTCTGTTTTTCCAGAAGTTTCTGGAGTTATGTATTAGAGCCCAAAGAAGAACCAACAGCTGATGTTTTCCCATTTATGTGAAAGGCTCACTAACACAGTTTTCAGACTGAAGGTATGACTTTAGAATAGCCATACTGGATCAAGCTAGAGGTCCGTATATAATCAGTGACCTTTTCTCTGGTTTTTTTGGTCAGTTACCGGTGGCGTCCCTCAGGGACTGATACAGGGGCCAATATTGTTTAACGTCTTTATTAATGACCTGAATGTTGGGATGATGGGTCAGCATGTTCAACAGGCATGTGAACTCCCCTACAGCGAGTTGGAGGGTGTCTGATATGCTGGAGGACAGGGCTGCTAGACAGAGGGACAGGCCGGAAAGATGATCTGACGGGAAGTTTGTGAAGTCCAACAAAGGCAATAATACCAAGTCCTGCATCTGGGCCAGGATAACGCCACACAACAGTACAGGCTGGGATCACCTGTCTACAGAGAACGTTTGCGGGGAAAGACATGAGGGTTCTGGTGGACAAAGAGTTGAACAGGGGTCAGCAATGATGGCCAGCTGCACACTGGGCTGTTAGTAGGGGTGTAACCAGCAGGCTGCAGATATTATTCTTCCCTTCTGTTTGGCACTTGTGAGACAACGTCTGGAGCATCATGACCAGTTCTGGGCTCCCCAGTACAAGGGAAAACGCTGACATAGTAGAGCATGCGACATAAGGGGAGAGGTTGAAGGAAGCGAGTTTGTTCTGCCTCAAGAAGAGAGGTGTAATGGTCAGCTAGGACCTAGCTTTCATCTAGGAAGCTAGGATGGTACTTTCCCATCTGTATCACTTTAATCTGCAGTGATTTTTTTGTCTGACACTTTGTTCCCTGGTCAGTGTTGCAAGATGTTTCTGCAATTCTGTAGTCAGATCTTATCTTTACTGTCCTGAATAACTTAGGATCACCAGCAAATTTTCATCATTTTATTACCTGCTTATCTCTCCTCCCTCTTTATGATTATGTAGAATAATCCATGTCCCAGCGCAGGTTTCTGTGAAACTCCATTGGTCATCTCCCTCTATTAAAGTAAGCAATCATTTACTGCCTGCCTTCCTTCATCTTCCTTCTCATCATTCTGTCTCTTAATGAGTTAAATATTCATACAAAGGGCCTTCTTCCCTCCCAAAAACCCCCGAGACTTGCTTGGTGTCCTTTGAAACCTTTGGTATGGACTTTGTTTCCTAGTTTTCCGTCAGCAGAGTGCCTCCTTATCCATGTAATGGGTGATCTCTACAGAGAAATCTGGTTGTTTTGTGAAGCAGGAATTCCTTTAACAAACATCGTGTTGACGTGTTGAGTCTTTGCCAGTACATCATATTTATTTGGGTGTCCACTACTTCTGTTCTTCCTAACTTTTTGTATTGATTTGCCATGTACAAGTGTTGGGCAACCTCCATACCTCAACTGTCAATCTAGTTTTAAGCAGGAGATTGCATGAGAAAGTTGATATAATCTATTGCATCTTTGAGTCCCTTGAAATCGTGCCCCTGTACTCGGCACTGGTGAGGCCACAGCTCGAATACTGTGTTCAGTTTTGGGCCCCTCACTACAAGAAGGACGTTGAGGTGCTGGAGC
>NW_008795036.1:242915-301217 GCF_000699145.1 Aptenodytes forsteri
AAACATTGGACCAGGCTGCCCAGGGAAGTGGTTGAGTCCCCATCCCTGGAGGTGTTTAAAGGACGTGTAGATGAGGCGCTTAGGGACATGGTTTAGTGGGCATGGTGGTGTTGGGTTGACGGTTGGACTCGATGATCTTAGAGGTCTTTTCCAACCTCAATGATTCTATGATTCTATGAAATCTTGGTGAATAACATCTAATGTTGGCAAGTTGTTCCAGTTCATTTTATCTAATATTTTCATAGCTGCTTCTGCAGTCACTTTGATTCCACACAGATTCTCCGAGTACATCACATAGATACATTCTGGAGTAGGGATCGCTTCACTTTCTTTTGTAGTTGAGCACAAATATGAATAGCTGCTGTGCTCTGTTCTTATTTTCTGTCAAAGGGATGGGGCAAAGCTGTGTTAAGGAAGTAACTGAGTATATCAGGGTTATAACTCCTGAAGAAATGGACTGTAATAGCTGGTAAGTTACTGTATGTTTAGTGGAACTGATGTTACTCTCTATGGAACTGAACAAGCATGTTCTATCAAAGAGAGAGATTTAAGAGAACTGTAAAACTGTAGACATGGAGTTCACTATGCTGCTCTTCCATGACGCTGGTCTTTGAATTTTGTCTGTAGGCTAGCAGTGTCTTTGGGGAAGCTGTTTTGTGATCTCATTGGCTTGGAAGTCCTCAGGTGACTGGAAACTACCAGGTTGCTCATGTTGTACCCAGTAGCAGCAGAACTCCGAACGGCAGCTCACATTTAGTTCTTCAATATACTTGTAGACGTGGACCTTAGTATGTCTCCTTACTGAAGGATATTTTCTCTGGATGTAGCAAAGGAGCTTCATATGGCTTATTTTTGGGGGGATGTACGCATGTGTGGTGCCAACACTGGCCAAAACCTATGTAAGAGGTTTATATATGTTAAGTGACATACATACATGTGATACCTTTCAATGAGTGTTCATTTCTTCTAAACTTCATAGCTGCAAAACTAGTAATCTTGGGAATTATTCAGTCATGGATTTATCTTAATGACTTTTTTGCTAACAGCTTTAAAGCAGAGAGTCCTGTATTAAGAGCACTGTTAGACTTCTAACTTGCTATCACTAGCATTTTATTCTTGGAAGTCTACAAAAACATGGGGAGGGGAACCACCACATTTTCACTATCTGTTTTTCCTCCACATCATGCATCAGTCTTGTATATAAGCTGATGTTTGAATATCTGTAGTTGTAGTATTGTATTGCAGAACAGGCTCACTATATACCTACTTTTGAACTTGTTGCCAATCAAATGCATTCTCTCTTTCTCCTTTAGAGACTAAATAGAAGTGTCTCATATACTCTCTGGACAACATTCATAAAATTAAGGAATATGTGTAGTCTCAATTCCCTTCCTGAACTTCAGCATTCAGTCCAAGCTCTCATCCATTTCAACTTATTTGCATTTCCCATGCAGTAGATGCACTGAGAGATTTGTTCCAGCAAGTCCCTTGGCTGCCTTGTTTCACTAGGCATTTTTTGGTACCTCTAGGTCTTTCCCTTTCCCACCTCTAAGGTGCTAAAGGGTTCTTACATTGTTGGCCGTTCTTGCTCCAGTACAGTGCCAGGGCTTGCGCTTTGCCCCTTATGGCTCTTTCTGGAGGATGGAAAAATTCCTCTTTGGAAAAAGTAGGGTAATCCATATTTGTCTTAAACTCATTGCTTTCTTCAGTGCATCTGAGGGGGGAAAAAAAAAAACCCAACAACCCTGAGTGCACTCCTTTTAAAGTGCTTCTTGGGTACTAGTCTTTATCCTTCAGTACGTTAAAAATTCGGGTAACTTGCAAGCTTTGAGAAGCTGTTTCTCCCCTTTTCCAGGATTTTCTTCTTTGTGAATTAATTCGGTACTCACTTTAGACTTGAGACTTGGCCCTACTGTTGAGTAATAAAATTATGAATTACGATGTAGAGGCTTGGCGCTGTAACTTGTACTGAGTGAAGCAAACCTCCCGCTAAACTCTTCTTAGTTTACATCCTGTACCGCAGAGAAACTGCCGTGGATGCAGTGTCATACGCATTAACTGCTGTCAAGTCTGGAAGCATATGGTATGCTGCCTGTGTACAGAGTTGCACCTCATTAGTTTCAATTAGTCACTAACTCACTGACTCTTCTTCTCCCTTTGGTTCCATAGGTATTGTGGGTTAAGTTGTGAGCTTGTGGTTTGTGTTACCAATCTTCCACTTGATACAAATTCTTTTTCTGGAAAATGAAGTTTGCAGCAGCTCAACTGTTACTCAGTCGACACTTGGTACTCTGTGCCCCTACAGGAGCCTGATTCTTTCTCTTTGATTTAAGCAGAAAACTTAATCGTATGAGTTTGTCATCTGGCTGTAGATAATGTGATTACTTCAGTCAGTATCAGTTGTATTTCTGGGCTGATGTGGTTGCAGGTTTCCCTTTACTGTGGCTAGTTTTTAATTTGCAGCTATTTAGTCATTGAAGTTAGGTTGTTATGAAACAGTGAAAGGGAAATAGATAATAATTTACAGTTGTGGTTTTTAAGGTATGCTGGGGAGCACAGGAGTACCTTAGAATATCCTAAATAGGTAGATGAAATTATTTTGTTACATTAATAATGAGTGATGTTAATATCACTAATGATATTCTGCTTTACAAGAAAAATTACGCTTGAACACTTTATCGCATGAGCAACAGCACTACCATGAAACAGCTGTGGTTTCAGGGTTTTTTTCTGTGAACCCTCGGATGGTGAAATTGGCTTTGAGTTAAGCTTGGCTACTGCTTTATAACGTTCAGTACCTTAGTCTTTGATGTGATAAATGAGTCAGACTAACATTTCAAGTAGCTGAAGTAAGATGCTTCTTACTGACATAGCTGAAAATCAATTGCTCTTTTTCAGTGGAATCTTATCTTTCAAATTTATGAGATCTGATTAATGACTTTTCTATAGATTAAACAAATTTTTGTAGTTCTCCAGCAGAACGAGTATTAAATCAAAACTGCCTCACAGTGATCCTACACAAAAAGAATTAGAGCAGCTTTCTTGCTATTCAGCATTATTAACAGATGGTTTTAAACAGATTAGGTAGGGAAATCCCCAAAGGATGAATTATGAATTAATGATTGCAAACAACTGATTATAGTTTAGTAAAACTGCTGTATGGTACTATGAGCCTCTGGCTTTCTGCATGGATTTATTTTACGTTTATAAATTCATTGACAAAGCATAACCCTTGCTAGATAGAGCCTTAAATGATATTTTTTACTCATTGAGGTGTATTGCACTCCATCACTAGCCTTGTTTAAAGCTAGTGAGGTAAATGAGTAGTGAAATAGACTCTAGTGCCAACTTGTAACTGTTAATCTACTCCAGATACCGAATGGCATGATTTCTTGTTTTTATACATAAAATGAGTTCTCAAATGGTAAGATAACTCCTAAACGCAAGTTACAAAAATCATGTATGAGCAAATCCTAAGGTTCTTTCAGATGTATATGGAAAAATAAAAAGATACACAGTTGTATTTGTCTTAGAGAAACATTTTTGTATTGACTTTTTGTATTAAGCAGAATGAATATAACCACTTATAACCACACAAATCATGTATTTTCAAATAACAATAAAGTAAAGTTGTGCAGTAGTAACTTAATAATGTAAATGTGATTTTTGGGGGTGGTGTTTTGATTTTTTTTTTTATTCATAGGTGTCAAAATTGTTTAGAAGGGTAATATTGTCCAAAGTTGCAAGTGTTTAATATGTAGGAGTTAGACAAATGTATGGAATGTTCCCTTTTAATTATCAAAGATTCTGTATTGTATCTCAATGTTACATTTATATATTCTTAAATTTTCCAGCTGAATGAGTTTTTTGTTGCCCTTGAGCTCTTCAAGGAAGCAATCAGAAGAATATACAGGCTCTTTAACATAAATAAGATGTTCCTGGATTATATGAAGCTTTTGTTTTGTTTTACACTCTTGTAGGTGGATAGTAGTTGGATTTGCATAGCCTTTTCCAGAGCACACTGTACTTCTCTATTAATCCCTAGGGCAAGTATGTGCTTTTCAAGATGAAATACCAGGTGTTGCTCTGAAATGAAGTGGTATGTCAAAATGCTGCTAAGGAAGCCTTCTCTAAAAAAAGGCTGGAGGAACCCTCCTATCTGCAACATGCAGTGCAAGACAGATTGAATGGCTGGTATTCATGCCACTGAAGCTGCCTGTTTATGGGACTGACAAACAACTTTTTCTGCACCTTCAGGAGCCAATCCTGATTTGAATAGAAAGAATTCTCAGTTGCAGGTGGTATCAGTGTGTTGTCTGTTACATCCTTTATTACAATGTCTGAATTTTTAGTTCCACAACAGTGGCTTTTTTTTTTTTTTTAATAAGCAGCTCAGAGCTGGCTCGGGCATTGTTTGCACAAGCAGTAGAAGGTTAGGTACACTATCAAAGGCAAGTTAGGGAGGAAAGCCACAATAATAATTTGGCATTCAGTCTCTGGTTTTGAGGTTACCTGATCATGTTAGTAAATGGAGTTATTTCTGAGACTTGCATCTCTCTGGTGCTGAAAACATGTCTGTATCTGTTTTGACCACATCTGAAAGTACACTTTAAACAATGAACTTCCCTCTAAGTTGGTTTTGTTTACTTAGGCTTGCTCATGCCCAGGATTTCTAGGTGCAGAATGAAAAAAAGGGTAATAGCTTTGTTTATGAAATCTACCCATTTGGGTAAGAAGATACTGAACAGGAGGGAAGGAAAATGTACTGGCTTGTACACCCCTGAAACCACTTATTGGGTCTATTAGCTTATGTTCACTTTTTCTAGTGAGGTAGTTGTGTGTTTCAGCAAACTTCAAGACAGCAGTTGAGTTAGAAAGCCAATTCACAATGAAAAGTGCAGTAAAGGCCATTTTATTTTTGGATGCATTTTATGATCGGTAAACGCGTATTTTCTGATGTTCAGTATACTTGCTGATGCACGTATCGTATAATCAGAAGAGGTTAAACTGGACTTTCAATTTGAAAAACAAGTTTTGCCAACTCGTGTCAAGTTGCTCAAAGGTGCGAATTTCAGCCTGTAAGCTTCCATACATCTTTTCAAAAAGAGAAGGAAGCTTGAACTTGAATTGTCTGAAAATGAAGATCTTTATCATCATCACTCATTTCTGTAGAAATTCTGAAGACACAGGGAAGATAAGGCAGTCCTCTGACTTGTAAGGCATGTGGCAATAAGAGTAAACAAGGTGGCTTTGATTGGTGGTCAAGCCTCACTGAGCATTCTCCAGTGAGCCTTCTCCTCCTCTTCTCCCGAGTGTGCAAAAAAGAAGGGAGGATGGCAGGAGTGCAGGTCAGTTTTCATGTACTTCTCTGCTTTGTATCTGCAGATCACTGGGGATCCCTGATTTTAAGGAGTCTGTGAAAAGTGAACATTAAAAAGCAAGCCTATTTCTCCTCTACAGTAGTGTTATTTTAGTAACATTATTAAAGTAATTCAAACCTCCACAGAATATCTAAGAATCCACAGGTTGCAAGAACTAGTCAGTTGTGTTCATTCCTTTTTTTTCTCCAGAGTTCCTTTTCACAACAACTTGCAAAAAAAAGTTGGAAATAATTCAATCCTACTGAAAAAGAATTTCTGAAGTTTCTAGAGTTTTCATTATTTCAAAAAAAAACCAAAACAAATCCCCAAACCCAAAATAATCCACACTAGAGGAAATAAACTGGTGTCATCAAAGTACCACATCTCAATTGAACAAGTTCTTCTGTATCACATTTTGGATAATCATTTTCTCGATGGTGTTTGGTTTGGATCTTGAAATTTAAAGGGCCCTTGGTTTTCTAGGAATGCATTCAGCACAAAGAAAGGGTATTCACTACTATAGTACAGTCTTGCAGTGAGTTGAATCCTTTCCTTTGATCTCTTAACAATTCCAAGAATGTGTAACAAGTACATAGCAATGGTACTAATAATCTGAGGTGTGTATTTGAATTTGAAGTTGTGTACTTTTGCCTTTCCTGGCAAACTTTACAAAGAGTAGGTTTTGAAGCCTAGATCTGAAGGAGGTGAAGAGGACCGTTCTCACCTCTTCCAAATAGTATTTTCTACCTGTTGAAGCTATTGTGCTTGTGAGAAGTGCACAATTAAATGTTGTGGTGTTTTAAAATGGAATGTATGATTTGCAGTTAACCAACAATCTGGTTATAACTGCAATATAGCTAGTGTCTCATTTGCTTGTTTTATTCTCATGCTCTTTTCTAGGCACCCATGTCTGGGTACTGCAGGAGATATTAGGTTAGGTATACTAGTTATCTGATTTGGTAGGGCTGCTCTTGTGTTGCTTGTCAGCTTCTACTTGTCACGGCAGGTCCTGGATTGTTCTGTCTTCCTCTTCAGAGGTGGCTTATCAGCTTGTTAGGCACTACATGTGAAAGATTGCCTGAGGCTCCTCTAAGCATGTTAGTATTTGCCCACAGATAAGTGAACCAGCTTACAGGTTGTTAAAGTAGTTTATTTAATTTGCTTCCCTGAAGGCTTTTATGAAAGATGTGTACAAAAGCAATGAGAAGATGCTTTTAAAAAGCTTTCAGGTAAAGATACAACTACAACAGTCTCAATACCACAAGCGTAACAGAACTCAGCAGTCTTGGATGTAGAGCGTATTTGTACTGCCCTTCTAGACACAGTGCATAGGCAGCATGAGGAAAATACATAAATTGGAGGTAGCAGGATTGTACCACTTCTTGGAAGCTGTTCTTTTACAGAAGTGGTGACTCAGGGTCCTGAATGATGCGTTGAGGTCTGTGCAACTTCTTCCAGAAGGAGTTGGTTGCCCCTTTTGAATAATAACGTGTAGAAGAAACTGTTCTGGTTCAAGTGTCCATAAAGCAGAGGCAGTTGTCTCAAATAACGTTTTCAGGAGAAATAGAGTATGGGTTCTTACAGTTAACTAGCGCATTAGTAGTTAATGCAGTTGCATTTCATTTTGGTTAATCTTTTCCAGCCTTTGAAAACTTTCAAAATTGAGTTTCTACAGAGTTTATTTGTGGGCTTTTTCTACAAAATGAAAACTGATTAGGAAGATAAGGCTTTCCAATTCTAAAAAGCCGCACGTTAGCCAGACTTCTAAAAAAATATTTTAGTGCTTGAAATTGTAGAAAATGCTTAGTAAGACTTTAATGCCTGGACAGGCATCTAATCTTAACAGACTTTTGATTTCTAGGACAGGTAAGCAGGTAGTCCTTGTTCATTTCTCAAGATCCCTGAGGTTCATCTTTTGTGATGAGAAGTCTATGTGACAGTTCTGCTTGTAGCCCTTACGGACTGGATGTCAAATGCCAGCTGCTGCTTCTGTGCTCTCTCACAAGTGTGGTTGTATTCTGTAGCAGATGTGGGTGTTGGAACAACGTGTACTGCTGCCTGGCTAAATGAGTCGGAAGACCTGTTTGTCCCTAAGTCGTACACAAGACCTAATGAAAGACCGTTCCTAAAATGTAATATTAGAAGCTCCCTCCCACCCCCAAACTGAAGATGAACTAATAAAAGTATGAACAGTGTGGGAAAGGCCTTTTTGACCGAGTTTTCTACATGTCCTATCAAATGCAATTAAATTTACTTTACAGCACACTTCTTTTGTAGGGGTTTGTAGCTTCTTCCCTAGTACGTAGTGCTATTGCATTTTCCTAGCAAAGGCTTTCCATTCCTGGTACTACATTTTTTCAGAAAGGAATTTTCTACCATTATGAAATTAATAGAAGGTAGAAAGCAGAAAATACGCAAAATGGAAGAGGAGCTGTTACTCAAAGGATGCTAATCCTTATTACATAGAGAAAACATCTCAAATATTTTTTCTAGCAGGAAAACTGTTTAGTGTGAGGCAGTAACAAATACTACTCTTGAGAGTGTAAATCATCCTATGTACAATGTGGGTACTTACCCAGGAAGGGAGGTGGATAGGGTATCTTCTAACATGACTTCTCAGTTTAACTCCTGTGTTTGTAGCAGTGGCTGTGAAATAGCTATGTTTTTCCCTGGTTTTATTTATAGTTGTCTATAAATACTTCCTGAAACCCAAGCTCTTTAAGTATCACTTAATTCTGTCATGCAAGACTTAATTACACTGATAATAAATAGACATTAGAATATTTTTAGCTAAGCATGCTGTCATGATGCTTCCTGTGCATGAAGCATGTAATGACTTAAATGTCAGTATCTGAAGGCCCTCAAAAAGGCTCTGAAAACAGCTGCTCGAAAACTGCCACAACTGAGCTTGTTTCCTTAAATATGAAGTACATCTTGATACATTATGGCTATATACGTTAGTTTCAGTAAAGTACTTGGGAAAAGGCCATTTTTCTGGGGCTGCTCGTAACAAGTGACAAAAGATTGTAACTGATGGTTTCTTGACACTGCACACTCCTTAAACTTATTGTCTCAAATCTCAGGTAAGCATTCCATGGAAATAGTGTAAGAGCTCACATTAAACAGAGCATGAGTACCATCAAAAGGACTGTTTCCTTTCTAGGACCTGATCAGTAAATCCTTTAGTAAATAGCATGCAATGTATTACTCTTGTTGAGAGAGGCTTGCAGGTAATCTTTTCAGCTGTTAACTCCTGCCCAAACACCACAAATACTAGTGACTGAGTGATACATGATCAGAATACAACAGACTTAAATATTTTAAGCTTAAAGGAGAGCTTAGATAATGTTCTTGGAGTCACAGGGGTTTCCTTCTTTTAAAAAAAAAAAAAACAAAAACCTGAAAGAAACACAACAGTAATAGTTCTGGTCTGCAGAACTGGATGGGCTGCAGGGGAAAAGCAATTCTTTGTAACCTGAAATATCCTTAAACGCTGCAAGTTTTTACTTCAGTTTTTGATAGGCTCTTAGGGAGTCTTTGGAGGAAGGTGGATGTTCGTTGGGGAGAAGGTTCCTTGTTAGGTTTCTTGTGGATCTTTGCTTTTCTCCATTTAACTTGTCCAATTTTATATCTTTGTTTTAAATGTTGTTTACAAGTCAGGAGCAAAAACTTTGCTTATTCTTTATTTTAGAAGTCTAGCTTATTGGCCTTTTAATACTGATTGCTTTATTTGTATCCTGAAGCAAACGGTATTGTACGCCACTCCCCAACACTCCTCCAATTGTACTGCTTCGGGATTTTTTTTTTTTACTGTGGTCTGAACTGGTTAAATAATCTTTGTGCTGCTTATTAGCATCATGGTTTCTTTCAGTTTGTCACTTAACATACTAGTGAAATCTCTCTCCTTGTTCAGTTAAGATCTTGTTTGTTAGTTTTCTAACCCTGATTGTTAATTACAAGTTTGATTAAGTCTTGAAAAGAATCTGAAACTGCAGTTGCTATTACCTCTGCTTTTTCATAACTTTATTTTAAATAAAGGATATACCTGAGTATATACCTGTCACTTTTAACACTTCATGAAGGAAAGAGAAAGGTATTTCTCAGAATTATACATTCTCCTTGTTTGCACAACAGTGTTTTCTGAAGGTGGCAGGTTATGAGAAGCCCATCTGTATCTGAAGAACTCTCCTCACGCCTTTGATGTTATTAAGCGTTTTACATTTGGTATATGTCTAACTCATGTTTCTAGAACCAAAGACAGGCCTTTTTCCTTTAGCTGATACATAGTTCATATCTTCCTCTATCTGCTTCTTTTATCATGACTTACCTACTGCTATTTCAGGGCTGTTTGTTGCTTACTTTTTTATAATACATCCTATGCAAATTTTACTATCTTAGTACAGGCTGCATTTGCTACATAATGTTGATCACACTTGAAATAGGTGTTAGATGAAGCTGTTTGTCTTGATATGTTTCAAACTTCTTGACCAACTTCTGTCTTAGTTCTTTCACAATGTTTGTTTTTAACTGGCAATCCATATAGTTTTTGACTTCTCTGGAAAAAAAAAAAAGATGCAGCTCAACAAACTTCCCTCCATTCTAATGTTAAGATGCAGTGGCCCTAAGTTAGCCAGTCTGAGGAGAAAATACATTACCCAGCTAAGAATTCATTATTCCAGGAGGTATTTGCAAAGCCTCAGCTGCTGTGTATAACCATAGGCTTCCAAACTAAGTTTAATCTGATATACAAGCTATTCCAGTGGGTGTCTAGAGTAGATCATAGAATCACAGAATGGCTTGGGTTGGAAGGGACCTTTTAAAAACCATCTAATCCAACCCCTCTGCTATGGGCAGGGACATCTTTCACTAGATCAGGTTGCTCAAAGCCCTGTACAACCTGACCTTGAACACTTGCAATGATGGGGCATCCACAGCTTCTCAGGGCAACCTGTTCTGGTGTCTCACCACCCTCATTGTAAAATATTTCCTTCTTATGTCCAGTCTAAATCTACCCTCTTTTAGTTTAAAACCATTGTCCCCTGTACTGTCACTACAGGCCCTGGTAAAAGATCTTTCTTCGTCTTTTTTTATAAGCCCCCTTTATATATTGAAAGGCCACAAGCGGGTCTCCCCGGAGCCGTTTCTTCTCCAGGCTGAACAACCCCAACTCTCTCAGCCTTTCTTCATAGGAGAGGTGTTCCAGCCCCCTGATCACCTCCTCTGGACCTGCTCAAACAGGTCCATGTCTTTCTTGTACTGGGGGCCCCAGGGCTGGATGCAGTACTCCAGGTGGGGTCTCACGAGAGCTGAGTAGAGGGGGAAGATCACCTCCCTCGACCTGCTGGCCACGCTTCTTTTGATGCAGCCCAGGATACAGTTGGCTTTCTGGGCTGCAAGCACATTTTGTCGGCTCACGTCCAATTTTTCATGCACCAGTAACCCCAAGTCCTTTTCTGCAGGGCTGTTCTCGATCCATTCATCCCCCAGTCGGCATTGATACTGGGGATTGTCCCAATCCAGGTGCAGGACCTTGCATTTGGCCTTGCTGAACTTCACAAGGTTAAGATGACACTGGTGATGGACCTGCCAAAACAGCTGCTGATTCTTGCTTCGCCTTATGTGGGGGAGTATAGGGGGTGTCTTTTTCTGCAAAACTGATGATCCCCTCTGAAGAGAGTGCTAAAGAAGTGATAGAATTGTAAACTTCATCCACATCTCAAATGAAAGTGTTTCTGAAAATGTTTTCTAAGACTTTATTAAAGCAACTTAAACTGTGACATCTTCATGATTTTTATCATTTGCATACCTCTACAGTAACATGGGATTAAAATGCCCTTGATGATTTGTAAGAGACAGTGGGATTCCTTTCACTCTGCAGTGTTAGTTGCATATGCATTTTTTTTCAGGGTTATGCAGAACATGTTTAAATTCTACTGGTATAAAATGCTGTGGGAGGTAAACTTGCAGCCAGGACGTGCATCCAACTAGTATTCTGTTTGTCTTAGGCCAGTGTTATTTTAGATATACTTTTGAGAAGCCAGTAACTGTGTGAGTTAGGGCTAATATTAGCCCTTTGTTTACATAGCATTGGGTTGCTGTTTGCTTAAAAATCAGTTGAGGAAACAAAGTTGTGACCCTCTATCAAACTGGTTTTCTTCAGCGTTTGGTCTAATGCTCTCTGTAGGCTTGCTGCCCATGACTAGTCAAGAATTTGCCAGCTGGGATTGTTAGATTAGCTGCTGTCAGGTATTTGATAGTTTGGTATACCTGAAGCATCTACAGTGCAAGAATTCAGAACTGCATAGTGCAGCTGTTTTTAATATCCATTTGATATTAATCAGAATTTCCACTGAAGTGATGGTAATTGTGTGTTTTGGGGAATGTCATTCCTCCTCTAGAATGAACCTGAAGGTGTTCAGATGTTTGCTTAGTTTACTCTTTAATAGGACTCTGTTTTCATCGTAAGATGGTATTTTCACTGGATGGGCATCAGGGGTTCATAGGCTTTGGGGTTGAAGTCTGGTGAACCGGGGGACTCTTACAGGGACAGATTTGTTGTATGAATTATAGAAAGTGTCCTTCCTTTAGAGTTTGTGGCTTAGGTACAAGTTGGAGAAGTAGGGAATATGTAAGAAGGCAGCGGGCAGACGATGCATTCCTGTAGTGATGTTTTGTACCAGGGCAAAATATTCTTCCATTCCCGTAGCAGTTCTTCCATAGGGCAGCACTGTTTATTGGGATAGTTCTTAGCTTTTTCTGGCTTTCCTTTTTTTTTGGTGCAAAGTGCTCTATGAAGTATTGACGTTTTCCATTGCAAAGGGTTTAATACTGCAAACTTGACTTAACCAGCTCCTGGCATTCAAAATCGGCCCCAGTAAGGTGTTAAAAAACACCACTATTTTTTTTTTTCCCAGAAATACAACTCAGTGATATCTGAAGGGTAAGCCCTAGGCATTGATCAAATTATGAAGCAGAACAGTTCCTACACTGCTTCCTGCTCTGTCCTTGGATCCGATGTGAGCATTACGGGTACAGCTTCTATGCTCTTGTTCTACCACAGGCTCGACTGGTACGAGAATGTATGAATGAATGATGATTTATGTTTTTTTGAGGAAGGGGCAAAGACATCTGTGATTTAAGCTGATACAGCTGAGGTGTCCAAACACTTAAGTAATTCATGTAATTCTGAGATTCTCTCAGCAGTCATCTTTGAGCTCCTGGGGATGTGGCTTATAATGCAGTTCTGTGGGTATTTTAAACCACGCTGCTGCTGAAAGGAGCACTTCTGCCCATCTTTCTCTCTCCAGTCTGTACTTTTTCCCTTTTCCCACCAAAAGTATTCATACAGCTATGCAGTGAACTGGACTGGGCAACTAAAATAATAAACATCACCTTCTCCACAACTCAGGTTTAACCCACATCAGATAAATTCATTGCAAAAATGAGAGAGGGAGGCAAGGACAGGCGGGACTATTGGAACAGGCTGCCCAGAGAAGTGGTGGAGTCCCCATCCCTGGAGGTATTTAAAAGACGTGTAGATGAGGCACTTAGGGACATGGTTTAGTGGGCATGGTGGTGTTGGGTTGACGGTTGGACTCGATGATCTTAGAGGTCTTTTCCAACCTCAATGATTCTATGATTCTGTGATTCTATGACTATCTTTGGTAACAGTGATGGCTTTTATGCTCATTTAGGATGTCTTTGGTAATAGTGATGGCTTTTATGCTCATTTAGGATGTTTAAAACTACAGAGTTCAACTTCCGTCCTGCATCTCACTAGAAAATGGTTGTCTTACCAAAAATGTGAAGCTCCTATACTGTTTATAATGCAGTTTGTAATTACTTAATTCTGAGTGGCAGGATTGCACGCTGTTGTCATGTTTATTTAATGCCTTGGTCGAGAAGCTACTTCTGCAGTCCTGCCTTTCTCTTTGGGTGGGAGAGGGATCTCTTTGTTTCCTCATGTTTGGTGTTTTGGGCAAATCTTCAGTCTCCTGCAGCCTGTGTGCAGCCGATCTCTGGTCAGTGTGATCCAAGAAGGAATGTATAGCGCAATGTAGTACTGGGCAGAAAAGCCGACACAGGATGTGGAGTTCAGAATAAGAATGTCCTCACAAATTGTTTTACTGATAACTTGCATCTAAATGGCAACCTTTTTCTAAATTCTAGAAAACACATGTAACTGAGGATGTTTAAGTTATGAGTACAGTGGATATTTTAATGGGGGGAGGGCTCGAATACTTCAGGTTATTTCTAAAAGACGAACGGTTCTTCTTTTTGTGTAAAGACTGTGCTACTGCTCGTTCTTTCTTAAAGCCTGCCTTAATCAATTGGATAAAATGTCATTTATAAAGGCTTATTTCAGAAAAAGAAGAGCCAAAGCTCACGAATCCTAGTTGATGAGTATGTTTAGTTACCTGGAAGTACAAAGACTTCGTAAGACTTCCAATGCTGGCAAACTGAAAACAATGTTGATATGTTTACTACTGGACTCCTCAACTTTTACTGTGTCTGTAGTGTGAAAGCCTGTTGAGAGACCTAGGGCAGCTTATTTTAATACTGCAAATGGGGGGGGGGGGTTCCTTACAATTCATTTGAGATGTGAGATAAGTTGAGATCACAGCAGATGAGCAAACTTAATTATTCTCCAAATTTTTTTTTTCCATTCTCTGAGAAGTTAAATGATACTTCATGATTCAACACTAAACTTTATTAGTGAAGTATGGTAAAAACCTATTACTGAGTTCAGTTCAAAACTTGCCTTTAATACTAAAGTTAAAATGTCTTCTTGCATACAGTTCTAATAATTAACTCTTCTTGTTCACAGATAACTACTCTTATTAATCATAAGGATAAACCAAAGCGTTCAGACAAGACTCTACAAGCAATTCAGCGAGTGGGCCAAGCAGTTAACCTGGCAGTTGGGAGATTTGTTACAGTAGGTGAAGCTATAGCCAATGAAAATCATGAATTGAAAAAGGAAATGAGCGTTGCTTGCATCGAGGCAAGGAGAGCAGGTATGTAGTTACTCCTGAAATTGTGCTTGTGCCATTTTTGGCACACCATTTGTGGTGTCAGGAATAATGTAAGAAGTTTATTATTTAATTGCTTAACCCTCTTCTGCTGGTTCCTTCAAGGCCTGATCTGTTACCTGATTTTTGTCACTTACTTAAATTGCTGTCATCTTATGAACAGGGAATGGAATTGTGTGTTGGCTTTGATTTTTATAGGATCTTTTGCCACAAGGAATTACCTGACTGCTCTTTGTTTTATGATGTTACTACAGACAAAGAGCAGAGTGTTGAGAATACAACTTCAGAGTTTATTGTTCCCAAGCTAAAACAGTGGAGTATTCAAAGTAATTTGAGTGTTATGCTATTGAGGTCACTGCGTTCTAAATCTGAATGTCTGAATGAAGGTCGGTGTCAACCCACATTTCATCAGGACTCAGTAAGATGACTCCCCTCAGTCATCTGATGACTCCCCTCAGTAGAATGAAAATCATATCGTACTTGCCTTTTTGCTGGATTCAGCTTTTGTTGCAAACTTGCTGTGTGTGTGGATTGAATGTGAAGTATGGATAATTGATTGAGTTGCCTGCTGTCACCCTCATCCCCCCAGAAGCCTCTGTATAGGTGAATAGTGGGTTACATTCTCTGATACTGTAAGAGAATGTCAGTGTCATGCTACAAACTACTTTCCTAGATATTAAGTACTATTCCTTGCATGATATTTCAGTGGCTCTTAGTAAATGCATATTCTTACGTCTGCAGTGCAGCCTTCAAGAAGATGACATCTAGAAGAATGTCCCTTTTGTTGTTAGTGGTGGTGGGTTTTTGTTTTTTCTTTCAAATACCTTCGGATCATGGGAAATTCTACTTGAAGCTTTTCCTGTTTAAGCAGGTGGAAGTACCTACAGGTGTGACAGACTTTTTGCTTACTGTGGCTTCAGGGAGACAATCTTGACCTTCCGGATGTGAGGCAAATAAATGACCCTTCAACACTAATGTCGTGGTGACTGCAGAAAGGAGTAGTGCTCTACTCCAAGACATGGGTTACCGTACTTAAAATTGAACTGTTAAGTTAAACAGTGGACTTGTGGGTGGGTGTTTGGTTTTTATCTTTTAAATAACCTCAGAAGCCTGAGAAACTTGCCTTTTGCTCTTTTAGCTGGTGTATTTCTTGCTGAATCACTGTGCTGGCCTCAAACTGTGGGGATGCAGTTCATACTATTTTTGTGATTAAAAAAAAAAAAAGGTTAGAAATTGGGCATGGTACTGTAAGAAATCCTCTGAAAATCCCTCAACAATGAGCTGTAACGTCTAGAAACATGCTGGTGATGAATGATTGTTTTTGTGATTTGAAGGACTATTCTAGATAAACTTCAGACTGAAAATTCATAGTCGCTCCAGTAAACTTGGCTGCAAACAGAAATGTCCTAATTTGAAAACATTCCATTTGTTATGTGAAGCATGTGTTTTCTCTTCAGAGATCCAAGTAAAATGCTGACAAGCCAAAATTGCCAAAGTTTACGTCGATAATCTCAGCTGCTAGAAGAGCAGTGCAGTCTGAATTTCTATTTCTTGACTTGGCAGTTATGCTATGGCCAAGTGCTTTTTCTTCCTATCAGTGTATCCAGGAGGAGCTCAGAATCTAAAAATAGTCTGCAGTATTTCCTCTCACCAAATGGTTATACTTTTCTACATTGTAATTTTTATTTCCTGTTACGCAGTGATGTGCCTCAGTTTAGAGGAGTGAAGGTACAGGCTGTTTACTTTTCTGCCAAGCCTCACATTTACCTTGGCATGGGTCAGTTATTCTCTCTGAGCTATCCATTCGAGATCTAACTGAAGACTTACATGGGAAATTCAGTATATCAAACATGTTTGCTGCTGCTTTTTTGTTTGGTGTTTTTTTGTGCCAGTATTACCTCTGTGGACTGTTAAGTGTTGGACAAGGTAAGACAGTCCTTTGTGCAGATGACTGTCCTCTGAATTCAGTTTCTGAACACAGTTGCTGAAGTGCCATTTTGAACAACTTTGGTGTTCCCAAGCAAGCCAATAAAATCTCCTGGCCAATTATAGCCAAGAATATTGACTTGTATAAAAGAATCCCATGTTCTGATGGCATGGGCAGCAGAAAGCCCTTGCCGTTTAGGACAGAGGGTGTTGTAGAGCTGTTCATACTTCTTTTTAGCCGATAAAGTAGATTGTGCCTCAAAAATTAAAGGCACACTTTGTTAGGCGTAGAAGATAGATTTCAACACTAAAGCATTTAGAACATTAAGCGTCTCAGTTGCTAAGAAAAGTAGGGAGTCTTTAAATCAATTGCATATCCTGCAGAGGCTTTGAAGGATGGCAGATGTTGTATCTGTCTCTTGTGAAGGGTATAATCAGTGATCTGAAGTGTTTCAGACTTGTTATGACTATTTCCCTGTAATAAACCTTGTAATTTGATTGACTCAAAATAGAATCATAAAACACTGCAGAGGGTCATGTAGCAGATTTTGCCTAACATTAGTCTTGCACCGTGTCAGTGTTTACAGTGACAGTATAGTAGTGGAATGTAACTCAAAGAAGCACATTTTTAGATGCCCATCTGTGACTTTTTTTTTTTTCTCCAAAACTAGGCAAGACTGGTTAATTTAAAAGAGAAAACACATGTCAAAAATGAGCTAGTGTCATAACATTTTCAGTACCCTCTGGCAGTTGACTACAGAGCCCTAAAGGAAGACATGGAGTAAAATGGAAGCAATAAATAGCTCTCTCCTGGTTTTGCCTTGTCTTTTAGTACAGAGAAGGACTAAATTAAGAAGGTTGAAAACCAACAATTTAAAATGGATAAATAGAATCACAGAATAACTTAGGTTGGAAGGGACATTTAACTTCAAGAATGGAGACCGTACAACTTCTTGTACACCTCTTACAGTGTTTGACCACCCTCACAGTGGCAAAAGTATTTTCTTATATCTTGTCCATTGCTTTTTGTCCCATCACCGTGCACCTCTGGGAGCAGTCTGTTTCTGTCTTCTCCATACCTGCCTGTTAGGTAGGTAGTTGTAGACCGCAGAAAACTCTGCCATTGGCCTTCTCTTCTTGAGATGGAACAAACCCGCTTCCTTCAACCTCTCCCCTTATGTCGCATGCTCTACTATGTCAGCGTTTTCCCTTGTACTGGGGAGCCCAGAACTGGCCATGATGCTCCAGACGTTGTCTCACAAGTGCCAAACAGAAGGGAAGAATAATATCTGCAGCCTGCTGGTTACACCCCTACTAACAGCCCAGTGTGCAGCTGGCCATCATTGCTGACCCCTGTTCAACTCTTTGTCCACCAGAACCTTTCCCCGCAAAGGTTCTGTAGACAGGTGATCCCAGCCTGTACTGTTGTGTGGCGTTATCCTGGCCCAGATGCAGGACTTGGTATTATTGCCTTTGTTGGACTTCACAAACTTCCCGTCAGATCATCTTTCCGGCCTGTCCCTCTGTCTAGCAGCCCTGCCCTCCAGCATATCAGACACTCTCGCAGTTTGGTACTGTTCACATACTTCTGAATGTGCTAGCCCATCATCCAGGGAACAGTTTTGATGCCTTGTATCAGTCCCTGAGGGACACCACTGGTAATTGACTGCCTGTTGGGCTTTGTACCACTTATCACCATCCCCAAGCCCAACAGTCAGGTCCATTTTCTACCCACTTCATTGTTCGCTTATCCAGTCCATATCTCATGATTTAATTATAAGGACACGATGGGAGATCATGTCGGAGGCCTTGCTAAAGTTGAGACAGAATCCATTACTTCCTTTTCTAGAGACGGTGTCATCTCATCATAGAAGGCATTCAGGTCAGTAAGGGACTGTTCACCCTTGCAGGTCTGTGCTGGCTCTTCCCGATTGCCTTTTTCTGCTTCATGTGGTAATGGCTTCCAAGATGATTTTAATAATATTCCTGGAGACTGACGTGAGGCTGAATAGCCCATAATTGCCTGAATTTTTCTTGTTACCCTTCTTGAAGATAGGTGTGCGAGTTGCCTTTCTATCATTGGAAATCTGTCCCAATTGTCACAGTCTTTCAGATGTGATAGCAAAATTACAGTGACACCGAACTGTTCCTTTGACACTCTCAGATGCGTCCCATGGACTTGTGTATGCCCAGCTGGCTTAAATAGTCCCTAGCTCAGTCTTTTTACCCTAACAGGTCTTGCTCCTCATAGCTTACTCCCAGGGCACCATTCCTGTTCCTGTAGCTGCAGATCTGCAGGCAGAGAAGGAAGCCTTTGTTCTGTTGTCAGAAGTCTCAATTTTCTAGGGCTGTGGAGCTTTTGACAGGTAGATGTTGCAGCTCTTTCTATGTTCTCTGATTACTCTTTCTATGACTAGATGCTTCACCTATGACTTGATAATTCATCTTCAAGAAGGTGAATCCCACAGCGTAAGAAATGGGATAATGATGTTGTGCATCCTTCCTTGGTTACCAAAAGCACTTTACGTCTATTTTAATTGTTGTCTGTGTGTTTCTACAGCATTTTATGTTGTCACATATATTTTGAGGTCAAAGGAAGAGATTGGGTTTAATCTGCTGACAAAGTTGAACAGTTCTAACTAGACGTTGACCTGAACTGAAATGAATTTGACTTTGGAGAAGGCAATGGACAATCTGTTTTGCTGTTAAATGATCTCCTCGCCTGACTGGAGACTTGTCCTACAGCTTCACTGTTAGTGTATCTGGCTGCCCTCACTGTTTGGATAATAGCCGTACTTTTATAATTCTTCTTGCTTCTATTAATTTTCAGGACCTTCAGCTGTGGAACTCACCATCTCAGAGTGTACTCTGTTTATCATATTTGCATACTTATCCTCGAGAGACCCTCTGATTATTTGTAGCATGACTTTTATGACCTGGCCTGGTCCTAGCAAAAGTACTGGAAGTTCCTTGCCATAGTGCAAGGAACCTATTCAGGCAATTTAGGAGCTCAAGGGATTACAATTGTCAGAGGAGAGAAGTCTGTACATAAACACTATGAAGCATGGAGCTCTGTGGTTTGAAGGACTGTCAGGCCTTCCTTGTTCCATAGTGTTTGTGTGTGGTATTTCCAGACTAATAATGCACCCTCAGGTTCTTCATATGGGACCTCTGGCTTTATCATGCTTTTGGAGTATTTCGTCTGCTTAGGTGAATTACCTTAGTTGAGGTTTTGAAGATGAGTCATAGGGGACTCGATCAAATGTCCTAGATTTTATCTTCAAGGATGATCTGCAGGTTAGTTGTGGATGATCATCTTGTCTTGCATGCTAACAAAAAACATGTCTCAGAGCTTGCCTGAGTTCAGTCTCCCAGCAGTCCTTCTGTGGTTGTGGAATAGGAGACTGTTCTATGCCTTTCCTCTATTGCACTATTATCTAGGGTACTCCAGAAGATTTAATTGGATAGGGGCCTGTGATTTTTGTCAGACAAGGAGATCCATTGGCTGCATTAGATTGTAGAATTTTTAACCGCATAAAAAATAAAATTGGTCAAATTTAACTATTTAACTATTATCATATTAAATGCTGGTTGAATAAAAAGATGCTTATGAATTGAAAATCAGTGCTTCTCTGCCTTTTTTTCTCTCCTATCTCTGACAACATACTGTTTGGTGGCCCTCCTTTGAACATAAAGTGCAGTAGTCTCACTATAATGCTTCAGTCCTATAAGTTATAAAGCTACTGTTTGGAATCTCTTTATTCTTCATGCCTGAAGACTTCTACAGGAATAGGAAATCCATAAATTATGGGAATACTAACTGAAATTTGGAAAGTGGAGGGGAATTTGTAGTTCTTCCTTCCTTGCTGCATCCCACTCCTTCACTGAGTTGATGCTGCAAGTGTCAACACTGATTTGACTTTTGCTATTAGAACTGGAAAAATATCTCCCATGAATGTTTTCTCCCTCCGCACTCCCCAGCTCCACCCCCTCCACCTCAAATATCTGTAGACTACTGTAAGAAAATTAGTGTATGTTACAGGTGGAAGAATGAAGCAGTACTGAATAATAGTCGAAATTTAAATATGGAGAGGGTGCCACCAACAGTCAGTAGAAGGAAGTGAAGTGAAATAAAAGAGTTGTAGGTAGCTCTGAAATTGTAGTTTTATCCCTCAAAGGTAAAAGTTAAGAATGCTTAATGGCCCAGTATCTTTTTTGTAAGTATGAAATGTTAATTATTTCTTTTTTCCCTCTAGGTGAAACAATCGCACAGCTGACGGACGTGGCAAGCTTGGATCATCCAGAATCTGATAGCCACATAACAATCTTTACAGACAAAACGGGTGTAGTAAAAGCTGCAAGGTTGTTGCTTTCTTCTGTCACAAAGGTGCTGGTGTTAGCAGACAGAATTGTTATTAAGCAAATTATAACTTCCAGAAACAAGGTATTTGTAGCTTCTTTTTTGTTTTGTTTAACTGATACCTGCAGTCAATGCAAGAGAGTGGTGGTAAATGAAGTGGTCTTTTCATTGTATCTCTAGAGGAAGTGCAAAATAAAGAGGTAAAAATGAATGTCTTGCAAATGTTCACCTACCAGATATCTGAAAGGGGATGGCTGTTAGTCAGGAGGGATAAAATAACAATTTTCAGTAACTTTCTACATTTTATGTGACCAGTATTGCTCTATTGACTTAGAGAATTGCTGGAGAAGACGCTGTGTTACTGCTTATTTAACTTTGTTTGCTGCGAGGTGGAAAGTGTGTCTGTCAGTAAAATGGCCAATAAAAGCTTCTACTTGCTAAGGGCAGGATGTTTGTACTGTCAGGATCAAGACAAGGAGAACATTATGAATGTGTCTAAGGCAAAAACCTGTGAGGAATGCTGATAAAAGTCTGTGCTAATGAAGTGAGGTTTACAGATTAAAAGTTTTTTGTGCAGTTTAACTTATGTCTTGAAACTTAGCTTGAAACTACTTAGTTGATTAAATAATGTATGAAGGCCCATTTAACCTCAAATGTAATCTATTTCATGTACTGCACTGTCTTGCCTGTAGGATATTCTTTCTTCCCCCCCCCCCGATGTGCTAAAACAAAAATATAAAAACCTCATCTCTGAAGAATGAGAGCCTGATAGGGCCTGGGGTTTTCCATTAATTTTCAACTCCTAATCCAGAGCAGAGCCCTTCCTTCCTCTTTTGACTCCTCATGCTCTCTCTTTTCCTTTGTCCCAGTTTGCTTTCCAGACATGCTGGTCTCTATTTTTCAGCTTCTAGATCCAAGACACTTAGTTGAGTCCAGGATTCAAAAACTACGGTAGTACCTGCTTCAGTCTGACTTTAGACTTAGCAGCACTGATTTGCTGTCTTAGTGCTCTTTTCTTCTCCTAGTGGTTGGTGAAGGTGGCAGCAGTTTTATCAATATTAATTTGCTGAAGTTACTTGCAGCTTTGGTCTTTTCTTGCACTGGAGACCAGAATGGTGCATTTAATACCTTTTGCTGCCTTCTGTGAGCTTTTCTTCTGCCGTCATCTGCAGCCGTGCAGTGATCTGAATTAATTTACCTTTCCAAAAGTGGCTGGTGTTAACACAAATTTAAGCTACAAAGCAACTGTGCAAGTGATTGTATCATGAAGGGACAAGGAAGGATACATCCTTTCAGCAGCAGGGCATGGTTTATGATAGTCTTAAATATATAGGAAACTATTGTCATATATACAGTGATATGAATACAGCAAGCATAGGTGCAAGATTTAATTTTGAAGGTATTTAAAATGAAGTCTCCTATTCCAGAGTAAGTGTGTCTGACTGATTGCCATAGTCACCCTAGTCTTTGTGGTCTTTTGGGTTTTACTGCATTCTCCTTTCTATGCATAGCCTACATGTGTTTGAGAATGTCTGCTTCTGTTTATGGTACCAGCAGAGCAATTCACATCTCTAGGACCAAATTAAATAAATGATGGTGTCTTATACAGGCATACGCTGATATTTATAGAGTACACTCCTGAAAAGTGTGTCAGACACTGGTATGATGGATAGCAAAGCAGTTCTTCCTGTAAGAAATATTGTGGTAGAGGGATGATGTGGGCAGGGATTTAAGAAGTGCACACAAATACTCAGAGACAGTGTAGTATAATATGGCGTAGAGGATGGAAAAGCAGGAACAGGATCATCAGTACGGCCAACGGGAGCAGATCCTGGCTTCTTGGAGTGGGTCACTGTTCCAGAAGATCTCAGCTGCATTTTCATCTTAGAGACTGAATGCCCAATGTTAAACTCTTAGTGACAGTTTTCTTGCTGCCTCTTTCTGAATGCCTTCATTTTCATTGTCATCATCACCTTCCTCATATGAATCAAGAGTAGTTAAGTCAGCCAAGGGCAAAAGACAGAAAAACAGCTTAGTGGTTGGACGTCCAATCTCATAGACTGATGAAGTGATTGAGATCTTCTGGAATGGTGATCTGCTCCAGAACCCGACCTCTGGTTGATGATCCCAACGATCCTGTTCCTGCTTCTGCATCCTCTGCACCGTATATACCATCCCTGTGTTCTTAGATTGTGTGCATTTCCAAAGTCCCTGCCCACATCTTTCCTACATTACAAAATTTGTGTCACTGTCCATCAGACTTAGTCAGTTCATCAGTGAACTTAAAGTCTTGCTCCGCTTACTGTCATCAGTCAGGTTAGGAGTGCCAGAACAATGAATAGGGAAGTGACAGACAGTGGAGGTGTTGCTGCACTGTGCGGATTGGATCACAATATGGATGTGCCCTGAAGTGATGTCAGCCTACAACCACCATCTGAAAGGCAACGTTCATAGTGCAGCAGTAGCTGTGTAATTCGAAGTTCTAATTTAGATATTAATAGGAATGTAAAGGCTTTTTTTGATACATATTTTTAACCTTGTATTTAAAAATGTACATTTTAATTACTATCTGTTTCATGTTGAAGAAAGCTTAAAATGAAAAATTATGAAGACATCACAGGTATTTTGCATTTTAACAGCTTCTTGAATAAGCTTTAGACAAATTTAGAGCTGTCTATACGGTTTCTCCCTGTATGTAGTTTCTTGCAATGTCAGCTCTGCCTGGAATGTCTGGAATTGTTACCTATAATGGAAATGCGTGTGCTTTCACTGAAATTTTTATTTGACGAGAGATTTGCCATGACAGAAACACTTGCTCTAGGGTAACTGTAACAGGGTTGCTTGCAACCAAGACTATACTCATAAAGTGCTATACTTGCTTAAACCAAGAATGATTGAGCATAGTTACTATTATTTTTTTACCCATTCTTAGAAGAGAAAGTTGGACCTTAACTTGCATGTTTTCTCCTTTCTCCACATTCACTTTTCTACATCCTCACTTTCCCAGTCCTGTGGTTCTCTGCTTCTTCCACTCTCGTACTGCTATTTTCACATCTTCATCTTTGTGCAGCTTCCTTCCAAGTTCTTTATACCCCAGCCTTGCTTATGCATCAACACCTGCATCACGAAAGTTCCTGTTTCTGCAGCCTTTGTGGAACTGGCTGCATAACGTAAGATGCTCAGACAGACACTGCAGTCTAATATTGCATGATAAAGCGGTCAGTTCCACAGTACTCACAGGATTTAGTGGAACATTTGCTTTACATAGATTATAATGATGAGATTGAGCAGCTGCTCTATTACAAAAGAACAGGTGCTTCTAGGAGGGTTTGTCTGGATTCCAGAGAAGGGGTAGTTTGTCATAATCAGGTACGTAGACTGCTTTTTTAGGTGGGGGGGAAGTTAGTTTTGGCATAGGAAAGGAAAAATAAGTTGAAGATTCTCCTCTTCAAGTACAGTTTGTTAAATTTTCATGCGGTATCTTATCTCCAGTCTGAAACGCAATAAAGATCTGCTTTGACTGTCTTCCCTTCTGAAGACATTTAGTGGATTTGAAAGATCGCTTTGGGATTAGCAACTATACCTCTAACCTGAAAAACCCTAATGTTAATCTCGTTATAAACTATATTGTAGTGACTTCAGCAGGATAGCTTCAGTAATTTATAAGCTATATGCTATTTTTTGCTGAATGTTTTAAAAAATGCTGATTTTGCATGATTTTATGTATCTTGAGTCAGAGCTTGATACAACTTGGGTTCATTTAGTTCTTTGTTTTATATAGAGCTAATAAAAATCTTTAGAGTCCGAGTAAGTTGTTATGGAAAGTATAAACATATATATTAACTCACTTCTAACTTTTTTTGTTTTCTTTTGTGGAATGCTGTTGCCCTTTTTTTTTTTTTTTTTTAAACCCACACAGCCATTAAAAAAAACCTGTCTGACTGTGCAACTGTGGTTTTAGACTTCGAAAGTTATGCATCTGAAATTGAACTCTGAAATTGAAAGTTACAACATAGGGATATCATCTGTATATTAATTTCAAGTACTTGTGTTTTTAAATTTAATATGACAGTAACATTTTTCCTAAATCTGGAAACTGAATCCTGTAATACTGTTACTCTTGTTACTGGGAAGAGTGAGGAAAATGTTTTTTGAGGGTTGACAATAAATGACTCATTTTGAATGAAGCATGATTATTTATTTAGACTTGATTTCCAGTTGTTATTAATGCTTAAATAGTGACAAAATATATACATTTTAAACAACACGATTTAGAAGTGTCTGCAAATAATATTCCTAGTTTAGTAATAATGTTTTCTGTCTAGCATCTTGATAATCTACAGTATTTTCCCTTATCTTGCAGGTTCTTGCAACAATGGAACAACTAGAAAAAGTCAGTAGTTTCCAGGAGTTTGTACAAATATTCAGCCAGTTTGGAAATGAAATGGTAGAGTTTGCCCATTTAACTGGAGATCGGCAAAATGTAAGTATTAATAAAAAGGCTGAGAGAGATGTTGTAAGGTATCATTTTAATCTGATTCACTGGAAGATTTGGATTCTTCTGGGATGATTAACTATTACAAAACAAAACAATTGCTGGTGTCCTATCTCTGAAACCTAACTTCTTCTCCTTGCTCCACCCAAAGGACATCTTTTGATTTTAAAACTCTGCCTGAGAAATATCACTGCGTTGTTTGCTCTGCGTATCTTCCAGAAGCCTGGGTGCATGTTATTTGAGATGCCCTTTGGCTTCAATCACTGCCTTTTGGCTGTAACTTTTCTGGCTTACTACTCCGGTAGAGAATTTGTCTGTTGTTACTTGACAGAAACATTTGATGTTTGCACATAGTGAAGGGATTTGAAAGCAGAGTAATTATTTTAGAAAACTCCAAACAGGAAATCTTTAGATCCTAATAAAGCATTTGCTTCTTTGTTTTTTTTATTATTATTCTGGAATATTTTTCTAAGTTTAGGTCAAAACCTTCTTATGTTAGGGTAATGGTTTTTTACTTCTCGCATGCAGCTACTCTTTGAAAGCCTTTCATTCATGCAGGAAGCTTTTCGCTGCTACTTCCATGTAAATAAAAGGTTTGCTGAGACTTAAGACTTCCGCTGTGAGCTCTAGTTGCTTCCCCTTGGCAATCAAATCCTCCATTCAGAACTGAACCAGGGTCTGATATAGATATACAGAGTGCCTAATATCCAGCAAAATTCAGAATTCAATTTGTATAAACAATTGGCCAACCTCATGCATCTTCTTTTACTGTTGATGTGTTCTGAGACTGATAAGTACATGCTCAGTATCAAAGAATCAGTTCTGGAAAAGCTACATATAATTAAAGGAAATACCTGCTTGGAAATGAACTCTCTTTATTTTTCCCTGAAATATTCATAGCAGTTCTTCCTTGAAAAGAGAAAGGTGCGTTACTAGTAAGTGATAGTCTTTTCAACTATTTTTGGTTTTCAGTGTTACCTGGTCTTTGGCTCTCCCCTCCTTGCCTACTTGACTCTTTTGGAAAGAGTGTTTCATTACTGCTTTTTAAATTCTGTCAGGACTTTCTTGATATGCTCATGTTACAGTGTGTAGGCTGCTATGTGGCATTGTTAGTTTTATTGGGAGGAAACGTCCCTCAAAGTATTTTTCCTTAGTATAATTATAATAAGTATGCCAGAAACTCTTGAGTGTGGTCAGATTTATCAGATGTAATGTTAGAATTTCAGAAATGAGCTGTTTGGTTGGGATTTTTTTAAATGTGGTGATTTTGATCTTCAAGATTTTCTGTAGTTGCTAAATAAAATTTTTATTAAAATGTCAAAACAGACTGCTGCTGTTATTTATCTGGGGTGTTTTGCTAATCTAGGGTAAATTAGGATTAATTCCATACTGTAAACTGTTACCTTTTCAGCTGGTCCCATTTCCAGTTGCCTGTTTAACACTCAAATAGCACTTGGCTATCTTTGTGAGCATTGAGAAGATCTTAGTTGTAGCTTTGTAAGTTCTTCCTCTTGTTAGACCCTCTTAGATGTCAAGGGATTCATGTCTTGCCCTCTTCCCTCCCTCCCAGCCCCATCCCAATTTGGACTCTAAATTCTTCCCTTTTGATGAACTTTTCTGGTGGTAGGCATATCCCTCTCCCTGGAGGGTTCTTGAAAAGTTTCTGTACTCAATGCCTTTCTACAGAGGAACTGCTTTTTTAGCCTGTTAAAACTTTCTTTATTACTGGTATGTACTAAATATAACACTCAAGTAGACAAAAGATGTATTTTGCATTTCCTTCACTGCAGTACAATGAAAAGCTGGTGTTCTCTGTTTCTGCCTTACCCTCCCCCCATTTCAGAAAATATTTTTTAGTCAGCTATTCTTTTTCCCTCATTTTTCTGTTTTATGAATAATGCTATATGATAAAGATAGCAAAATTAGTGACAGTTTACATAACATGCTCTGTATCTCTGAGGTCTTCCTTCTTTGAGATCTGAGTTGAATAGAGCCAAGAATAAATGCATAAATTAAAATCTGTCTGAAAAGCAAGTTCTAGATCATGAGTTAGGCTGAAAATAGCAGTTGTCAGACATAAAGAAGCTTTCTCACAACCCATTCATCTGCAAGAGAGTTTCCTTTTTCCAGTCTCACAAGCAGTTAACATTTTAGATACTTGTAATATTCAGGTCATTTTTTCTTTTGGTGTTTAGGATTTGAAGGATGAGAAGAAAAAGGCTAGAATGGCAGCATCCAGGGCTGTTCTTGAGAAGTGCACCATGATGCTTCTAACTGCTTCAAAGGTGAGTGAGTATGCGCGCCCTTACACAACTTGCATAAATCACAGAGTACGGCATCTGGCAGGATAGCTGACTCTTCTTTCTCAGCCCCACTTTAAACTTCATGCTAAAGAAAGGTGTAGGAGTGAAGAATGAGTAGAGGAAAATCTTTATATTCTGAGTAACGGTATGAATTCTGCTTAACACAATAGCAGTTTAACAGAAAGAATGTACCATATTCTAACACATTCTTTAGACGTGCCTTAGCAGGAAGCATTCATTTTGCTATACTGCATGTGTACTCTTTCATAATACTTACTTTGCTTTCTTTAAAAAGACTTGTCTGAGGCATCCAGACTGTGAATCTGCTCGTATAAACAAAGACGGAGTTTTTCATCGGATGAGACTAGCTTTGGAACAGGTAATAGAAATTGTAACTGACTCTAGACCAAATGGAGAAAATGAAATGGCCCCCATCAGCATATATTCTGGCATCAAAGAATTCAAGGTAAGAGTAGAAATAGTGTTGTTTTCTACAGCCTAATAAACTACCTCAAAACTAGAATTTGGGAGGAAAAAAAAATTAAATTCCAAACAGTGGAACTGCATCTTTTCAGCAGTGTTAACTTAAATAACTGTCCCAAACTGTTAGAGGATCTGACATGAGGTGATTATAATTTCATTATCGTTGCCAAAACACACCTTCTGATACTTGCCATCTCCTCCTGAATCAGAATGCATTCAGAACTCTTAATGTTTTGTTGAGACAATGCATTGACGTTGAATAAACTTAAGTATCAGGATACTGATCAGAACTTTGTTAAAATAGTTGTTGCTGAAGAATTCTTGCTTTGTAATTGGTAGTATTTTTAAAACTTCACACAAAAATATTCATCCAAACATTTAAAAGAGCAAACTGTCATTCAAAGGAAATGCTATGAATTGAAATTGTATCTTGTAGCTCAGTCGATTTTTCCTGATAAAGGCTTTTCTAAATTTCATAGTCAGTTAAGAACAGTTAATGAACAACCATGTCTTATTTTTTTGGAGTCTGTCACTTTGATTTTATAATTATTTTTATTTATTTATCCCCCCCCCTTTAGAATTTGGTTGAAATTTTTGTGAAGTGCCCCAAAGTATTCAATTTGCTAAATGTAAATTTTTAGAAAAATACTCAAAGTAGATGATATGGATGTGGAAAGATCAAACAAAATCTGAATACACAATTTCTGAAACTTACTGAACTTAAAAACTTTTTATTGACAGCACTAGAACAGTAATGTATTTGCTGTTACTTCTGATAAGTGGCCGGTAATTTGCTGATGGTATTAGTACATTAGAAAAAAAAGTATCTCAAACCCTAAACTGGAGGTCTGGATACAAGGAAATTGTTGGATTACTTTGAAAATAAGTGAATAATAAAAAAAGTCACTGAGGAGAAAAATAAAATGTAAAAAGATGCATCTGCTTTCTGCATTTGCATCACAACTGTATAACCACATAAATTCTCAAGGAATTGATATGCTTCTTTTTCAGAATAAGGTGGAGGGTCTTCGTGAGAATCTTTATTTTCTCTCAAAAGAGAACCTTTCGACAATGCTGGAAGTTATCCTGGAACATACGGAGGACTTCACAGACTCTGCCTATACCAGTCATGAGCACAGAGAACACATTTTGGAGCTGTCTAAACAGGCTAAAATGGAACTAGAGCAGCTGGTTTCAGTGTGGATGCAAGCTGTAAGAGCTTTTTAGCAAAGTAAATCTTTTCACCTCTACTTTGGAAAGAAATTTTTAATGCAGTGTTTCTTCTGGTCTAGGAAGAGAGAACTGTGTGTATTCCTCACAGTGAGAGCTGATCAAGGAAGCCAGAGTTTGTTCTGTGCTTCTGCAGCTTCAGTATGTTCTGTCCTCCTCCTGCCCCAGTGGTATTGCTTCATTGATTCTTTGATGACTGAATTAGGCTACTAGTGGCGGTAGACTAAGTGAATGGAAGTATCATTGCACAGTCTTAAACAGTTAGGTCTTTTGGTTGTGTAGTTCAGAGACTTCAATTGTCTTGATCCCATGGCAGTGACCACAGTTTCTGTTTCTTGTTTTCAACAGAATATTGAAAACACTTAAACTATTGAACAGGGAAATACTCTAAAAAATTGACTGTTTTTTTTAATCTTGTGGAGAGAGGAGAGAGGAAAGAGAGAGTATGACAGGCAATTTTTGTTTGTCCTTTTCACAAGATTTAAATGATGGTAGTTTTCCTTTTTAGAGAAGCACATTAAGCCTCCTTCTGTCATCTGTCTTATCTTGTTCCTTGAAGATGATAGAAGATACATGCAAAAGGGGGAGGAAAAGCAGAGATGGAAAATGCAGTTTCTGTTTCTGATGCTGACTTGCTTTCAGTCTTGTTCCTGGGGAAACGTATAGCGCAAAATCTTATCAACACTCTGAAATATGGCAGATGTGCATTAGTATGGGATACTTACTTAACTGAGTGTATTACTTGGGAGAAAGCATTTTTATTCCTTTTCTCCTCTTTGAATCAGATGCTGCAGTCAGGTGTTCTTAATGCAGTAGTGCAGTTTGAAGAGCATATAAATCTTATTGATAATACAGACTTGTTATTACAAAGACAACACATATAGAATATTAATTGCATAGAATCCCATAACTATAAGAAACTAAAACTGTGCTTTGCTTGGTGTTGGTGGTTAACCCTGGTAGGCAGCTGTGTAAGCACTGCTCAGCCATAGCTAACACATCCTCGTGTTATCAACACAGTTTTTATCACAAATCCGAAACAGCACCGTACCAGATACTATGAAGAAAATTAATTCTGTCCCAGCCCAAACCAGTACACTTGGGTATTTCTAAGCTCTGTTCCTGGTGGAAAATGATCACCTCTAAATAATTTACATGCTACGTTTCAAGTGATAGAAATGAGAGCCTAGTACCAGACTATGCATATATATGATCCGTGAAAATACTTGGGCGTGCACGTGTGCTTATGCATTAAGTACTTTCATTAATAAATAACCCAGCCTAGCTGTGACTGAAGACGCAGTAAGCAGATAAAATAGCATCAGCTCACTGAGGTGGCTTTTTAGTTTCAGCTCAGCAGCTTCATCGGAGGGTGAATATTTTCTGAGAGACTTAATGTAATTCAAGTGGGATTGTTGATTTAAAAAAAAAAAAAAAAAAATTCATGCCTTGGGGATACATGAACTGGGGGATATGTAGAGCTCTTAAAGTGCCCACTTATTTCCCTTTCCACTCACCATACTTCCTTTTAGCAAGCAGAGTAACTGTGAGTCTTCAGTGAAGAGTGTATTTTAAAACAGAATTGTCTTGTAACCTAGGTCAAGTCTAAATTAGACTGACATCACTGATCTGCTCTTTTTTGTATTACTGTACATTAATGAAAACTAGCCAGAGCACAACAGATAATCTAATGCTGTTGATTGAATTTTAAATGTTCCTGAAATCTTTCCTGTGTATGTTCGAGCTCATAAGATCGCAAGCTACTGTCCTGTTTTAGGTTTTCCTGTAACCTTATTTTGGCTAGACAATTCTTCACTTGTGTTTTAAAAAAAAAAAAAAAAAAAAAAAAAAAAAAGTTGCACATAGAAAAGTAGCAAATGTGCACATTAAGTAAGTCAAAGAAATAAAAAGGACACTCTAGTGAGTATAAAACATGCTCCTTGTATTAAAAGTAATTTTGTGATGTTACACTTTTACAAAAGGAAAGCATTAAATTTGAAGACTTTTACACAAGGAAAGCATTAAATTTGAGGGACAGGTAGCTTTGAGACTTAGAACAGAGAAGAATACCTGAGAAAATGGTCATATTGGCTTGGGTGGGTTTTTTTTCCGTTAAATAAAATGGAGGGTGTGCGTGTCTATACCTACACACATTTTGTGTGTTTTATGTTAATTTAGACTTTGAGGGGCTAATTTTTTGCAGCTATGGCCATGTTAATGTTCCTGCCTAGGGTAATTGTTTCCAACATATTTCAGAGGAGAATGCAAAAGCACTGCCACTTAACCCTTTTCCCAGTGTATGTCTCTTGACATTTGGGTTGTTCCATAGGTAGGTGCTATTTGCAGAAGTCGGAGCTCTGTCTTGAAGCTACCTCAACAAAATGTAGTTAGCTACTGTACTTGTTTAAATTAGACAATGATCTAATGTCTTACAAGGATGCTTTAAGTAACCTTTTTGTAATTCAGTATAGAACATTTGGTACAATATTTTAGGTATCACTTTATTTTAAAAGGGTGTTTATATTTAAAAAGAAAAAGAAAAAAATGCTTTAAACTTGTTGCTCTACTTTAGGATGTTTAGGCAAAAGATTTTTGGAAGTTGTAAAGCTTAAGGAAACACTTTTCCTGAAAAAAAGCTCAGTGAGTTTTAGAAATAAATTCCTGTTGAACAGAAACAGTCAATTAGCTTGCATCACTATTATTTTTAGATTTGATTTGGTAATAAATGTTTCTATAAAAGAATTTTTCAAGTAGAATATGCGCGGGATGTGCAAATGAAAACTACATCTAGAAAGAAAAGGCTGTCTTCTAAAGCAACTTGAAGTAATGACATATGATGTGAAGGTGGGATTTGCTGGTTTTTTCTGTAATTTTTTGTGTAATGTTTTGTCGGTTGCTTTCTTTGGCTTGTAGCAAAACCAGAAGACAAAGGATCTCATGGAAGACTTGGAAGTAGCCATTTTAAAAACATGCCAGTGCATGAACGAACTTAAAAGAGAGGTAAGTCTAGTTTAAGCAAGCATAAACTGAATAAAAGCTTTAATTTCTTACTTGTTGTATGTGACGTTGTAAAATAGGATCCTGTACCCAAAAAGGCTAGTATCTATTTATAGACAAGAGTAGCTAAATCAGAATTACATCAGGGAGCTAGTATGCAGTCATCGTCTGTGTCCATCCTTAGAATTGATCAGAAATCTGTTGGATACATAGGCTCTTTGCTAACTCTGACAACAATTAAAAAAAAAGTGTTTGGAAGTAAGTACTATGTATATAATCATTACTTTAAATGTAAAGGCTAAACTTTCCTTGGGGATACATGCATCACTGTTTTAAATACTTTTTCTTGCAGTGTGTGCTTAAATGAATAAATTACATTTGCTGTTTGTACTTAACCTGTTCTATTGATTTCTATAGCAGAAATGTGTTATGACAGTGCCTTATACTCTGGTATTTTTCTAGACAGTTGGCAGCTGTGTATGTGCCTGTTGTAAATCATTCTTTTCCTAAATGCAAGCATGCTGGGTGTCAACTTACATACACATAGGAGATAGCTGCCTCATTTGGTACATGGGACGGACTGCACTTGCGGATCAGGGTCCTTCCTCCCACGATTAACGGATAGCATTGCTGCCTTGTCTGTTCCACAGATTTGAGCCAAATACAGAATTACTGGTTTCTTGGCAGCTTCCAAAATATTTGCAAAGCATTCGGATATCTTTTCAACTGCTTCATATTATTGTTCCTTTAAACAGATGGAGAAAGGAAGACTAAGGACAGTGAGGGTTTCAATACCTCAGAGCAGTGCAAAGATGTTAGAGAAGTATGGTGAACTTGCTTAGGCTGAGCTCTCAGCTGCTGTAACTGGAAAACCTCGACTGCTCAAAAAATCATGCTGCGTATTTTTTAATAGAGGCAAAATGAGAAATTTCGTCTTCCTGATTATAATTCCTGCATCTGTCCTGAAGATGTAAACAGTGCTTTGAATCAATTTCAGTTGCAGTTAAGTGCTTTGCGCTTCTGCTGTCAGGCCGTGTGTTGGGCTCCCAGAAAATGGAGGACGCATAATTTATGCACTTTGAGTAATAGTTTTTCCTTTGGTCACCATTATGTAGGAATTCAGTAGCTGAGCTTTTCCAGAGTGACATTCAGCTGCTTTAACTGTAAAATCATCCTTTTTGGGTAACATCGCTCCCATGTGCTGAATGAGGAGGAAGGGTTCCCAGTCAAAATAGTATGCGGCTATGTAATTGCACAGATCATAAAGCCAAAGGTGGCTGGAATATAGTATGTGGAAGAAATCATTAATATCTTGTATTTTCTTGCAGCTCCATAAATGTAAATCTTATCATATTGTCCTGCCTACAGGTTTCTATTTATGAAAATGTCATGCAACAAAGACCACACATTTACCACACTTAAGTTAAAGAATTTTGTCAGGTGACGATAATAGAAAATTGCCTTCTGTAAACCAGGTAACAGAGGTGGCATAAAATACAAAATAGTGGGTTACCTGTGCCCTGTGATGTAGCACGCTGTTTTAGAAATTGTGGAGCAAATTGAGTGGGTGCGGATTTCTAAACTAACAAATCCTAAGTTCTGTATGACTTGCTTTGGTGACCTGTAGAGTATGAAAGCTTGCTTAGTAACAGTTTCTTTAAAATGCACAGGATTTGTGCTACTTGTAGAAGTAAATTTAGAGTATTATGTCATTTTCCTTGTTCTCTATGTAGTGATTGGATCGATCCCGAAGTAGCCATGCTTCTGTACATGGCTGAGGAGGACTGTCCTGTCAGTCTGACTTCGGGTGCTGCAGTGTATCAGTCAGCAACCAGGTTCTCTGTTGGTGAAATTTAAGTATTGTGACCCTAATTAAAATGTTTTTGAGAGCCTGGGTGGCTGAGAACACAAGACAGCCTTGTTAGAAGTAGTTCTTTCCCGTCTCTGTCTTCATCTGTGGAAGAAACAAAAGGTGTGTTCCTTCCTTGGGGTGATTTTCCTGCTAATGATCAAAAACAGCATTAAGTAGAAGTCAATTTCATTTTTAGATCAGGATGAAAAGAATCTCTAATCAAAGGGTAATCTCTATGTAGCCTATGTATTAATGAGAATTGTCAGTTCCTACTCTAACGTTACAAGCCTTGCAGATATCCTTTCTTCAGAGCTGACTTCATTTCTGAGATTAGTGGTTTGTGCTAATTTTTAATAGCATGCGAGCAACACTGTATAAATAGTTTATAACAGGTTGTCATAGCTTTTCTTTTCCCCCTTCTAAAAAAGTCGCAGCAGGTTTTGAGGCAACAATTCAAGTTTCTTGCATGAAATTAAAAAAAAAAAAAAAAGGAAAAAAACCCAAAACACCTTAATTCTGGACTGCACAGGAAGTACTGCCGGGGAAGGGGGTAAAATAGGTAGAGTCCAGTGGAGTAAAAAACCCAACATATCCTTCTAGTAAACATCCTCTTCTCTACAGAGTCAAGGCCCACCAGTGTCACAAATTCAAGCTCGTTGAATTTGTAAGAACTCGAAAAATAACTTTCTTCTTGAACAGCCAAGTTTGTTGTATATTTCAGCGCAGTCCAGCAAAGTGAGTGTAATATTACAAGACTCATAACAGTCTTACGAGCATAAGAATGCTCTGCTATTTCTAAAGAGGTTGCTATTTTGTTTTTACCTATGTTTTTAAAATGGGGCTGATTACAGGGCATAGGTAAACCTACTATGACTAGTCACTAGAACTAGCAGCAGCTGTCACTGATAGCTGTTGTCAAGCGGAGTCCTTCACAGCACAATTTCAGCAGATCCATGGGTCTGAAAGTGTGCCTGGATTTAGGAATGTGTTTCAAGAGGAAGCTTCTCCTTGCTTGTTAGGGAGTGTAGGGAGAGTGTTTGAGACTTCTCCAAGACCCATCTCTGGCTTCAGTCTCCTTGCAGAAAAGGTGCTTTTTACTTTTCTAAGGCTGTGTCACAAGCTGATTATATTCAAGCTTTTCTTTGCATCACTGAGAATTCAATTTATTCATAGGAACTTAATTTCTAATATATTATAAACTCAGATGCTGTGTGGCTTCAGTGTGATTCACACAGTTTAATGTGTGTTCTTCACGAGAAGTAGGGTGGCCATTGTGCCATGCTTGTGCTGAACTTGGTGCCCCACAAATTCATGTGCCTGTGTTTTTTTTTTTTTTTTTTCCCCAGCTGTAACATCATCAGAAAGCAGAAGCTTGATTGCTTCATGTCCTCATTTTACCCAGCTGCTCTTTTGTTTCTCTCCATATTTGGTTGTGGGGGGTTTTTTGGAGTGCAGTGGATTTTTATCTTTGTACTTTGAATAATTGAAGAATTAAAGCCCCAGACAGTATGCAGGCTGTATATGAGCTTTCATGGCAGGACATTTTTTGCTTTTTGGAAAAATCAATCTGTCTCTTAAGTTTATTTGACTTGGTACTGGATGATTTTTTTTTTCCTTCCAAGGTTTATCTCTCCTTCTTCTTTTAATCCTACTCAAGGTCCACAGTGCAGCAACATCTTTGGCAGCAGATCTGCTAAAATACCATACAGATCATATGGTTCTCAAAGCATTAAAAATCACAGGAGTAGAAGGAAATCTTGAAGCTGTAGCAGAATATACTTGCAAGCTATCAGAGCAGAAAGAACAACTTGTTGAGGTGAGTTCATGGCTGCTTTCATTTTATAAGGCACTTAGAAAATGAGTGGCTGGATTTGTCTTAATCTATTCTTTAGGAAGACTTTGGTCTGTGTTTTTGTAATTTTTATTTTATTTTATTTTCCTAGTATACTGTTGAATTTTGTATTGTTCTTGGTAGGGTCTGAGCCAGAGGTGATACTGTGGCAAACAGTTGTTGTAGAAGGGATTTCCAGCCATACCCAATTCTCCTCCTGGATCTAGACTCAATCTGTATGTATATATTGGGGCTAAAATATTCTTTAAAAAATAGGTTTCTAGATCCAAGTAGAGATGATAGCCTTTTTCTTTCAAGCAGTAGCCATCCAGCAACAGCTGAATCCAAAGACACATTTTAAGAATGCTGGGAATGTAAGGTTAAGTCTCTTAATGCAGTGAACTTGACGGTTTTGAAGAGCTTTTGTAGTTTTTGTCAGTCAAGAGGGCCACTGAAAATCTTTTCTCCTTCATGAAAAGCAGTGTGTATGTTTCATGTACTAATACATTCATGGTTTCGTATGGTAGTATTCACACATGTGAACAAATAGGACTTCGAAGGCTACTGAGAGATCATGGCTCTTAGGAGTGCCTGTGGAGAGGATGTCTGCCACGTGTACCTTGTTGCTCTTGCGTCTGACAGACAACCAGAAGTAACCGTACCAGTAGGAGACGTACAAAGATACATCACTTTGGTCTGGACCATGGTGATGCCAGCAGCTATACTTGCATGGCATCTAATACTCATCAATTTCTAAAAAATTCTGATGTCATAAGGGACTTGAGGATTCATCCCAGAAGTGTGAATATGCAGAAGTAACACCCTTCAACTTCTGGGACTGGCAAATCAACGTTGTGGATTTTTAATTTCAGCTGTAATGTTCCATTTTTCTGTGACTAATTAGTGTTCCAGTGAGACATTGACTTTTTTCCAGGCATAACCATGAGGTTAAATAGTGTTTGTATGTGAGGCCTTACAGCATTTCTGATGATGGTGCAGAAACTAACAGTGCAGTTAGTTTCATATGTGCTGTGTCTGTCTTATAAATTCTTTTGATCTGAAAACGTTGATGTTCCTTCTCAGCCCAAAGTACACTCTTAATCTTATTAAAAAAAAAAAGACAACTACATTTTGCTTACTGTGAAAAGAAGCAGTATTTCTTCTCTAAATCAATTTGACGCTGATTTGCTCAAAGATAATTCAGTCCCCTGGCTGATGAAAGCCTAAATTTTCCACATGGTTGCTAATTGCTGAATAAGCCTGTTTTGGTGAAGTCATTTATGCTACAATTTTTCCAAGTTCCTTAGGTGTCTGATTACTTTCAGGTTTATTCAGTCATATGTGAAATTGTTGTTGTTTTATTTTTGTTTGTTTATTAAGACTTTTCTTTCTCTTGGTGATTTTCCTACATGTTCCAAGTCACAATTTAGCCCTGTTTTTATTGTAAATGCTCCCTGAGAAACACCCAGCTGTGCGGTCCCCAATAAGTTTCTGAAAGGACTATCAATAACTTTGTGTTTGTGCATGTGTGTCTTGTGCATGTGTACCTTTTCTCACTACTAATGAAAGTGTATTTTTTTATCATTCTTTTAAATTTATTAAAAATATTTAGATGTGTCGCTTATTGAGGCATGTTTCTGGAACTGAGCCCCTCGAGATTACTTGCATACATGCAGAAGATACCTTTCAGGTCACTGGCCCACAGGTATGCTTAGCTTTTATCTGGCCACTTCTACTGGATATAAATCAATAAAAATTACTTGTATGAATTTTTGGAGACCTAATGTTGAGCGGTTCAAAGCGGTTCTAAGAAAGAGTTACACTTTAATGTTGGGCGGTAGCTAAAAGAATGCACAAGGAAGATCGTCAAGGCTGCAAATGTCAGATGAATACACTACAAAGATATAATAGTAGCAGTTTAATTTTGTGTTTTGCCTGTGAAGGCATTTGTGAATTCACGTGCAACACTATGTACTAGGACTTCCAATAGCAAATATTTTGTTCTCTGTCCAGATAATTTCTGCTGCAGAAACACTGGCATTACATCCATCTAGCAAGATTGCAAAAGAAAATCTTGAGGTGTTCTGTGAGGCCTGGGAGTCTCAACTGAGTGACATGTCTATGTTGTTAAGAGAAATCAATGATGTGTTTGAAGGAAGAAGAGGTAAGAATGCTATGTAGAAATAGAAAAATGTAGTTTTCAAAACAAGTAGTCTAAGAATTTTAAGTGTGATTTAGGAAATACTGTTTTCTTAAGAGAAGAGAGTAATAAACAGTCCCCCATCCCATATGGCAATGTGGAATCTAGGTGGCAATACACAAAAATATTGTTTTTGTATAGATGTCGAATTAGGGTGCTTATTGGATTTTTTCCAAAGAAAAACAGCCAAAAGTTTAAAGGCCTGATTTCTGTAAAAGTAGGTCTGTTTAACTTTCTGCACTATGATTACTTCCAGCAAAATCAAATAGAATTGTTCAAAGGACACAAAAGTATTTGACACAGCTCTTTGCCAGCAGTGTCCAAATGTTAGGGGTGTAGGGCTTTCTTCGCACCTTTTGGTTTGTCTAGGACATATCAGTTCGTGACAATCAAGATATAACTTGAATTGTGTGATATGTTTAATTCATTTCCTATATTTCTGGAAAATATATATAGACATACATATTCTATACTGTCAGCTTGCCTTGTATTCACTTCATAATGTAGTGAATGTAGTTATCTGATTTTTAAACTGCTGTCCTTTCTCCTGGATGGAATCTCTGACGACTCTGCACAATCTTGGGATATTTTCTCTGGTTGGTAAGTTTATTGGTATTTGTACAACATGTAGAGGAAAACCTTGGAATCTTAAGAAAAAAATTCTGTGTTTACTTTTAGTATAGGGTAATTTACCTTAAAAATGGAAGCCATTTTGTTTTTCATTTTTATCTAACTTATTTTTTTTTCAGATGATGTCTTTAGTGTAGCCTGTCATATACTTCTTGCGGCTACGTGTTTCAGTCTTTAAGGTATAATTGCATACAGATAGAATGTAATATATAATAATAATGAATGTCTTGTATTTTTAAGAAAATCACTCAGGTTTAAAAGTTTAGATTTAGTTAAATACAGGGACTTCATTTTTTTTTTTGTATCTAAGATACAGAAAAAGTAAATCCTTATTCAGGTTAGATGACACTTTATCAATGATACAGTACTTCATCTTGCTATTAATGTGAGACCTTTTTTCATTTTTAGAGTTTATTTTATTAGTTTAACTTTCTGTACTTGATCAGATTTTTGTGTAAGCAGTTCTTTTCTGCCAGCTTTGTTGTGAGGACAGTAAGCAGCCAACCACAGGGCAGTAATATCTTAAATTGTTGCTGCTGATTGCTAGATGAATGTGTGTCTGAGCCTAAAGGCTTGTAAAAGGAAAACATATATTGAAATTATGTGTGGGTTAACAATAATTGTGTGTAGCGCAGGTTATTGGGAATTTGAGGTGTTTAAGAAATACATGATTGGTATCCTACTTACTCTTCCACCTTGGTCTGGAATGCCATATAAAGACATGTAGCAATCAGAGATCCTGTTTATGGGCCTTTTAACTTTCACTGGGCTTTTTGTTTGTTTTGGGAGCCAAGGACATACTTTCTTTAAAAATAGCATTAAATTTTATATAATGCAACTTAAAATATGGCATTACTCTAATATTAATGCGTTACAATAAATTTGGAATTTGCAGGGCTGATCATGCAGTATCTGATTTTTTTCATATTCACACAATGGTCTAGCAGGATTGAATTATAACCTTTTTAAATATTTATATATATGTGTGCATGTGTGTGTATACATATATATATGTAACTGTATGTAAAAATAATAGGATGAGAATCATGCAGCCACAGCAAACCATATACTTGGCTCTCCAAACAAATAGTTTTTGAAGTGTTGCAGCAGATTCCCAGCCTCTCCTGCAGTTAGTAACTTTCTCTTTTCTTGTGGCTGTTGACAGCAGATAACAGACATTTCTTGTGAGTGGTACTTTCCAATTTCTTTAGAGCATCATTTCACAAGGCAACCCAATCTCACTGCTTGAAGGAGAGAGAGGAGAATGGGTAGGCGTTGCTGAGCACGTTGGAGGCTATAGCGTGTGTGGGCCTGGGTGCAGTGAAGACTATCTTCTCCTGTTTGGCATAGCCAGATGAGTCTGTTCTCATTAGTGGCTCTCGTTTCCTCAGTCAGTCTTTCAGCACAAAGTGTTCTGATACCACCATTGGTAAGATAATAAGCGTAGCTTGTATTCTTTATATGGCCTTGGGTGCATTAGGTCTTGTATTGACAAAACAATGCTTAAGAAATCATGTCTCCGTCTTCCTCGTCTCGTGGCCCAGCCTGCTAAGGGACTTCTCTCTGAATCTGGATTGTATCACATTAACTGTCAGTTATCTCCTTAGAAATAATTTGGTCTGCTATATCCACCCATCTTCTACAAACTTTTCCTCTGTATTGTGGGCTAATCTTTTTTTGCTTGCTTGTTTTCTCTTGTTGGACTTCAGAGTGACTCTTGTCAAAAAAAAGAAAGGAAAAAAATCTCACCCAAATACCCCCACCTTTTTGCTTCCAGAAAATACCCTAAAGTTACCTTGCCATTTTCAACATTTTTTTCTCCTAGAAAACACGACTGATGACCCAATAAATAAATCAAACTAAAATATTTGTTTGCTAAGAGATTATAAGAGTAGCGTTCACAAAACTTGCCTCCAAAAACAATGACGTTTCAAAATATTTTATAAGATTTTATTCTTCTCGTAACTCATGATACTTGTCTTAATGTTGAGGTTGGTAAAAGTGTCTTTATTTTACAGACTGAAATGTAACAAGTGCTTTATTCCTAGTAGAATTGTGACTGTGTGTAACAAAAGATAGAATTAAAGTAAGAAGGTATATTTTTTTTTTTTCTCCTCGGTTTAAAAACTTGTATTTTTGTACTACCAATTTAAATGTTTGGCTTTGTTAGAGAGTTCAGAATACAGCTTAAGAGGCAAAAATTGAATGGTGACTAAATGTGCTGGACACATCAAATAAAAGAAGCATTTTTCTGATTACACTAGATTCACGTTGTTTACACTCATTTCTTTATTTTTATGAGCAATTGCATAACTCCTTATCCAGTGTTTCTTTCATATCAGCAAATTAGGTATTTCTCATACCGAGGTTCAAAACTCACATGGATAGAGAGCCAGATTTAGCTTGGAAATGAAGCAATATTTTACTCAATTTTAATGTAATCGCACCAGATCGTGCCCAAATTGAAATGGACTTGTCTTGGGGAGGGGGGTGCACATGCACGTAGGGGTGGGGGAGGCTGGCGAGCACATCAAAGCCCAGTAACCCTCACATGTATTTTGAAAATGTCTCTGTGCTATGCAGAACTGTACAGTGAGGTAAAGCTGGCCTTCTTTTCCTTAATCCTAAGCCACTTTTTAATCCAACGGTGAGGAGGCCCATTCTGCACAGCGTTGGTGTTTGCAATGTTGCGTGGCTGGGCTGGGCTGAGGATAGTGCCGGGCTCCTCTGGAGGGTGGCTCCTGTCAGCTGGGAGATTTGGTTCAGCCCGGGGAGGGATCGTTTTTTTTCTCAGAATTACGAGTTTAGGTTACATACTTAACTTTGAGGCTCTTGCACTTTGAGATGAATCACCTAACGAAAGTACCTCTCATTGATCCAATCTGTTGGATGTCAGCCAATCTCTTTTCTTTTTTCCTAACTTTTTGGTTTCAACATACTGGAGAAGAGTGTGAATAATCCTCTGATTGCTCCCTTGTAACTTGGTCAGAAGTGAGTGTGATTTATGATGATAACTTCCTTTTCTGCCCTCTTCTTTTGTTTTGCCCGCTTGATTTGAGAGGAGTTAAATGACAATGAGGATTTGGGAGGGCTGTAGTTGATGAATTGGGAATACAGATCAGAATTTCAGAATTTAGAAATTAGAGTTCTAGAAAGAAGGGTGAAGCAGGGATGCAGCCATCCTACTCTCAGACAAGAAGTAAGATCAAAAGCAGAATTTAGAAGTTGAAATAGAGACATTTTGGAGGGAAAAACATGACTGGAACTACTGGAAAGCAGAAAATTGGAAGACAAAGAGGATGAAATTATAAAAATTAATTTTAAATGAAAAAATAAGAAAGGAAAAATGTGGTAGAGAAAACACATTAGGAAAAACAAAGGCAGACTTGAATAAAAGGAAGCTCATAATATGGCAAAAAAGCCTTTTGCTATTATAGCAAAGAACTGACTTACAAACTAAGGAAACTAAATACCTGAAAAAATACATATAATGTGTATTCTGTTAATGGAATCAAATATAAATTCCGTGAGTATACTGATGTAATTAAGTATTTTCTGATGAAGCAGGATTATCTCTGGCCTGAGTTGATCTGCGCTTTTGAAAGGTCTGGTATCTGTGGGTCCAGTGAGGTGGGTTTTTTGTGTGTGTGTGTTTTGGTTTTTTAGGGTTTTTTTAAATGTTCCAAGAAATAAATAGTGAGATCCTTCCTCTTTCTGAATACGGTGAGCAACTAAACTTTGCAAAGCCAAATAATGGGAGTTGCTTGAAGAGCAAAAACAAATATTTTTTTTCTTATTTCTGCTTACCACCTCTTTCCATCTGGTTTCCATAATTCCGAATGCCCACCTTATATGTGCAAGTAGTATGTCCTCTCAGTATGCATTTGTATTCCATTTGTTATGTCAAAGCTTCCTGTGTTTGAACTTTTTTTTTTTAACATGGGCACAACAGGTTTTTACATAGCACCGAGGAGATCTTTTATGCTACAGCATTTTAAACTTACAAGTTAGCTTTTGTTCTTGGTACGTCTTACATGCCCTTTAGCTGATGTTTTGATACATAGGATGTTATAAATCACTTCTCATAATGTGTATCAGTCTTTAGTGAGAAATCTTGCTTGGATGCATGTTTGGGCAGTTAATATCTGAATAACTCTGCTTTTTGAAAAAAAAATAGTTAGGCAGCTTGTGCCCTGATAGCTTATACCATCTTTCACAAAACTGGGTAGGGGAAGGAAGAGATGATCTTAGAAAGGAAGAATTACATTCTTCATATTTATCAGGAGGGTTGAGGGACGCTTGTCAACGTAGTGAAATTTGTTTTTTAGGAGTCAGTTGCCTAGACATGGAGCTCATGATCTTTCTGTGGTGTCAGGAGATAAAGAGCATACTTTCAAAAAATTATGAATGCACAAGAGAACTGTCTTCTGAGGACTCAGAATGGAATTTCTCTAGGAGCTGACACAAGAAGAGGAAATAGCAATTGTAGGGGGGTTTGTTGCTTGTCCTTTGTCTGTCAAGATGTCTTATCACTATGCAAACCTGGTACTGATATCCATTATAGTAGCCCTTTGTTTCTTCAGGTAAAATCTATTTTTCGCTAGCTCTTAAGTTTTTTATTTATTTTATTTTAATTTTACTTAGCAGACTTTCCTCTCCTGAATCTATTGTAAAAAATGTAAGTCTTCGTAGATAATTAAGTCTTCTGGTAACTGGAACTCTAATCCTAGGCCGTTAGCCCAGGCAGTGTTTCCTCTTGCCAATAAGCTCTTCTTATCCACTTTTAGGTAACACCTAAAAGGATATCTTTTTTCTCAATTTCTTTTGCTCAGACTTGGAATATCTGAGGCTCCTGGGGATATAAGAAAAAATTCAATAAGTGTGTAAAATGCTATAGAACCTTTTTCTTTGTAAAATACAGTGGACGTGGGATACGCATAGTACAGTGCAACATGAGGGTTTTAGTGGCATTACTTAGAAAAACCTGCCTAGGTATTTCTCACTAGTGGCATTGCCTAATCCAAATTTTAGACCATCCAACCCATGACAAGAAAAGCCTTACGTGGACCTACCATTGTATGTTCTGTACTTTGCTACAAAATGAGTGCATGTAGCGATAGCTACTCAGTCATTGGAGACAGTTTCTTTACTCGCTTGCGGATTGCATGCAGGGGACTAGAAATTTTATTGGGGGAAACTGTTCAGAGGAGCTTTCTTAACTGCCAATTGCTGAGAGCTAAAATCTGAACAGTACAGAGTTCTTGTCTTGTCTCTCTCTGGAAGCACGAGACAGAGAGGGAATCCTCTGCAATATTCAAAGAGGAGGAGTTACAGGTAAGTAATTTGCTTTTGTAGTACTGCAACTTAAAGAAGGATGAAGTAAGCATGTGATCTCATTGATTAAAATCTGCGTGCAAATTTTGGTGTAAACATGTGTGTTCTTCATAGGAGAGAAGCGTATCTACCTATCGCTGCCCAGACCAGGGGTAAGTTGCTTTTGGGATTGTTGTATTTACTTTATATCTGCTATTAACTAATTGACTTCTTTCCATGTCTCACCTTGATGAGGACATAGCAATATCTTGGTAACATGCATCCTGACTGGATGGCTGACAGTAAAGTATCAAACTTTGTCAATTTATTAGATGAATAACAAACATACCGAAAACTGGGGTAACTAGTTACATAATATGCTTTAGCCACTGTGGTTGTACATGAACTTTAATTCCTGTTCACTAATACGACATTTTCTACCACGTACTCAACTGTCACGCTATATAATAAAAAAATGCATTGTTACTATTAAAATAGTAAGAATACGCTGCAACGTACTAAAAATAAATCTTGGTAATCTGATTTTTCTTAACGTTGTTGCCCGAGTTGACCTATTTGGAATAAATAGACACGTTCGAGCCTGTTATAGGCTCTTCAAATAATGGGTTCATGTTTCCTTCTTTGAACTTAAATGTTTGTAATGCAGAGAAAAAAGCTACGCCAAATGTCCAGGTTTAGTTGTGAGGTAATTAATATCCTTAGCTGATTATAATTGATACTACATTGTTTCTGGGAGCATCTGTGTGTTAGGAAACCTCCTAAACCTTGTTAGTATCATGTAATCAGTCATTTGATTCACTTGCTACATACTGAATCTTTTCATGGGTAGGAAAAAGGGGAAGAGTGATCTCAGAAGGTACAGTAAGCTCTAGCTTGTTTCTTTCTCTCCTTGCTTTCTTTCCTTAACCTGTAGTGTTGAGGAATTTGGGTGTGAAATGATCCCCTGTCTCCATGTCTCCTGTTGTGCAATTCTGTGACTTCAAACACAATATGCTACTTCTGACCCCTAATGAAAAGAGAAAAGGTCATACATTATAAATCCAATCTGCAGATTGAAGTAGAATATAGTGTTTGGCTGGGTGAGCATCGGTGAATTTCACGGTTACGGAACTAAATACCGAGGCTGGAAAATAGGTTGGTTCAGTGACTTTTGATAGGGTTTTTGTCCCTCACCGGTTTGACTAAGCTACACAGCTTCTGGACTTCAGCCAAAATTTAAAGAAGAGATGTTTGAAGTCAGATTCCCACTTACGGATTCATATGCCTTTTTAAAAAAACCTTCTGTAAGAACTTTGTTCCCAGGATTTAAACAGTTTTGTGGTTGTTTGAAAGGTTGCTGCCGCCTTCTGAATTTTGCAAGATGCATAGATTTGGGGGAGTTACGATTAATACACAGTTTGGAAGTAGACAGGAAATGTAGATTATGTCCATAAGACAACAGAGTTTCTTCACAGAGTAATTTCTTTGCGTAACTGATGCACTAACCTTTGGAACTGCCTCTCTTCCCAGTGCTGTGACTCGGTGCTGCCTCTTCTCTCCCTACTGCCATCACAGAGGTCTGCTGTGCCTGGCTAATGCCCACGCTGTCCCTGCACAGAAGCCACACTGTTCTGTCGATATAATTAGATTACATATTTTGTTACATCTGTTTAATTGTGACTATGTTGTTTGCTGGTAATGAGTGGCATCCTAGACCACGCCGTAGTTGAGGACAGAGCAGTAGTGACGATTCACGTGTGTGCTTAATGCACAGGTATATTTTTCTCTATAGTAGTAGGTGTCAAATCATGTTTTAAAAGCAGAATAACTGCTTATCTGATTTTTACCAATTCTCCTATTCAAATAGTGTGAGTGAACACTAGAATGGAGAAAACTAGAAATCTGACAAATGTTCTGAGGTTTCTTTAGTTATTTGTGGATAGAAAAACTTACCTGTGCTAGAGTGCTGGTTTTCTGGAATACCCTTCACTCAGTAGCTTAAATATTTGCCATACCTTGTAGCCCAAAGTTTGTGTTTACAATACAAATCTAGTTTGGCTTTGCATTCCTTTCTTCTTTTAAGACTCTGCCTTAAAACCAGCATTTCTTGAATTGCATCTCTAATATACAATATGGTCAAACTTAAATGACAATTAGGAGTATCAGTTCTTACACTTTTTGCTAAATCTTTCGATATGAGATCAGCATTTCTAATACATAGGCAGAATTACAGTGTCTAATCTGGGTAGACATTCATAAGATTCAGAATATTTAAGAATTTGGGGATGGGAAAAAAGAAATGGCATGAAAGCTAAACTGAGCAGCAAATTGCAGTAGGAACTTCAATAGTAGTACTTTATTTTTGCTCAAACTCTTGAAGTGAGAGATGGAGAACCGCACCTGGAGCTTATTTCTGATGCTGTTCACAATGAATAGTGCGCTTTTTTTTTTTCCCCTGCAGGCATTACTGAGCTTAATTTGCCCAAGTACTCCCACTAATGAATAGCAGCTCTTTTCAGATTCTCAGACAAGGATCTCAGTCCTGCACTCTTATCATCCAGCCTCCTCCAGTGGCTCACACCTCTCCAAGTTATGACACCAACTTTGTACTTTCCATTCCTCTGCACTGCAGTGCAGTTTCTGAATGTGGACTGTGGCTCCCATGTCTGTCAGTTTTTGCTGTCTTTGCACAGTGGCAGCACCAGGACATGAAGTTAAAGTCAGGAACTGCTGCTCTCTACATGCAAATTGATTTGAAACACATCATGTATTACTGTGTATATGTGTTACGCAGTTGGCAAGCTCTGCCTTATCAGATAGTCCACTCACATCAGTACCACTAATTATTGTTTAATCTGAGCCAATATTTGGCTTGCAGCTGGACTGGTATTTCAGATAGTTCATGACTTAAATAAAAGAAGGAAACCCATAAAAAGATCAAAGTGTCAGTATTTGTTTCCAGCTGCTTCAACAAAGTGACACAGAATAATGAGCTACATGGTCACACTAGCATTTGCATGGGTTGATGAGCTTGCTACTAGCTAAATCAACTTTCAACTCCCTGTTATATCAGGATCATCTTCGATGGAAAAATCAGTGCAGTAGTACTTGATTAAGACTGTTTATTCAGTGCTAAGTATTACTGAGGATTTAGAGGGTAAGGGGAAGAGATGGTACTGCGTGAGGAAGTAGAGTCTGAGAACTGTGGAAGAGGTCTTTTCCTTGAAACTTTAGGGTGCCTGTAGGCACAGAGCCTGTTTGCACATGCCATTTCAGGAGGACAGCCAGATCAGAACAGGTTCTCAGCTTCTACTGAGAAGTTTGTCTGAACCACTGGAACTCTCCTGCAAAGTCTGCCTCTGAGTATAGAGCCACCTCTTATGATTTGTTAGTAAAATGATTACTAATTCCTTTTATTTAAAAATATTATTTTTTGTTTGAAACAGAAGCATAATGCAAATCTGAAAGCATTAAAGCCAGTCAAACTAGATACTGAGGTAAGATGCCATCGTTTTAGTAAAAAAAATTCTTAATTTTTTTTTTGTCTTGTCTGAAGAATGTATTTTCAAGTGCTATAAATATGGTTACCATTTACAGGAACAGGCGAAAATTGCAAAACTTGGATTAGAATTGCATCTGCTCACTTCTGATGTGGATTCTGAGACGGAGAAGTGGGAGGATCAGGAGAATGAGATCGTGCAATATGGACAAGGCATGTCAAGTATGGCCTACTCCATGTATTTATTTACCAGGTAATTACACCGTATGCAGCATGTTTTGGTGGGAAGAAGAGCATTAACAGTGTTTATAAGAAATAAGACAATTTCATTTTCAGAGTATAATAATTGGAACACATTCAGAAAGGAGCTTTAATTTCTATCCTTACGCTTTATAAATTCTTGTAAATTTCTAAGCTGTTTAATAATAAAATTAGGGGGGTTTTTTAAGTGCTAAACATCTATTTTGTTGCAGAACAGCTATTTAAGTGTCTCTTGGGTACGGAAAACATTTTAAGAAGCATGTTCATAAATACTTTAAAAAATTAAGGGAATTAAAGCACAGCTATGTAACTGTAGATTAGAATTACTGATCTTTGCTGTACTGAAAGGTGTTCTTCTGAAACTTCCCCATGCAATGTCAGCTTTCTTATTTGAAGGCTTTAGAGTTTTTTTTCTGAGTTGAGATTTTTTCTTACCTACTAGTCCAGTAATACTCAGTATGCCAGACATGGATTTTTGTCCTTGTTCAGCTGATGAGAACTGAACCGTTGCTAATTTCCCAATAGTGCTCCAGCCACTGAGGTGTTTATATAATATTTTCAAATGCAGTTCCTGTAGTAAGTTATTGCTGTGTGTAGTATCTTCTAAAAGAGTGATATTTTACAGTTCAGTGATGTGAATGGGGGTGAGAAAGGGAGAGAGATACTATAAATTGTACAAGTAGCAGGCAAAATAATCTGCAGTCTACATGGCATATATTCTGCTTTCATTATTTCCGACAGAGGAGAAGGACTTCTGAAAACTACTCAAGATTTATTTCATCAAGCAGAGGTAATATATTTTTAACAAAATAGGACTTAGGCACTCTGAGTGAAGAACAAATTGGAACTTAACACTCTTAATTCCTTACACATAAGTACAGTGTACCATGAATTGACTGGCAACTGTAGATTTTAAGCAGCCTAACTGGTACGTACTTTCTGAAAGCTAACTTTTCGGTGTTCCAGTAGTAGCTTAAGACAGCATTCATTAAACTGACAGATTCCAGTTAGGAGTAGGAATAGCAAACTGGCATTATGGCAAATATAGCGGACTTCAATGCATTAGTAGTATTCATTGTGTCACTTAGGCTCAGTCCCTGATAGTGTATCCATTATCCTGATAATGGATACTCTGTCCTAGTCTGAGCAGTAGTATTTTCATGGGAAAGAAAGACGTAAAAATTTGAATAATACAAACAAAAGATAAGGGGCCAAATGAAGGAATGTGGCGTGCTATTTCCAAGATACATGCCTGTGTTTAACAGGAGACTGGCTACCTTTGTCAGGACAATAAACAAACGTGGCAGGTGTCATCTACCCACAAAACTCTTGTGAGCTGCTACAGTGCAAAAAATAATTAGAAATCAGGTTTGTTTAAATGTAAAAGGAAAGCCTTTAAACTTTGCTTGTCTGGGAGAATGGCAATTTGTAGTGTAGCTTGTTATTTCAGAAGTCACTGCAAACTGCTGACTTGTTAATTATAAACGTATACAACTATCACAAATATTTCCTGCTACCTTTTTACTTTATAGCACGCTATTTATTAAAACAACAAGGAAAAAGAGCCTCATCTTTCTTTGTGGTTCATTTTGCTACTTGCTTTCTCCCCCTTTCAGATTTTTGCTACAGAGGGCACAAAGCTTGCTTCAGCTCTTCATGCCTTTTCTGATCAGGTGATGTATGACCTCTAAAACAGCCATTCGGCTTATGAGACTAGCGATGCTGCTTAAAAGCTGGTTGTGCTGTCCTCTCCATTAACTTAATATCGGAGTCTTTAACACAGAGTGGTTTTGTCTTCCTGAAACACATTTCAGGTACACGATGATGACAAACCTTTGCTTCTGTTGGAGGCTGAAAAACTGATCTCTATGTGCAAGCAGCTCCAGATAACAGCTAAAGCTTCTGTTCAGGGTAAAAGTGCTACATTTACAAAGGTAAGGTAAAAATTACATATATTCCTGAAAGTAAGACCTAACTTGTTTTGAAATATAGTAACTTACTAATTTATGCTCCCATTAAAATATGAAACAGCTCATGACAGCTGAACTTCCTGGGTTGACAGAGGACCGTAAAAATTAAGTACAAAATTTCATGCTGTTGTGCAAGCATTTTTCTGCTATTCAATAAGTCATCGTTGGTGTTCCTTATGTAGAAGAGGAATTTACTTCAACTTGACGTACTGTTTTGCACTTAACATGTTTTGAGAAGCTGATCTGTGAAGTATAGAGGAGAACAGTAAGAACTGTTCCCCTTGCTGAAAATGTTTTCTCTATTGGGACATCCCTCGCTGATACCTGTAATTGAAGCCATTTACCACACTATCTTGTCTCAGGAAGGGATTTTCTAGCATGTTTTCTAGGTTTGTGGGGATTTTTTTAGGCTTTTTTTTTTTTACATTTTTCAAATTTTTTTTTCCCCACTACCAGAGAAGGGCTTCAGTGAGGTTTATCCTGACCTGACCCCCTCATTCATGCTGAGAGTTTGATAGGAGGCAAAATATGGTACACTGGCACCCAGCATACACAGAAGCCTGCCAGTGGATAGCTTGGATAGTATGACTCTACAGGCTTATATGACTGTTTTCTTTAGGGAGCATGGATTTCTAAGTTTTGTGTAACTGGCCCAGTGGCCACAGACATATCATTGATATTAATGTTTTAAGGAACAGTTTCCCTGTTTTATCAACTTCAGAGTCTAAGAATCAGTAAAATAAGTAATAGGATTTTTTTCCTTCCTGTTACTAAAATTACTGAAATTATCATTTGGGTTTTGGATTTCACTGTTAGTGAAAGATTTTACAGAAATGTTTCCCAAGACAATGATGGTCCTGGACTGCTGCTCTTGAAAGGAAAAAAAAAAAAAAAAAAAAGGTGGAAAGGCATCCATAGGCTTCCACTGCTTTATATTGCTTTTTACTGCCAAAAACTTTTTTCAAAGAACTTCTATCAACATCTCCCTCAGCTTACCCACTAGATAAAGAGAGGTACTGGAATTTTATCATGCTGCAACTGAGAACTTTCAGCTGAATAATACAAGATGGAGTAATACTGTATATAATAATACTGTAATCCACTAGATTACAGTAATAATACTGTAATCCAGTACATTCAGAGAAATATGAACTGTGATTAAGCGTACCTCACTAAGAAAGGACTTCAGTGATCAAAGTATTAATGAAAGTAATTTCTATTTCCACCACTGTAATAATTACTGTTATTCTGTTGTTACTGATGTTTAACATAAATGTTAGTAAGTTCCAAACCCCAAAGACTCTATTACTGAAATACATGCTTGCTTCTCGGTAGGTAGGTAGTCTACCCTAGACTGCCCAGAGTTTATTCTGATATTATTCATATTTATTATAAGTAAATACGTATACAGCTGCCATAGAAGTTCCAGCATTGTTACCACGAGAAGTAGATCTGCAAGCCTTAGCAGGGAACAGAGGTCAGGCTTTTTGAAGAACTTCAAGTATCCCTGAGCAGCAATATGATCAATGTGAGCAAGACCATTTCTGTGCGCCTGGATGTTTGTTTCCAATGAGCTATGGAAAAGATGTTTCAATTTTACAGCAGGGACTGAAACTGGCTAGAGCATCCAAGTCACTCAAAACAAACCGAGCACCTCAGGGCTACTGCTTGGTTTGTTTTACTCTCTAGCGAAACTAAATGGGAACTCCAGTCTGTTTATACAGAGCGATGTAGTGCTACATAGCGATAATAGGCTATCAAATTAACGTCTGTCGAGGGCCCAGACTTGTGACCTGTGCTGAGTGTTAGACTTGAGGCATAAACTCAAATGCTTTAAGATTTAGCTAACTTTTAGTGTAACTCATATCAAGGTAAGGCTTACATGATGCATGGCTCTCTAAATCATGCTGACAGGACATAAAACAAAAGGAAAAACATGAACAACTGTGGTGAATCATACTTGGATGGTAAGAGCTCCTTTCCAAGAGACTTATATTATTGTCTAATGTTGTATTATTATTAGTTCCTTCTCCTGGGATGTGTGTCATTCCCTTCTGCTTCCTAGCTCAAGTCGGGTTAACAGAAGGGATGCTGCCGTTGCTTTACGCGTACTATATAGAGAAATTCAAAAAAGGTAGGCAAAACCTTTTGATTAGAAGGGATTTATGAAGGACAAATATTACCTATTCAAGCTTGAAATAGGTTATCTCATGCATTAAACAATTGTCTAATAAAAGTAACGAGTGGTCTTGCTCTACTCTTAATTGTCTTGTTCAGGTTGATGCATGCATTCTGAAAACAAGGAACGTGATGACTCTGTTATGCCAGCTTCTTCCACTTTGCTGCAAATTACTGAGAAAGGTGAGTACTTGGTTCATCTGCAGTATTTTAAAGCTTTTGGTTTTTTTTTTTGGTTGGTTGGGGTTTTTTTTGTTTGTTTTTAAGAAATCTTTTTTATATATACAGAATAAAGCAGGAAATGGCTGTCTTAAACCTGCTCCACCATGGAGAGAAGACAGAATACGAACCGGTACAAACGCACATACTCCAGAAAGGAGAGCTGAGACGTTTGGCATCAAGGCTTTAGAAAATCATGTAACAAACATGACGTTTTTAGAGAGCAAGTAATTATAGCACTTAGAAATGCAGGAACTCCCATTTGAAAATAACGCTTGCTGAATTTTCAGTATTGCTTTCATTTGTGGAAAGTCAAACCAGGTTAATTTGAATTAAAACTGTTGACCTTTGTCACATCTAATAGATGTCCCATTACTTAGCAATTACAACACCAACTAGTCTAATTGTTACGTATTTTTATAATGTGAATGCCTTTCCTATGCTCACTATTGATACCGGTTTTGTAATTAATGCTTACGAATGTCTTAATGGATGTTTCAACCCAAAGATGCTGCTAATAGACATTTTATATAAAGAGCCTTGTGCTGCATATGCTATATGTAACACTACTGTTGAAGTCTGTAAACTCATCTCTGGCCTGTTTCAGTCTATGTATTTGATAAAGCAGAATCAGGAAAATAGTCTGAAAGGCTGTGGCCTAAAGCACTGAAATGTTATCTTAGTCATGAGTTATACCTGCAATGAAGTAGTTCTAGGAAAAAAACCCTCTTTCATTAGCTGCACCACTGAATTTTAATCTTGTTGACATGATTCATATTTCCAAAAGCGTATTTCTAAGTGATTAATACTGACTCAAACCCTTTTTCTTTTACCATCTTTATTTGTAGATGGCAGTTGTTGCTTCCTTTTTTATTAAAACTTACTGAGCTGAATTTGAATTGCATGTAGAACCACTGAAGTATTACGTAGACTTTACATTATACCATTTAAAATTTAAGAAAACAGATACTGATTATAACAAATTTCTGTACAAAGGGCATTATTTGACTTTAGGATGCCGTGAAAATACAATTTTTGGTTGGTTGGGGTTTTGTTTGTTTGTTTGTTTGTTTTTAAGAAATCTTTTTTATATATACAGAATAAAGCAGGAAATGGCTGTCTTAAACCTGCTCCACCATGGAGAGAAGACAGAATACGAACCGGTACAAACGCACATACTCCAGAAAGGAGAGCTGAGACGTTTGGCATCAAGGCTTTAGAAAATCATGTAACAAACATGACGTTTTTAGAGAGCAAGTAATTATAGCACTTAGAAATGCAGGAACTCCCATTTGAAAATAACGCTTGCTGAATTTTCAGTATTGCTTTCATTTGTGGAAAGTCAAACCAGGTTAATTTGAATTAAAACTGTTGACCTTTGTCACATCTAATAGATGTCCCATTACTTAGCAATTACAACACCAACTAGTCTAATTGTTACGTATTTTTATAATGTGAATGCCTTTCCTATGCTCACTATTGATACCGGTTTTGTAATTAATGCTTACGAATGTCTTAATGGATGTTTCAACCCAAAGATGCTGCTAATAGACATTTTATATAAAGAGCCTTGTGCTGCATATGCTATATGTAACACTACTGTTGAAGTCTGTAAACTCATCTCTGGCCTGTTTCAGTCTATGTATTTGATAAAGCAGAATCAGGAAAATAGTCTGAAAGGCTGTGGCCTAAAGCACTGAAATGTTATCTTAGTCATGAGTTATACCTGCAATGAAGTAGTTCTAGGAAAAAAACCCTCTTTCATTAGCTGCACCACTGAATTTTAATCTTGTTGACATGATTCATATTTCCAAAAGCGTATTTCTAAGTGATTAATACTGACTCAAACCCTTTTTCTTTTACCATCTTTATTTGTAGATGGCAGTTGTTGCTTCCTTTTTTATTAAAACTTACTGAGCTGAATTTGAATTGCATGTAGAACCACTGAAGTATTACGTAGACTTTACATTATACCATTTAAAATTTAAGAAAACAGATACTGATTATAACAAATTTCTGTACAAAGGGCATTATTTGACTTTAGGATGCCGTGAAAATACAACCTGCTGTGAAAGACATATTTTCCAGTTTATCTGCTCTTTGTACATAGGCTTCTGTTATATTTTTATTTTCAATTCACCTTTGTCAAACTCCATATTGTATTACTTTAGCTAAATTAAGTGACCGCTAAATCATACGATTTTTCTGTATGTATTATGCTTGCACTGAGCAGAAGCAAAGCTGCCTGTGGAACATAAATACTCTCCAACATACCATTCTGTTCTTATTTAAAAACTTGTAGTGCTAGAATTCAGAGAAAAAGAGAAAGCAAATTTTAATATACAAACTATTTGAACTGGTTTATTCTTGTATGAGTCAAGCATCTTAAGTTCCACTTTTAAAAACAGGCGCTAGGCCTTTCAATACCATGAAAGTTACAGCGTACAATAAAAGTAGCTTATTTAGTATCAAATACAGACAATAACTGTATAATTCATTTCATGAAGAAGAATTAAGACGTTTCAACAAAACTTCCTCGTACTCCTTCTGCGTCAGAAGTCCTTGAGTTATACTCTTGCTTTCTTCAAATTTGGGTAGAACCACTGCAATGTATCCCTCGGTTGATGGCTAAAAAGCAAGACTGAAGTTAGCAGTGAAATAAAAGTCAGAAAATAAAAAAGCAAGAAAGTGTCTTACCTTTTCTTGCAGAATAGCAGGATTGCTAAGAATGTTTTCATTCACTTCTATCAGTCGCCCTCGTATACAACTGCAAAAGCGTTTAGATTCAGTAGAAGTGCATGGTATGTCAAGGGAAGAAGAAAAAGGGAAAAACCTTACCTATAAATGGTGTATTCCTCTCCATCTGATGAAGATATCCTGCACAGAGGGGCCAGTTCTGTTAAAAACTGAGCTCCCTGCATTTGAAAAATAAACAAACATATATATACTTTTAATTACACAGGGCTTTTTAAAGTATTACCATCAGCAACGTAAGTTTGTAAGCTTCTCAGAACAAAGCAAGGAAGTGTGATAGTTACAGGTCATTCCAAGTTACGTAGCTGTGCTTCCCTACAGAAGGGAAGACGGTGCACAAATCGAACAGAAGCCTGTTAAGAGCTCACAAATTTAGTCATAATACGTTTGTTGCGGAATAACAGACTTGTAGTTTGATCCGATTAAAACTGGGGGGGAGAGGAGAAAAACAGCACCGTTGATTCCAGCATAACCAGGTTAAACTATACATATTTGAAAACCCACCATCAAACACTGAACTAGCCCATCTGCCATCTAGGTCTGTTTGAGGAAAACAGTAGCCTCCAAATCCTCAGCATTTTGGTGGAAACAAACTTTTATCTTTTCAGGGATGTTTAAATCCTTCTGTACACTATGAAAAAAATGACTAAAAGCGACTGTTAGCCTTGGTTTGAGCAACACTGGAAACCACCGGTGCTGTAGGAGCACTGTAAGACCCTGGCTGGGACAGTCAGGTGCCTCTTGAGGAAGTCTGACTTCTTCAACTGTGGAGGGGCTGTTTTAAAATAAAATGCAAAGGTAACTTGGTAAGTTTCTATCCTAGAAAGGACAGACAGTCTCAGGCAGTGCGAGAGAGTAAAATGAAAACTAACCAAATCAAAAAGCCATACCCTTTTTGACTTCCCAGAGACCTTATTCTGGAGTCTGCTACAGTTGGCACTGATTTGGTAATTAATGCTTTTAATTGTTTTTCCATTTTGAAGAAGAGGATGGGCTTCTGCCAAGGTGATGACACAGATTCTACAAAAAGAAATACAATTATTATGCTGTAGTTGTGAGAAGCCGTGCTCTTATGTGCTCTAAGGAAGCTCCACAACCTTCTCTGCCTATACTGGTAGGATTTAAAACTGATACAACTGATTTGGGCTCCTAGTCTGAAATGCTAGCAAGACTTCCAGTGCTGTGAAAAGTGTTGTTTACTTTCACTCTTTAAAGCACAATCTTCTTCCCTCTATAGTTTAGCAGGAAAGTTAAGCTGATAGTTCAGCTTACTGCAGCAGGAGTCACAACCGCTGTTCTAGTCACCTCGGACACAATTTACCTAGCCGTAGATCGGAGACAAATTTTAGTTTCCCACTTACTTACAAAAACATCAGATACAGGATCAAATCGGACTCACTTTCTTCAGGGCATCTTACTTGATGGCTGCTGTACCAAGCCGAATGAAAATTGCATTCCGACCTAAAGCAACCCCCACAGAAGGTGCTTTATTTTGAGATACTAGACTGGATCATCAAAAGCACACTTCTTAGTTAAACAAACAGAACCAAATTTGACAGGCCGTTAGTGGTGAATAGTTACAGCAGGTGCATCCTTCGGTGATCTGGGCTTTAGTTAACCTGCTGCTTGCATTTTATCTTTTTCTAAAGGAGGGTTATTTCTTGTCATGAAACTGGAGAGTTTGAGACAAGCCCAGCTGTAGAGACTAGGCCTACCTTCATCCCTGGGCTAGAATCACGCTTAATGCACAAACACTGAGAGCCCAGAACTTGCCAATAAGTGAGCAGAGATGAAGCTGTTCTGTTTAAGAAGAGTTTAAAACCTAGAGCAAGGACCAGAATTAACAGAACAGTAACTACAGAGAGAACCAGGGCACAGAACCAGATCTCTCCCTGCGGATGCTGCATCCATCTCCCTGCACTTGTCTGTCTTTGCAAGTTCTTGCTACGCCGCTCCCCGCAAGAGGGAGCTGGATCCTGGCGAATGCTTTCAGCATGCCCCAGCAGCTCAAAGGGACCAGAAAAGCTACCTCCTCTTGACCCCAGCCTCTTTCTAAGGCGAAGATGACAAATCATCTATTTGAGCTGACATCTATTAGAGCTGAGACCTGGCAAAACAAAAAATCAACAGAATTTTACACTGCTTAGAAATAGCAAACTGAGCCACAGCTCCATACATAATGATGGTAAAGACTTCATAGAGCATTTGGCTAAGCTGCTGTAGAAGCCAAGGGCCCTGATATTTCAGAATTCAAAATAACAAAATAATCTTTATAGACATTTGAACAACTTTTTTTATTTTTATTTCCCCCATATCAACAGGATTTAAACTGCTGTTTGTATTAGACAGCTGAGACTAGTAACTACATACTTAGTACTTAGCACAAATGTCACTGGACAACTTGCTGTTGCTGTCGTACCTGCTATTCCCAGGTACTCAGGTTTCTGTTTTCCAAAGAACGAGAAAGTGAACGGCGTGAAAGGGCCACAGAGAAGCCCCAGCTCTGAAGGCTGCAGGAGGAGATGCAGCCCTGCATCTGCGCTGCCCTGTGCCAAGCACGCCCTTCCTGTTACTCTGAATTCTTGACAGGAGCGGGCAACCCACCGGGAACAACAAATGCCTCCTCATCTTCCCTCAACACGTGAGCAACTGGCGTCCCGCCAATTTTTGTGCAGACAGCAGTTGAGTTCTGTTCTCCCCTTAGGGACTAAACACCCCAGAAACGCTCACGATGCCACCGAGCCACCCTGCAGTCAGAATAGACTTTAGCAGGGGGACAGGAGCTGGGGAAGGTAAGGTATGTTACTGGAATCCAAACCAGGTACAGGGCTGATTTACTCCAAATGACTGGATATCCAGCTACATCAAAGCAGAAACGCTGTATGAGATTTTATTTCCTATCTTGCATTCACTGTTTGCAGTACACAAATGTACAATTAAAAGCAATGAAGTTGTATATAGAAAAAGCTAAATGTTTGTTCAAATTGAGCCAATTAATTTCCTAGAAGCCAAGTTAAACAGACTACTTCTAAATGTCATTATGGAAAAGCCTTTTGAAATGTTGCTCTTCTGCTACTGAAGATGAGAGGAGATCCTCTCAGCAGGAGAGGATGCAGGGATGCGAGGGCTGCGCTACAGATGATGAAGGGGCCTTTTTAAAAATCTGCTGAGCAGTGTGGGGGGGAGGGAGGAGAGTTCAAGCTCCACCGTTCTTATTGCAGTAGTAATTAAAGGAGGATATAGGAAGGCTAAGATTTGTCACTCTCCCATCTTCCAGAAAAATCCAGGCTCGCCTGGTATTTTCCACCTGTCCCACTCGAGGCGTTTCTGCAGGAGCGGTGCCCGCTGGTTTAATGCCCCACCTGCAAGCCAGCCGCAGCAATCGCTGCCCCCTGCCCAGGAGCGGCGG
>NW_008795036.1:301770-329899 GCF_000699145.1 Aptenodytes forsteri
GAAGAAGGCGAGAGTTCTACGCCAAAATCCTTTCCTCACCCCCCCACCCGAGTACGTGGGGAAGCAATTTTAGTACAAGGCAGTCGTTTTTACTAAGGGTAAGGAAATAAAATTTTACATATGGGGTTTTTTTTCCCTGGGAAGGCAAATGAAAGATGTAACTGGCCATTACTACATCAGTGAGGAAAACGCTCAAAAACCAGCATTTCGTTCAGTGGTTTATTTTCTCTAGCACACGGCAATACAATAATAGCTACAGCAACCATACATGCACCAAAAAAGTTTTTTAAATAAAAACACATTTCATTAAAACATCTTTTTGTTTCTTGCTTGTGGCAAACAGAATAACCCGGTTTCCCCCCCCCAAGTTTTAATTATGCTGGTCTCACTAAAGGCCGCAGGAGAGCCATCAATACCATTTTAACCTTGAATGTATTTTATATAAACATAATTGAGCTGCGTTCCCACAACACGTTTGGCATCGCTCCGGGGGCCCTGGCCACAAAGGAGCAGAGAAACCCTACCGGCACCTGACCCCCACAGGCCGGGCAGGTGAGAATTTCCACACCTCTGTTTTGACTCTCGCTGCACATAGTAACTACACATGACACCTTTTCTGTACAAATACAGGCCAAAACCATTAAAAGAACGTTACACCCGCCCCCCCACTTTGATTCCAGCATTGTTTGCCTATTCTGTTTACCCGCATCTAGCGCAGGCACTGAATAAGGCAGCTGTAACGGCATATAAAATTAAGGTCTGTACCATAATTAAGGTACAGACTGATACACAAAACAGACGCTTCCATTTATCAGCCGGAATAGCCAGGCACGTTACAAACTGCTGCAGAAAAATACATGCATAAAAATAAAGAGCTGCTGAGAGGCTCTGCCCTATCAGTTTACCAAACCGTGAGTATTTTCAACACGAGCACATCGCAACAGATGCAGATTCTACTTTATAAGGCTGACAAAGAAAAAAACCCAAAACTTTTGTCATCTTGCTAGTACAAACCTACAGCAGGTTTCAGTCTATAGTCTTCTCAATTACTAGCTTGGACAGTAATTGAGTAATTTGGACCTCTCTCCATCAAAGATTAAAGAGCACTGAATGGGTGGGATATGCTTGTGTCTAGCTTATCAAGCCACTTCTGCCCACATGCTCTAAAGGCAATTTATTTTTCACATTGTTACATTAGCAATGTGTTTTGATATGCAGATATTTTGATGTCAGCTGACTACATCGAAAGCCAGCCAAGAACCCCCTGGAAACACTGACTGACATTTGGAGATTTATCTCCATCATTTAGTCACTGATCTTAAAATCTCTTGGGCAACACTAGGCTACATGCCTGCTTCCTGTAGTATGTCCTGCACATGGACAAGAGAAGTCTAGCTGAAGTAGCAGCTATTAAGGTTGTAGGCTAACAGAAAACACTAGTAAAAAATGCAAAGTGAACTGAGCTCATCCAAGTCTGAAATACCTCATGACCAAAGAGCAGGAACATGCCCGATTTCTCTAACAGCTGAGGGTGTGGGACAGAAGGCAAAAGACCCATGGGCTAAAGCACGCTGAATTTATGGTGGTTTACCAGACCACCCAAGGCCCTACAAAACCCACTAGGATGCGGTGAGGTTGCATCTCAGACACCGCATTTCAGCAGAACAGAGCTGTGATGAGAGGTTTGGAGGGAAGGAAGGGAGAAGTCTTACTGATGTTTTTACCCAGAGACGCATCTTGCTCGTGAGGAGCAGTACAGGAGCACAAACTGAGGCACATCAGCTCTGTTGGTGACCAGCACCATTACCCTAGCAAAGGCAAGACTCATTTAGACAGGTCAGGGTCAAATCAGACCACTGCAAAGGGTGACACATTTGACTGCAATAAAGAGACATGAGGAAGATACCTCCAGAGGAAAAATAGCCACTTTTTGAGAGATCTGGAATGAGGTGGGACTGCCAAGACAGAAGGTCAGTATAGGAAAATGCAGTAGTCAAGGCATGAAAAATTCTGTCTTGACAGATGCTTCTAGTCGAAGTCCAGAGGCTTAATCAAAATGCAGTAGCATAGAATAAAAGACACACAAAATGTAAAGTGCTTGATGAAGGGAGGGAATGCACCTGTATTTTGTCAGTGTTCCTGTTAGAGATAAAGCTACTCTGGTGCTGGGCTTTCTAGTGATGGAAAGTTAAGTTGGGGGCGAGGAAAATGAGTGCTTCCAAGAGAGCAGCCTGTTCTTCTCTCCAAACAACTGCTCACCAAGCAAAGAGATACCAGCTGCATGTATGAACCTGTGTAAGACCCCACCACAGCTTAGTGCTCCCCTCAGGACGCAGTAGCAGAGCTGAAGGAAGTATGCCTTCCTCTACCCCGACTTCAAAGGAGGCAAGGAAGAGGATTTCATCACTGTGGGCAGAAGATTAAATCTCAATCTTCTTAACCTGAGGAAAGACTGAAGGAGGAAGAGCAGCTAATATTCCACTGGCTGCAGAAACTCCTGCGATCCCCATTTCTTAACTAGTAAAAAAACCCCCAAACCCCTCAATTCATTCCAAACATTATTTCTGATGTGACAGAGTAGTTTTGGCTTTCATTGCATGACAGACTGACATATGCCAGACTGTTTTAACCTGTCAGACATGGTATTACCAAACACTTCCTCTTTGTTCAAGGTTTTTTTTCATTCAGCTGATGATTTGAAGCAGTGGTAAAGTTGAATCAGAAATAAGTTTTAATTGTTATATTTCTGGGATTTTTAAAGCTAGCATAATTCTGTTACTTATTCACTATATAAAAGTTGTCTAACGTTCACCCTCCCTGCAAACACAGAATTTATTTTGCCATTGTCTTTTTCAACCTTCTTCTTCCTTCAGTTACTTTCAGGGTGGTTAAAATATTAAGACTGTAAGCTCAAACTACATACTTACGTATACACTTATAATTATCCTTAACATGCTGCTTCCCTATATATGCTGTCAAAGAAATTTTGCTATTTTGGATTTCTCAGCTTTAGTTGTTGCAAAGAATATAACAGTTTTGCAAGCACAGGTTTGTGTGCAATCACACTGAACTAGAAGTAGTCAGCTCTCCCACTCAGCTCATTTCCCAAAAATAAATCAACACTTTACTAAGGAAGCTGTTGTAGTAAGTGACTATTTGTCTCAGCCTGTAGCCCTCCTCCCCTTGATATCAAACAGACTTTAATACACCTTGGCCATTTCAGGCAGCGTAAATGGGATATAGCACTACTTTAAAAGTCTTTTTGATAGAATTCACGTATATTAGAGCTAGAGCTACGCTTTTACAATTTAATAGCTGTACTTTTGTTGCCCATTTGAGAAATTGGTAAAGAGCAGCTTGCATCAGAAGGGATGGAACAGGTAAAATGTTTGGTGCAAACACCTAAAACAGGACTTCACAAGAATTTGGAGTTGAAACCAACTGGAATAAGACAAAGAATCCACGCTCTGTTCAGAGAACCACCGCAAAAAAGATGGAGTGGACTCATCTGCCACTCCGTGTAAACTAGGTGGATGCAGAAAAGATGAGTTTCTACCAATATAAACACATGCTACCCATTACATGTCTTTTTCTTGTTTTACACTGCTCACTGTGCTTCGTATCCACTAGTTTTGATTGTGCTAAAATAAAAAACACTGTCATTTTATTTCTTTAAACCAACAAAACCATTTAAGTAAAAAAATGTTACATATAATTACATACAGTAAATAAATTTACTAAAAAAAACCCTAACCCCCAGACAATACTCCTTTAATAGATTTGGTAGTTTCACCAAAGTACAACTTTCCACAGTACCATATGCAATGCTAAATCCTAAGTGGGGGAAAAACCCCACAAACCTTACAGTGTTCATTTCCATCAGAGGGAGAAGGGAGGGAGGGACACACCACCAATAAAAACACCAATAAAAATATCTAGCCTATATCAAACGTACCTCTCCATTAGGGAATTTAATAGAAAAAACCTACCGCTTACAATTTAACACCAAGCTCTCTTCCTGGCAACCAGGATTACAGGTTTATGCTGAATACAATCTTATGTTCAAATACAGAGATAAGCAGCATTATCCCAAAACCCAACAGAATCCCAGCGTTCTGTAACAGGAAGTATCCCCAGCGGCTACATCCATGATCACTGGCATCATTATGGAGCATTTCAGGTACCTAAACAAACAAGGAACTGTTAAATGCCTTCAAAATAAATACTTGCTTCAAACCCAGTTCTTCAGCCGTGAGGTAGCTGAGTCTTAGTCCTCTAGTTTTTCCTGTTGACTGCATTAATACTACTCCTTGAATTAGGTGTCACTCAACATGAACAACATTATCAGAGTCTACTTTCATATTTAGAGATAAAGAGAATCTGTAATGTTCTAATTACTGTTTTCATGCTAGTTACACTGATGTCTTAAGCCAGCCATTTACTCAGGATATGATTATTTACCAACTGATTTAACGAAGCCACACCAAGAATTTTATTCTTAAGATAGTTCAGCTTTCACAAACATCCACCAAATACTTTGTACGTCTATACAAACATACTTCTCAGGTACAGTATAGGTTTTAATACAATTCTGTCTTCAACCCAAGAAGCAGTAATGATTTAATGCAAAAGCCGAAGCACGTTTGGTGGTGCTGATAGCATGCAACTTGCAGCCATACTGGTTATCTGTTCTACTAGCCACTGCCAGAAGCAAATTTTTTACTCTACTTCTGCTGTTAACTGCCTCTGTTTAACACCACTAAGGGAGAAACAGTCTCTGATCCTACAGTAATCTAAATACAAGCAATCTTCCACCAGAACATTTAACTGAGCACTTACGCTGCATACTCATCAGAACCTACAAGTGCAGAAAAAGTTAATTGAGGGAGAAAAGATGGAAGAATTTAGTTTGAGATTAAAATATAATTAGCATTAATTCTTAAACTATGTTATATAAAATTAAGTAGGTCTAGCCACTTACCATATCCACAAGAGCCACATACATGAACAAGCCTGCAGTAAGTGCAAATATCCACATGGAAACATTGTCTGCATAATGACCGATAAGAATCCCAGTCGCCATTCCAAGATAGGCCAGCATAGCTGACAGAGCATTATAAAGCACAGCTTGCTTGACAGTCATACCGGCTTTTAGAAGTACAGCGAAATCTCCTACAACAGGGAGAAAACAAAAAGTTTTCATCCTCGGGTAACTATTACAGTATTCATGAGTTCTCCTCTTACTTACAAGATTACTAAGCTATTTTTATGCTATCATCTGCCTTATTTTTTTCCTTCATGAAACCAGAAGTCACTGGGGGGACAGAAAATTAAAAATCACACATGAAGAACAACACAGCAGCAAACACTAAGTTTATAACCTTAAAGTCTTGGGATTTTTGGAAGAAGCAGCTTTTAGTGCAGTTTGCATTTAAACCAACACTGTAAAATACTGCAGTACCTGATATGCATGAGCATTCTAAAGAAGTTTCTAAGTAAAATATTCCCATTTAATTGCACAAAGCAACGGTGATGATTCCATTTATTATCCTGTAACTGCTCTTTGCATTTTAAGTCTAGATGTTTTATAGAGTTAGAAATAATTTCTTTATTAATTTCTGTTAAGTGATCCTTAACGTCTTATTTTTACTTGAAGGAATGACAAGCTACCAGCCAAAAACAGGTTTTCCATAATTCAGAATAGAATTTTTTTTTGCTTAGATAAATTAGATCTAAACCAGAGTAAAATAAAATAAGCTTATTATTTGGAAATAAAATGGATTCTATATAAAAACGTAAGTTATCTCCAGTTAAAGTAAACAAAAGCAGTCTTCAAAGCTGAGTTGAGTAATTTGTTACAATAGCTTTTCCCACAAGATACTGCAATTAAGATGAACGGGTATGTTACAAACATTGTTTAGCATTAACAAAATGATCCAATTTTATCCCCAGCTAACTTCAGCTAGTCCCATTTGTTTCAGTATCCCTATGCCACTTCATATCCTCTGTTAAAGAAGGTATTTCTATCAAGTTTTCTGTGCTGATTAAAGATTTAATTTTTAAAAGATTTTTCTTGCTTCCAAAACCAACAGAACACTTGAATCTAAAATTATCAGATTCATAACATGAATTTTGTATATTTGTACTACCAACATCTAGTACATGTAATTAATAGAAGTTCCACGATTCCAGTGGAATTTATATTAAGATTAACAAGGCTCAATTCCTCCCATGTCATAAGACCAGGTACATTTTCTCCAGAGTAATGTATTTCTGTATAACATTATTGTACAGACAGATAAATATATCAAACTGTTTAATAAATGGTTTGATGTATACACATACTGGTTTACAAGCTCCATTAAATGAAAAGGAACGTTCTACTTTCTAGGGAATTAAACCTTAAAAAAGTGCAAGTAAACTGTTCTTTCCTCGTTCTATACACCACGTATGAACATGGCCATGACAACTAAGAAATACCAGTTGCATATTCAAAATGATTCGACAATTGGAAGGATCAGCTTCATTCCGAGTTAAACTAAGCAGCTACGTCCTGTTCTCATGAGCTGCCGTGCAAAAGGGCCAAATACAAAACTTACAGTGTAAGACACGTGCATTCCCATGAGAAATTATGGTCATGAATTTAAATCACTTGAGCTTGAAAGACAAACTATTTCTAGGAAAGATTTCTAAGTAGTTCCAAGCTTAATTTAGAGCTACAGCAGTTCTTTGCAAGACTTAATGAAAAAGCAGCAAATGTTATGTGGAAAGGCATTTGACTAATTGTGACCTTCTTTTAACAGCACAAACACAAGAATAAAATTAAACAGAGATGTGAGAAAAGCAAGTTCTGACATGCATTCTCCTGCAATTCACAATTTATGTTGCTAAGGAGAATAAAAAAAACTACAACTGAACTATACATAACAAGTTTTAAGTAACTGCAAGAGATACCGAGTTTTAAACAAAGTAGCTGAAATATTTAGATTTTTAAAAGGAAGATTAATTCAATTAAGAAATAAAACCGTCTTTAAATAAGTTAAAAGTATTCTTGAGTAGACAATCTGACACAGATCAAGTTTTCTGATCACATTTTACCGTGCCACAGAATAAAATAATTCTCTAAAGTGCACCTGTAAGTACCTGTATCTGCAGCATATGGAAGTATTGGTGTCTTACCTAGCTCATGAGGTAATTCATGGCAAAATACAGCCACAGAAGTGCTTAAACCACTAGATAACCCTTCAGTAAAGGCTGCTCCTATGAAGAGACAGGAAAAAACAAACATTACCGTGCATTCAGACATCAAGTGCAGAAGCATTGTTGCATATGCTTGTGTCAGATTAGGACATACTAGTTTCACTCAAACTTTTCTTATGCTTGTGGAAGCATTTAAACTTTAAGTGAACAGCTGTTGTTTATGATTCCTAAGATTCAAAATCAGAAGCAACATAGAATCCTTGAATTAGTTAAAGCAAACGAAATTTCACCATCTTATTTCTGAACTAAGACAATACCTTTCAACAACACAACCCTCCCCAAAAAATGTAGTAAATGGAAATACTGTCAGAAAAGACACTTTTTAAAAAAGATAAAAAGGGAAGAAGGCAGCTCAACTGCCTCCGGGAGTCAGGCACTGGAAAAAGGGAAGTCAATTCAACAGTAAGACAGGCTATATAGTCACGTGAAGACAGCAGTGAAAGATATGTGCAAGCTGCCTAGAATTCACAAAGTGACCTAAGATAAAAAGGGAAGAAGGCAGCTCAACTGCCTCCGGGAGTCAGGCACTGGAAAAAGGGAAGTCAATTCAACAGTAAGACAGGCTATATAGTCACGTGAAGACAGCAGTGAAAGATATGTGCAAGCTGCCTAGAATTCACAAAGTGACCCAAGTGGAGGAAAAAAACCCACAAAAACCCCTTAAACTAGTCCACCAGTCCTCATCTTTGTTTTCTCCACGCCTTCTGTTGCTTGCTATTTTTCTTATTTGACAGCAGCTCAGGAGGAAGCAGCACACAGCAGGGCTGAAGAGCTGAACCACAGCTCACACACAGCACAGGAGGTCCCCGGTTGCACAGAGAGCCCCACCGAGGGGTGCAGCAGAACCACGTCCGGCTTCCTCTTCAGCTGCTACCAGGAGCATGCCAGCAAACAACATGCTGCCAATAAGCAGTCAAAGAGGCACAAGACCCTGTCACAGCAGTTGGCACGCAAGGGACCCAGGAGTACTGCTCACAGAGGAAGAGCTACAATGGCTATGAGACCACGGGAGACAATCCCCTTTCTCCACTGGCATCGCCACCCCCAGTACTCCATCAGCCTCTACCCAGATGTAACCCCTGAGAGGAACAACATTATCAGAGTCTACTTTCATATTTAGAGATAAAGAGAATCTGTAATGTTCTAATTACTGTTTTCATGCTAGTTACACTGATGTCTTAAGCCAGCCATTTACTCAGGATATGATTATTTACCAACTGATTTAACGAAGCCACACCAAGAATTTTATTCTTAAGATAGTTCAGCTTTCACAAACATCCACCAAATACTTTGTACGTCTATACAAACATACTTCTCAGGTACAGTATAGGTTTTAATACAATTCTGTCTTCAACCCAAGAAGCAGTAATGATTTAATGCAAAAGCCGAAGCACGTTTGGTGGTGCTGATAGCATGCAACTTGCAGCCGTACTGGTTATCTGTTCTACTAGCCACTGCCAGAAGCAAATTTTTTACTCTACTTCTGCTGTTAACTGCCTCTGTTTAACACCACTAAGGGAGAAACAGTCTCTGATCCTACAGTAATCTAAATACAAGCAATCTTCCACCAGAACATTTAACTGAGCACTTACGCTGCATACTCATCAGAACCTACAAGTGCAGAAAAAGTTAATTGAGGGAGAAAAGATGGAAGAATTTAGTTTGAGATTAAAATATAATTAGCATTAATTCTTAAACTATGTTATATAAAATTAAGTAGGTCTAGCCACTTACCATATCCACAAGAGCCACATACATGAACAAGCCTGCAGTAAGTGCAAATATCCACATGGAAACATTGTCTGCATAATGACCGATAAGAATCCCAGTCGCCATTCCAAGATAGGCCAGCATAGCTGACAGAGCATTATAAAGCACAGCTTGCTTGACAGTCATACCGGCTTTTAGAAGTACAGCGAAATCTCCTACAACAGGGAGAAAACAAAAAGTTTTCATCCTCGGGTAACTATTACAGTATTCATGAGTTCTCCTCTTACTTACAAGATTACTAAGCTATTTTTATGCTATCATCTGCCTTATTTTTTTCCTTCATGAAACCAGAAGTCACTGGGGGGACAGAAAATTAAAAATCACACATGAAGAACAACACAGCAGCAAACACTAAGTTTATAACCTTAAAGTCTTGGGATTTTTGGAAGAAGCAGCTTTTAGTGCAGTTTGCATTTAAACCAACACTGTAAAATACTGCAGTACCTGATATGCATGAGCATTCTAAAGAAGTTTCTAAGTAAAATATTCCCATTTAATTGCACAAAGCAACGGTGATGATTCCATTTATTATCCTGTAACTGCTCTTTGTACTTTAAGTCTAGATGTTTTATAGAGTTAGAAATAATTTCTTTATTAATTTCTGTTAAGTGATCCTTAACGTCTTATTTTTACTTGAAGGAATGACAAGCTACCAGCCAAAAACAGGTTTTCCATAATTCAGAATAGAATTTTTTTTTGCTTAGATAAATTAGATCTAAACCAGAGTAAAATAATATAAGCTTATTATTTGGAAATAAAATGGATTCTATATAAAAACGTAAGTTATCTCCAGTTAAAGTAAACAAAAGCAGTCTTCAAAGCTGAGTTGAGTAATTTGTTACAATAGCTTTTCCCACAAGATACTGCAATTAAGATGAACGGGTATGTTACAAACATTGTTTAGCATTAACAAAATGATCCAATTTTATCCCCAGCTAACTTCAGCTAGTCCCATTTGTTTCAGTATCCCTATGCCACTTCATATCCTCTGTTAAAGAAGGTATTTCTATCAAGTTTTCTGTGCTGATTAAAGATTTAATTTTTAAAAGATTTTTCTTGCTTCCAAAACCAACAGAACACTTGAATCTAAAATTATCAGATTCATAACATGAATTTTGTATATTTGTACTACCAACATCTAGTACATGTAATTAATAGAAGTTCCACGATTCCAGTGGAATTTATATTAAGATTAACAAGGCTCAATTCCTCCCATGTCATAAGACCAGGTACATTTTCTCCAGAGTAATGTATTTCTGTATAACATTATTGTACAGACAGATAAATATATCAAACTGTTTAATAAATGGTTTGATGTATACACATACTGGTTTACAAGCTCCATTAAATGAAAAGGAACGTTCTACTTTCTAGGGAATTAAACCTTAAAAAAGTGCAAGTAAACTGTTCTTTCCTCGTTCTATACACCACGTATGAACATGGCCATGACAACTAAGAAATACCAGTTGCATATTCAAAATGATTCGACAATTGGAAGGATCAGCTTCATTCCGAGTTAAACTAAGCAGCTACGTCCTGTTCTCATGAGCTGCCGTGCAAAAGGGCCAAATACAAAACTTACAGTGTAAGACACGTGCATTCCCATGAGAAATTATGGTCATGAATTTAAATCACTTGAGCTTGAAAGACAAACTATTTCTAGGAAAGATTTCTAAGTAGTTCCAAGCTTAATTTAGAGCTACAGCAGTTCTTTGCAAGACTTAATGAAAAAGCAGCAAATGTTATGTGGAAAGGCATTTGACTAATTGTGACCTTCTTTTAACAGCACAAACACAAGAATAAAATTAAACAGAGATGTGAGAAAAGCAAGTTCTGACATGCATTCTCCTGCAATTCACAATTTATGTTGCTAAGGAGAATAAAAAAAACTACAACTGAACTATACATAACAAGTTTTAAGTAACTGCAAGAGATACTGAGTTTTAAACAAAGTAGCTGAAATATTTAGATTTTTAAAAGGAAGATTAATTCAATTAAGAAATAAAACCGTCTTTAAATAAGTTAAAAGTATTCTTGAGTAGACAATCTGACACAGATCAAGTTTTCTGATCACATTTTACCGTGCCACAGAATAAAATAATTCTCTAAAGTGCACCTGTAAGTACCTGTATCTGCAGCATATGGAAGTATTGGTGTCTTACCTAGCTCATGAGGTAATTCATGGCAAAATACAGCCACAGAAGTGCTTAAACCACTAGATAACCCTTCAGTAAAGGCTGCTCCTATGAAGAGACAGGAAAAAACAAACATTACCGTGCATTCAGACATCAAGTGCAGAAGCATTGTTGCATATGCTTGTGTCAGATTAGGACATACTAGTTTCACTCAAACTTTTCTTATGCTTGTGGAAGCATTTAAACTTTAAGTGAACAGCTGTTGTTTATGATTCCTAAGATTCAAAATCAGAAGCAACATAGAATCCTTGAATTAGTTAAAGCAAACGAAATTTCACCATCTTATTTCTGAACTAAGACAATACCTTTCAACAACACAACCCTCCCCAAAAAATGTAGTAAATGGAAATACTGTCAGAAAAGACACTTTTTAAAAAAGATAAAAAGGGAAGAAGGCAGCTCAACTGCCTCCGGGAGTCAGGCACTGGAAAAAGGGAAGTCAATTCAACAGTAAGACAGGCTATATAGTCACGTGAAGACAGCAGTGAAAGATATGTGCAAGCTGCCTAGAATTCACAAAGTGACCTATCACACTTCAAGTGGAGGAAAAAAACCCACAAAAACCCCTTAAACTAGTCCACCAGTCCTCATCTTTGTTTTCTCCACGCCTTCTGTTGCTTGCTATTTTTCTTATTTGACAGCAGCTCAGGAGGAAGCAGCACACAGCAGGGCTGAAGAGCTGAACCACAGCTCACACACAGCACAGGAGGTCCCCGGTTGCACAGAGAGCCCCACCGAGGGGTGCAGCAGAACCACGTCCGGCTTCCTCTTCAGCTGCTACCAGGAGCATGCCAGCAAACAACATGCTGCCAATAAGCAGTCAAAGAGGCACAAGACCCTGTCACAGCAGTTGGCACGCAAGGGACCCAGGAGTACTGCTCACAGAGGAAGAGCTACAATGGCTATGAGACCACGGGAGACAATCCCCTTTCTCCACTGGCATCGCCACCCCCAGTACTCCATCAGCCTCTACCCAGATGTAACCCCTGAGAGTGGACACTGCTATCCAGGTCTTCATCTGCAAGAAATGACCGATGCTCCTCCCTGCAGTGATAACAGCAGCAGCTTTACCTCTGGGATGCGTGCTGTGGCACCCAGTGAAGGAGATGCAAGAAGTAGCGAGCAGGCATCTTTGGACGAGGGATAATGAACAGGGGATTGAGAGGGTCCTTCAGAAGAGGTTCTACAGAGGCAAGAGCCCAAGCCCCTTCAGACTAAACAGGAAGGCAGGACCAAAGCAGCACTGAAATAGGAAACACGAACTCCCTGATGGGTAAAATTTGAAAATAGTGAAGCCTGGCAACAGGAAGAACCCTCCATCCCCACCTGCAGCTGCTAATCTGAAGAACATGGTCATGACCCTGGCAGCAGTGAGAGGATAAATGAGTTCTGCCTAGCCCAGAATATTCATTCAGCACATCAGATTAGTGCCAGCAATACAAAAAGAAAGGAAAAAGATTTTTAGCGATAGGAGATTCCCTCCCATGCAGGATAGAGGGCAGAGGCAGACCTGCCGACCAGAGCTACTGCCCAGGGAAGTCCATTGCTTGCCTGGAGCCTGCCTTGATGATGCTGTGAAGACACACCAAAGCTCGTTTGGCCTGTCATGGACAGATACAGACTGCCTAGAAAAGACAATACAAGTCATCTTTTTTTTTTTTTTCCTATCTACATAAAGGAGTTCCTTGACTGCACAGAGCTCCAGTATAAAACTACATACGAATGCAGTTCCTTGCGCCTATTAAGTCTCTTGGTCAAGATCAGAGTAACACTAGGAATATGGTTATAAACCACCTAACCAAGAAGAGGTGGTGGATAAGGCTACCTATGAATGACCACACAAGACATCACCATTCACATGAGAGTTTTCAGCCGTGAAGGTAACAGCACTGGGCACAGAACCCAGGATGTTCCTTAATTGTGTTGGCAATTGTTTCCCAATACAAAAGGCAAAAAAGTGCCCAGAAGAGGCGGCTGATTTGTAAAGCACGCTTAACAGAGTGCACAAACCAACTACCCTGTTTGTGCAGGAACACTAGGACTTCCAACAGAAGACATGCCCAGCTAAGCAGAGTGTGTCTTGATGAATTAAGACTCAAAAAGGAAGCACACAAGAAATAGAAACAAAGATTGGCAACAAGGAAGATAAAAGCAGTGGAACAAAAAGGAGGAAGACCAAAGCCCAGCTGGAGCTAAGACTAAGAAGACACCAAGGATAACGAGAAACAGTTGTACAGGAATGCTAGCTGAGAAGCAAAGTTCAGGAAAAATTTGGGTCTGTTGATGGATGGAGAAGGGAATCAAGCAGTAGACATACAAAGGCTGAAGCACCAGCACCGCCTTCATCTCAGTCTTCATAGACAAAGCCAGATCCCAAAACCATTCCAGAAAGAAAGGGACAGCAAACAGCAGTGAAGCAACAGCTTAGAGATACTTACTTAGAAAAAAATGGAAATGCTCAGATGCATTCCAAGATGGGACTCACCTAAGGGTGCTGACAGAGTTGACTGATATGACTGCAGGGCTGCAGCCTATCATCTATGGAAAGCCATGGCTACAGCAGGCCCCAGAGGAACTCTGGAAAAAGGGTAACTTATTCCCCTCTTTAAGAAAGGCAAAGAATAGGACTCGGAACAGTCAGCCTCACCTCAGCTCCTGGAAAGATCATGTTGAATATCCTCTTCAAATCCCTCTCCAAATGCTTGAGGAAATAACTGACTGTAGAGATGGCAACAGCAGTGAATATAACAGAACTTGACTTTAGTAGGATTACTGACACTATCTCCTAGAGCAGTCTTATCTGGGAGCAGAGGAAATATGGGCTTGACAGTTAGATGACTGCACATTGGTTGGACTGCTGGGCTAGCAGGGCTTGATGGCTGGCTAGTAACAAGTAGAATTCACCAGGACAAATACTGCGACCCATTTTCTTCAATATCTTCACTAATGATCTGGATGAAACAGACTGCACCATCAGCAAATTTGCAGATGACACTAAGTTGAGGGGCAGGGGGGAAAAAGTAAGGGCTGAGTTGACACATCAAGCACTAGAGCTTTGGACAAGACAGACCATGGAAAACTTGAAGACTACACCAACAGAAATCTTATGAAGTTCAAAGGGGAAAAGTGAGAAATTCTGCACAGGGGGCAGAATAACCTCATGCATTAGTACAAGGTAGGAACTGACTGGCTGAAATAGCAGCCTTCCCGAAAAGGACATGAGGATTAAGATGGGCAAGTTGAATATGAGCCAACAGCATGCTCTCATTGCAAGTACAGTGAACCACAAACTGCATAGTCTTAGGAGAAGCGAGGCCAGCAGTCTAAGTTCTCATCCCCCTCTGCTAAGCACTGGTGAGGCTGTTCCTGGGATTCTCTGTCCACTTTAGGGTGTCCCAGTTCAAGGTGGATATGAATACTGTCCAACAGAAGCTGACAAGATGATCAGAGGTCTACAGCATAAGGCCTAAAAGCTTGAAGAAGCTAGGTATATCTAACCTCCCTCTCCACCAGACTAAGGGGTGGTTTAACAGCAGCTTAAAAGTACCTTTAGTGCAGTCACAAATATGAAGAAGCTTAACTCTTCGAAGTAGTAACAGATGACACAACAGGGGGAGAGGCTGCAAATCACCATTAGGGAGCTTTGGGCTGGACATAAATAAAGCTTTCCTTACTAAGAGACAGTAGGTGCAACACTAGAAGAGGTCAGCCACAGACGTGGTGGAATCTCCCCATCTGTGGAGGTTTTCAAGGCTTGGCTGTGGAAAGCCATGACTCACCCAATCTAGTGTTCCCAAGAGCTGTTTCAAGCAGAGGGTTCAATTAGGTGACCTCTAGAGGTCACCCATTTCTATGACTCTGAATTGGACTTCACAACTAGAGATGCACAGTATGCAAGACAAAAGCTATTTTCACTTGAGCCCTCAGCAGGAGTGTTTTCCACTGCACTTTGAAACATTCAGTCATAGGAGTCTACACAGTAATTCATAGGTAAGTGACAGAGTTACTGCTACTTGACTAGCAAAAGAGGTTATTAGTAAACACTATCAATCTTTTCTAGGTATCAGTCCATTTCCCCCACCACCAAACATTGCTTTATATTTTTGGAGACAAGATTTTGAGATTTTGAGAGGACAGCTACAGTTACCTCTACTAAGACAGGAGAGTTCATCAGCATTTAATCAGGCTTCAGTTTCTGAGGAGACTAGATAAGCAGAGGAAGGCAGAAGGTAATTACCTTCTCCTATGCCTGCATCCTCAATAATCTACAAGTTCCTCTACATTACCGTCTCTATACAATGTTTTCCCAGTCTCACTTATTAGAGGAAAACTAAAAATACAAGAATCCATCTTAATCACACATGGTAAATCTTATTTTGGGACCACCAAGGCAAGCCAAACAAAACGTGACTGCTTTGCAAAGTACCTAGGTGGCTGATATGGCTGCATACTGTACAGATACATAGCAACCAAAGTACAAGCTTAAATAACAGGAATATCTATTTTTATTCTGCACTGCAAAAAACGATGTCTTGAAACATTGAGAAATTGAAGACTACATTAATATATCTGGTATTGTCCCCTCTCGAGAAGTTGATTTAATACTGTCATGGTATCTTAAAATACACTTTTAAGACATCACCTCTCTTGAAAAAGAGCTAAAAAAATATACACAAGATTAGTGTAAAAATAGTGTTCTGCATTTGAGTTTAGTTGAAGCTACACAGAAAAGTTCAAATCACAGAAGATCTTTTTGTACAAATTAGTCAGATGCAACTGTTCCATGCTTTAATAGAAAAAGCACTTTTAAATCTTATTCCTACATAATTAGCACAACAGATTTGAGGAAAAAAGTAACTGATGGAAGTTATCAATACCAAATCACATTAAATGAATGAACTTAAGTGAAGGGTTACTCTGGCTACAGGTAAAATACTATACAAGTAGTAGTGGTGTTTTCATATCAAACCAATGGTTTTTCTGTAATACTTTTGAGCACATCCAGAACTGAAGGAAACCCACATTTCCATTAGCCTGAACAAGCTAGGACTTCTAAAAGCTATTGCTCTCACTTGTTCAATAAGCCTTTATTAACTTTGCTCATACTTTTCCCTTCATAACTATAAAGTCATAGCTTCTTCCCAAATCTCCCTAATGCTAAGACATAATTGATTCTGTGTGTCATTTGTATGCAAATCCTCCTCCTTCAACCACATTTTCACTACTGATCTGCTCGGAAATTTACATTTCGTGCTTCAACTTTCATCAGAAGAGATTAAATCAGAATGTCTCTTTTCACATACTTTGAATCGACTGAATCTGAACAACTGCAAATACTGCTGTGAGAAAATAGTTATCATTGGGTTTTCTCCTCAAACAAGAATGAACTTGTTTTTGCAATAAAATTTACAGAAAGACTGGTACTGCTGAACTGACCCCAGTATGCTATACAAGCTGGAAATGAATCCAATACCTGTAAAGATTAGTCTTAAATACGAAAGTCAAGATTATGAAAAACAAGCATAAGAACTGAAGATTACTGATTTGACTTCATTTTCTATAACTTACTTTAACCTCTTAAATTTAAAATACCTGTAGTCTAGCTCTCCTTCTACAAAAAACAAGGGAGTTCCCAAACCTGACCTCCCAGTCAGAAGTCCAAAACATAATACTCAGTCTGTTATTTTTGTGATAAAGAAATATTTTCACTGGAGCATTGTCAAAAAAGACTGAACTGTAAAGTGTAAGGGAAAAATAGGGACATGAACAAATGTTTTAAGAGAGTGCAGCACACTGAGCATCTGAAGGAATCTAAGTGATATAACTCTTAATCAAAAAATCTGCATAAAGGCAACATATAGTGACTTTATTGGTATCTTCTCCTCCAATCATATTTGACAGGTAATAGCTACCTAATGTCCTATTAATTAATGCCCTACTCACACATTCCTAGGATACAAAAAGCAGCACAGACCTTCTCTGGAAGGCTAGTACAAGCACTAGGAAGAACTGCAATGCTGCTCTTCAGTGGATGGTAAGATCCGAGAATCTGGATGTGACAGGACTGCTATGCAAAAGTGTAAAATCACCTTAGAGAACACAATGCCTTGGGCCAAACTCATGGTTCAGTAAAAATGAATGCATGCCTACCTCCCACAGCACAAAAATCACACATGTATATTGCCTAATCCATTTGGGTAATCGTCAGGCTAAAGCAGATTGAAACCAGGATCCCATCTCCCTACCTACCAGTGCTCTGGGGAAACCTACGCATGCTGTGTAACCAGGGCCCAGTATAGTCAAAGCCAGATCTAAAAAAAATATACACAAGATTAGTGTAAAAATAGTGTTCTGCATTTGAGTTTAGTTGAAGCTACACAGAAAAGTTCAAATCACAGAAGATCTTTTTGTAGAAATTAGTCAGATGCAACTGTTCCATGCTTTAATAGAAAAAGAAGCACTTTTAAATCTTATTCCTACATAATTAGCACAACAGATTTGAGGAAAAAAGTAACTGATGGAAGTTATCAATACCAAATCACATTAAATGAATGAACTTAAGTGAAGGGTTACTCTGGCTACAGGTAAAATACTATACAAGTAGTAGTGGTGTTTTCATATCAAACCAATGGTTTTTCTATAATACTTTTGAGCACATCCAGAACTGAAGGAAACCCACATTTCCATTAGCCTGAACAAGCTAGGACTTCTAAAAGCTATTGCTCTCACTTGTTCAATAAGCCTTTATTAACTTTGCTCATACTTTTCCCTTCATAACTATAAAGTCATAGCTTCTTCCCAAATCTCCCTAATGCTAAGACATAATTGATTCTGTGTGTCATTTGTATGCAAATCCTCCTCCTTCAACCACATTTTCACTACTGATCTGCTCGGAAATTTACATTTCGTGCTTCAACTTTCATCAGAAGAGATTAAATCAGAATGTCTCTTTTCACATACTTTGAATCGACTGAATCTGAACAACTGCAAATACTGCTGTGAGAAAATAGTTATCATTGGGTTTTCTCCTCAAACAAGAATGAACTTGTTTTTGCAATAAAATTTACAGAAAGACTGGTACTGCTGAACTGACCCCAGTATGCTATACAAGCTGGAAATGAATCCAATACCTGTAAAGATTAGTCTTAAATACGAAAGTCAAGATTATGAAAAACTAGCATAAGAACTGAAGATTACTGATTTGACTTCATTTTCTATAACTTACTTTAACCTCTTAAATTTAAAATACCTGTAGTCTAGCTCTCCTTCTACAAAAAACAAGGGAGTTCCCAAACCTGACCTCCCAGTCAGAAGTCCAAAACATAATACTCAGTCTGTTATTTTTGTGATAAAGAAATATTTTCACTGGAGCATTGTCAAAAAAGACTGAACTGTAACATGTAAGGGAAAAATAGGGACATGAACAAAAAAAGGAGCAAAGAGATGAATGTTCTGTTTACGTGTAAAATAACTGTTCATACCGGTTTAAATTTAAAGAAAACCAAACAAAAAATGAACTATTACGCTCAACTTTAAGAACAAGATTTTGAGTAGCGTATGACCGGTGTTTAATAAAATTTTTTGAAATACTTTTCCAAGAAGAGAGACTGAGCCTGTTTTAAGACTGAGTGCAGCACACTGAGCATCTGAAGGAATCTAAGTGATATAGACACTCTTAATCAAAAAATCTGCATAAAGGCAACATATAGTGACTTTATTGGTATCTTCTCCATGAATCATATTTGACAGGTAATAGCTACCTAATGTCCTATTAATTAATGCCCTACTCACACATTCCTAGGATACAAAAAGCAGCACAGACCTTCTCTGGAAGGCTAGTACAAGCACTAGGAAGAACTGCAATGCTGCTCTTCAGTGGATGGTAAGATCCGAGAATCCTGGATGTGAAGGACTGCTATGCAAAAGTGTAAAATCACCTTAGAGAACACAATGCCTTGGGCCAAACTCATGGCAGTAAAAATGAATGCATGCCTACCTCCCACAGCACAAAAATCACACATGTATATTGCCTCTTCCATTTGGGTAATCTTCAGGCTAAAGCAGATTGAAACCAGGATCCCATCTCCCTACCTACCAGTGCTCTAGGGAAACCTACGCATGCTGTGTAACCAGGGCCCAGTATAGTCAAAGCCAGATATGCAAAGTATAGAACCTGACCTTGCTGCCTAACAAGTGAAGATGGAAGAGAAAGAAATAAGAAGCCAAGGATACCAGTGGCCTGACTGAAGTGGAAAAAGCACAGTTACTTTGTATGCGACCACACAAGTTTGTCTTAAAAAAAAAAGAAATAATTGCTAAGCACTTGCAGGCATTGAAATACAAAGTCAGTTCTAAGTCTTAAATATCGTTTTATAAGCCTAGCTTTAGTTTTGAAGAATGTTAGCTTTAACTGTGCTAAAAGTAGGAAATAAAGCAAAGTTTATAGATTTCCTGAAGAAACATAGCTGTAAGCACATAATTTCTGTTTCACTTGTCACTGATCTCCCCATTGTTAAACTGGAGATTTTTCTTATTCATTCAGAGCTCCTATCATATAGTTTAGGCTTCAAAGATCCACCACTAATTAGTTATGTTCCTAATAAAGAGATAAGTGACAGCAAGATGGCTTCGCTGTCTTCACATACAACAAAGCTACAGCGTCCAAGCTAACACTTACCAATTGCTAGGCCATCGCTAAAATTGTGTAGTCCATCTCCCATAATCACCATCCATGCCAGAGTTGCTATCCCCGCATCCTTCAGTTCTTCACGTGAGTAGCGCTGACTGTGACTGTGAGGATGATGGTTCTGATGATGATGGTGATGCAGAATATGATGGTAGTCATGGTGATGATGACTAAGGTGATCTGTCTGTCCTAAAGTATCGTGTAAGTGAGAATGACATTTGTTTCTACAGCCCCTGGACACATATTCATTGTCAGCCTCCTCTTGATGAGAATGAGCTATCATCACTTCTTCTTCTTCTTGTACAGTTGGCTGCTGAGAAATGAAGGGTGATGGATCTTGAGAGTCTGCCCCTAGGTAGCCTTCAGGCCCTGTTATAAAAACCCAGAGTATAATATTATACATTTTTAAAATGACGTAGGAAGCAAAGATACAATAGACAAGTTGAATAAGTGATGCAGTACAGAAGAAACTAGTAAGTCTAGAAGTTGAGACTGATACCCCAGCTTCTTGCACCCAGCTTCTTGCACCAGCATTATAGATATCCCCAAGGGTTTCCACAACTTGTTTTTCTTCAAATCAGATTTCTGAGATAATTTCCAATAGTTCAGAATAAGAAAAACTTTTAGTTTCTGTCCCCTACTACTGAAGCAGCCCCTACATTATGGCCACAAATGCCTCCTAAAGGTAAAAAAGCATGAAGGCTGTTAATTCAATTGCTTCAGAAAAACAAAGTATCTGGAAAGCATATGCCATTTATTCATCTTAGGGCTGAAGAATAAGAATGCAGAAGAGGGTTACATTATAGATAACTTTGGAAACTCCTTTATTTCATATAAATACAGGAGCTTAAGTTTGAATACCTGAAAAATAAACACTCAAAAATAAAGTAATCAATACAGACCATGAAATTTCCTCATATAAACATTAGTGGCACACTAAGGTTAGTTAAAATAACTAACTCCTAAAACGTGTTAAAATTCTTCCCCTGCAATTAAATGAACAAATACACTTTTTTTCCTGCATTACTGACAACTCTTTCATTAATAATAAAATTCTGAAAAACTGAACACCTCTTTTAACTGCAAGAGCTAACAAGTATCTAGTGAGGTGTGGTTTGGCTTACAACATGATCTTGGGGACACATGATCATTTGCAGTCCAAATACTTCAAGTAACCTCTAGGATTTTAGATTATCAACCTTATAAATAAATACTCAAAGTAACAAAATCCAGACCTAAGACCTACAGAAAGCTAAACAATGGATCACGCATATAGCATCTAACAGTCTAAAGAGCAGTGTAGAGCCACAACAGGTACAGCTGTATTTGCAACAGGCACAGCCAGAAGAGCTTCACAGAATGACGTCAACCTCTGCTGTTAAATCCAGAATTAAAAGGCTTAAGGTTTCAAAACTGTGAATTCACTACTTCCAACCTATCGATCCTTTTTAAAGGAAAGCAGCAAATAAAGCTAGTCCTCTACATATCAATACACAGACAGGTTTTGTTTTGAAAAGCATTCAAGTAGGTAGTGATCCAACCTACAGTAAGAAGCAGATCTATGAGCTGCCATCAATCAGGTATTTTTTAAACAGTGCTGCCACAAAATAACAACTGTGCAACGTAACTGAGACTTACGATCATCTGTATCTAACTTTTCTTCATTTGCTGAAAACTTCTTACTTTCTCCATCATCTTCATTTTTTTTCTTATTCCAAAAGAAAATACTGTAGTTATGAATATTTTACTTATTTTTCAGGATATACATGAGCAACATTACATTCACAACATTTATGCAGCCTGCACAGAAAGAGGACAACATGGAAGCCATATAAAGAGTGCAGAAGAGGAACATTAGAAACTCAGTTAAGTACAGTAAGACAACAAAGGTTCCTCAGGCTCCATAGGAGGGGAAAAAAAACAAAAAACTAAAACAAACCCACACACGTAAATACCCCACATTTTTGCATGAGGAATAAGCAGAGGGGTTCATCTGAGAAGCAAAACACATCAAATACCAGTATAATGTTTTTTCTAGCGTACTGGAAGAAAACCAAGTAAAATCTCTAATCACTGCTCACTGATGTCCGTATCACAACAATTTACGATCAGTGACTCAGTATCTAGAAGGGCATAATTAGTCAAACAGGAAATCTATTCCCAGAGGCTGAGAGAAGGACACAGAAAATACTTGCTTTGCTTGGAACTCTTCATGTCCTCTCTCGGCAAATATATTTAACTAGAGATAGGGAAAGCAATCCTGTCCCTCACAGTTAGTTTAACTTCAGTATAAACCACACCAACACAACCTCCTGTGACCAAAGTCAAAGAGCTTACATGGCATCTGCTCTGAGACTGCTGCCTTAATGACCAATTTAACAATAAAACTAAACAGGGATTATCAGTCATTACGGTAGCCTAGAAATTAGCTATTTTTAAGGTAATTAGTTAGTAGTTTACTAACTTTCTTCAAGTGAAGCTTAAGATACAGTAAAAGCTGGAGGTATCTTTTTTACTGAGTCAACTTTTACATCATTGTTTATTCCTGGCTACACTAGTCTTTAAAGAACTCAGTTACCAATAACTGGCAAGTTACCAACATTCATGACCTGCCAAAATTCAGTTATTTGCCTTCTACATAAACAGCATAGTAATCTGAAAGCTGTATTGCTCTTTTGTGGGGCAAGGGGGAGAGAAGGGAAAGAAACAAGGGGCTTGGCGGACTGTATTTCCAAATGGAACACTATCTAATGAAGTCACTTTCTACAGCATAGTTGGATGCTTATTTATGTAAGCACTTACTGCCACCCTTACCCATTTTGTGCAAGTGCTCCCCTCAACAGGAGTACAATAACTGTACGAGGCCATCTTATTTCATCCAGTATGAGAATTAAAATAATAATAAAAACAGTTCAGATAGTTATATAATCACCTTGAGATGTCAGAAGGAAGTCAATAATGAACAGTTAACTTCTTAAATCACTCTGTTAAAACAAAGGCTGCAACTGGATGTTTGCATATTAAACAATTCACTGTGGTGTCAAGCCTGTACTGTATGTCTGGTTAAGGAAATAGCTCAGAGCTCTTCCGTAACAGGACCACACAAAAAAGTTATCATGTAGTTTAAAAGTATACGTGTCACTAATATAAATGAAATTATAAACTAATCAAGTCAGCAATCACTATTAAATCCAGACAGATATACGATACTTATAAGAGTTTTTTTATAAGTGTATTCAGAAATGATCATGCAATACAATATAGCTTCAAAATAACAGTCTACCTTTTTCTTCTTGTCTTTAAACTGTTTTATTAAAGTGATCAAATGCTCCACTAGAAACATGAAATACAAGCCTCCAAGTGCTGTAAGTCCTTTCCATGTGGAATCCAGGTAAGCACTCTCCTCTATACTTTGAAAAACAAGATGTTTGAACATAGAGCCTTTGTTTTGTTCAGGCAGAGGTTTTTCGTGGTGATGGTGATGGTTTCCATGAGACTAAGGGGAAAACCAAATGGGGAAAGTCATTATATCCAAAAGAACTGATAACACAAGAAACAGAAAGTATTCTTCACATTCTTTTCCTCAAGTCTGGAGTCCAGACTTGACAATTTTCATGGGGTAAATGCTCTGGACACAAACTCAAACAATTGCAAAGAAACCTGTTGATAGGAAGAAACATTGCAAGGACTGAAAGTAGGCCTGGTGTTCACCCTCTCACTGAAGCTACATGCATACTGCTCAATACAGGATGTACAACTGCCCCCACAAAAAATCCTGACACCGTCAAGGAAACTGCATTTTAAGTAGTAGTCACAGCCAGCGTGCCAATTACTTTCCCATCTAAGGCAGCTCATAGACATCAAACACCTTTTTCTACAAGGAACTTAGCAGTAATTTCCTTCTTTAAAGGAAGTCTGACATTCTTTCCCTCCTCACTGGCTACTGATATGTTCAGAAACAAAAAACTTCTGGGACACCTCACCCACACGTTTACATTTACATAACCTCACATAGCAAATCCAAAATTAACTGAAAGGAGAAAGAACCCAATGAATTACAGGCAGGGCTCAGAAACCACTACAGGATCTGCAGTCCTTCTTATCCATCTTATCTGAAAGCTGGGACAAGTTACCTTTTTTTTTTGGGGGGGGTGGGGGGGGAAGGGGGGGGAAGGATTGTCTGTTTAAGAGCTTCAAGAAAGGTAGAAATTTAGCAATCATATTCCGATTTCACTGACTGTATTACATAACAGCAATATGTAACTCCAAAGTCTATCAAGTAATGTTTTCCCAGGACTTCAGAAATGCTTGATTCTGATCAAAAAATTACAATGGATAAGCAATCAACATACGTGGCTGATAACAGAAAACAGTGGATTATCTATTCTGCATTTAAAGTGTACAGTGAGCAATTTCCGCTATCTGTAAAGTTCATTAAACTGGAAAAAGAAAACAAAGAGGCAGCATTGCAATAAGTGACTAAAAACATTTATGCAAAATTCTTGCATGGAAGGAACAATAAGTGATTTGGCAGCATATATGACTAAGAACAGGAAATAGATTGAGGGATAATGGTGTGAAATTCTTACACTGTAAAGACTGTGAAATGAATAATACAGACAGTTCTAAACGGGAAACCTTTCCAGCAAATAATCTACCTTACAAGGCTGAGAAATGACTCACCACATAGGTATTAATAGGGATTAAAATTATCACTAAGAAGTACAGACAGGTGTCAAATTCTTTGTTTTGAGATAATGAATGAAACCGTAATTAATACTTACATGTGGAAGGAGATGTAAGAAAGCATCTCCACTCAAAGTCCCCACAGCCAATGCCACAAGAAAACTTAGAAGAAATTTGAAAAATACACGATTCATCAGCGGTACCAATATAACACCCAATAAGGAAAGAAAACTGATGACAGAGATGGATATAAAGCCACCAATCCAAGCTGGTAAAAAAAAAAGAAAAAAGTCAGAAGAATAAATAACAGTTGTATGAGATTTTGTTTGCTTAACATTCCTGTTATCAAACACTCCTGATCATTTGATTAATCAGATGTTAACAAATGGTAGGCCACAAAGATTTCTCTCTAGACATGGTGAAGCGCCAAAAGAAAATTACAAACTTCTTTCAACTTTGAAATATGTTTCTCAGATTTATAACCAACATAAATGGGTTTCCAGTAAGCTTTTATTCCATGTTACAAAAACAACCTACCTATTTGCAGAGAGTAACTTTTTGGAGGAGTTTCAGCTTTTTCACTAGTTGCATGGACTATGCAGTATTTGCCATCGATCTGATTAATAAGAGCTGGACAGAGGTAACTAAATTCTGTAGCAGTCAACAACACTTGAGTGCCTATTCCATGGGACTGCATCAGCTTTGATGCACTGGAGCACTGTGGAAAGACACGTGTCACGATTAACCAGAACCAAAAAAACATGATATATCTCAGGAGGACTGCACATCCCATTTTAACTGAAACGCAGTGGCACCACATGAAAACAACTATGTCAACAGTAATTAAAAACTGGTAACAAACCAATTGAGTAAGAACTGTACCTCCATCCCCCTTCTGGCCCAGAAAGCTAGTTTGGGAGTCCTGGTAGATGATGCATAATTATCACACATTCTCAGCACAAGGGGATCAGATGCTTTGCTGTGCAAACAGAAAAAGCCTAACACTTTTCACTCAGTTTTAGAGGCCATATAAGGAAGTAGTAACAAGGTTAAATACCTTTTTATAGAAGTGATTACTATGGAAAGTCTTGTACAGAACATGTTCTGCACACACTTCCTCCAGTAAAGAGTTCCCCACTGTACGACCTACAGTCTCACTGGGTTTAAGTAACAGTAGTACTTCTGCTCTGACTGTGCGGAACACAGTAACAGCTTGTGAATTCAGCACCTACGATCATATGCTACACAACACCCACTCTGAATTACCTGGCATGGCTGCATACATTAAGACCCCAGGGAGACTACTTGCCTTTTAAAGCCTTTAGTGGAAAAGGATCTGATTGTATAGGAAAACTGTCTACAACACAACTATAGACTTTATCAGCACTAATTTTTACTATTTTAAAGTAACAGATAACATTTTGCAACAACCTTTTTTACAGTTGGTCTCTACATACAATCTTAAAGAAGATGAGGAGGGAGGGAGTTGAAGGAGAAAGGTGCCAATTACTTCCCTGCAGTTCTACACTATCTGCCACAGGATTATCTAACACTTGTGAGGCAGCTTTGATAAGAATGACAGTATTTTAACTAGATTTTTTTACTTTCACCACATTATTAGGAAAACAAGACAGATTCTGACTTCAAGGCAGAACAGCAAGTTTTAAATTTGAAGTGTTTTTCATTTTTAGCAATATTTTAAAATAATATATAAATAATAAATACATAAAACCAAGTGTATGTTTGTACTTAACGTAAGTACATATTTAGGAAAAATTAAAACTAAAAATAACTGGATTGCATATATATTTTCCTCTGAGCCTGTGAACATAACACAACATTCCTTCAAAATGTTAAGTTTCAAGGAAAGTTGTTTGTTAAGAGTACTGTTACACCACAAAGCTTGTACCCAGTTAAATGATAAGCACCTGACAAATAAGCCATAACAACATTCCCGGTGGATCTGGATTCCCAAGATTACAACAGAGTCAGTCTCACCTCTTGGGTATTTTGGTTTTTCAGTTTAGAATACAGGTAACTTCCTCTTTCCGATTCCTTTGGAGAAGTACGAGATTCATTTGCTTTGCTGTTAGCAAGCCAGCTTGCATTGCTGCCACCTGTGACATTAACAGGATTAGAGCTGGTCAGACCTAAACGAGCAACCAGCTTGACTTCTCCAGGTTGCACATTCTGTAATTCAGAGTGGCCACCTACGGGAGCAGTGATGATAGATGCCGTTATCTCATTAACAGTGTTCTTGCCACGTACAAAGTTCTGCTGATGTTCTGCATTCTCTACTTTATGAGGTTCCTTTGAGTGACTGTTCCTGTGGTCTTTGTTAGCATCAGATTCATGGTTTGGACAAACAGTCTTCTCGGAGTTTTTACTCAACGAAACATGATTATGATGAAGGTGATGATCGTGGTCATGATCATGGTCTATCTTAATCCTTTTCATTTTATCTATACCTATGTTCTGGAGCAGTTTTCTAAACCCTTCAATCGACAGAGAGTTGTTTTCTCCGTAACGATGAAAAAGTTCTTGAAGGTGAAACTTCTGTATTAATCCTGCCAAGTCAATATTAATGCCAGCTGCCTTTTCCGGAAAAGTTCTCTCTGATGTATGCACAACAGTAGCTGTCTCCACTCCATGATGATAACTTTCACACAGCAGTATGGAAAACGACAGAAGGAAAGTGACCGATGCCATACTCTCCATTGCAGTTTCTTTTTAGCAGTAAAAAAAACACACTAGAAAAAGAAGAAATTGTTAACAGTCTGCATAAAACTGATCACATCTTCCTCTGTAATAGACCTTCGTAATTTGCTTAAACAAAAGAAACCCACACCAAACCAAACCCTGCTCGAAGTATCAATGCAGTAAGAGAAATGCCATTTAAGCTTCTTAGACATTCAACTTTTTTCCCAGATGCGTGGCCTCAGGCACCAGGAGACAAAGCTGCATACCAGTGAGGTAACTGGCCATGAACACCCCCCAGGTGTAAGCCTACCTTTGTTAAGCTTGGCCTGAGTCAGTTTTCTAACGCAGGCTAAACAATGAGAGCATCCTCAAGGGTGCACCAACTGAGTTCTAGGTTTGGCTTTTCTTGTGCTTAAAGGAAGCCTTATAATTTCACTCTTAGCGAGGAATAACTAGCATAAATTATATGTTTCTGCTTAAAAATCAAAATTCCCAACCTTCCATCGCTGGACTTCCCAGAGCTCTCGGCAAGCCAGCAGGGCGAGTTTTCAGAACTCCACCAAATTTTTCTTTATGCCATCACGTTCTATCTGTGTTTTAACACTGCCATTGTACAGCTCCTTTCACTAGGCAGGCAGACCACTGCTGCGAACGTTTGTGTGGTTTATTCCATGAATACTCCAGCAAGGCTATGAATTAACCGGTATTTAGGCTGCGTCCAGGACTATGTCAGAGGGCCGCCTCAGCCCTTTCTCAGGGAGGCACAGAGCACATAGCGTAATGCAGAGAACGCCACTGTTTTCAGTAAGATTATAGCCAGCCTTAAACACCC